>NC_090347.1:5995735-6332588 GCF_035084215.1 Heptranchias perlo | reverse complement strand
TGTTTGAGATAAGCAATCCAGCTGTGAATTTCAATAAAACTTTCCCAATATATCTCTGTCCCAATACTCTATTTCTAACATTCTTTCCTTAAGTGCAGCTTCACTCCTGACTGAGAGGGAGGTCATCTGCACCTCGACATCCAGTCTCATTCTTTATTCCAGCTGCTATTGGATGAGATCGGGAACTCTGAGGGGAGATCCCCAGCTCTGCGACTGTGTGGCCACATGTCACTATACTGCCCATGTCCTCCTTGTAGTGCTCTCGGAGCTCCCCAATACCGAAGATGGGAAAAGTCCTTCTGGAGGAAAAAAATAAATGAATCCCCCTTTAGATACCAACTAGAACCACCTTGGTTCTCTTATTTTCTCTCCGCACAGGTCTTGCCTGATCTTGCAGCTCCCAGATCCGAGAGCCCAAGCAGGCAGCTAACTTCTAGGCCTCCTGTCAATGGTGCTGCTTCAACTCACCGCCAGGGGGCGCCCGGAGCAATTTGGGGAAGTTTCCCTTAAATTTCCTGTCTAATAGGTGAAGCCATTTGCACGCCACGCTCATGGAAGATGCAAAACAAACTGAACACAAACCTGGTTTAACAAAAACGACGCTGCTGCAGAATACTTGTATCTTTTGTAAAGTAAATCATGTTTGCCATTTTTCTGAAATATAATCTAAATTGAAAGCCCAATTATAACATCAGAAATAAAAACAGAATGTACTGGAAATGGTCAGCATCAGAGAAAAAAGACCTGTTAGTATTTCAGGAATGATGCAGTGTCTCACCTGACTCTTATCCTATCTCTTCTACGAGACGATAAACAGTAAAAGATTGTTTCACTATCTGAAAGGGTGGTGGAAGCAAATTTCTAGAATAACTTTCAAAAGGGAATTGGATAAATGCTTGAAGGGGAAAAAATTGCAGGGCTTTGGGGAGAAAGCAGAGGAATGGGACTAACTGGATAGCTCTTTCAAAGAGCAGGCACAGGCACGATGGGCCGAATGCCCCCCTTCTGCACTGTAATCACATGATTATATATAAATGCAAGTTCTTGTAAACCTCTCCACCTCTCTGCTCCCTCAGATCCTCCTTAAAACCTCTCTTTGACCAAGCTTTTGGTCACCTGTCCTAATATCTCCTTCTTTGGCTAGATGTCAATTTTCATCTGATTACGTGCCCATGAAGTGCCTTGGGACAATTTATTACATTAAAGGTGCTATATAAATGCAAGTTGTTGTAGTAATTTACAATAATTCAAGATCATTCTTATTTACCTTTAATATTTGGCTTCATTGTCACTTCTCTCCCAGCTCTGCCAGTCCTGAAGCAGTTCTGCTCCTCGCTGCATGATTTTTATTTGCCTCTCTTGTTCTGTTGCCAATTTCTGTTCTTGTTTACATTGTAGTAATACAGCCCCTTCAGTAATTGGTTCAGATTCACAGCAAGCCTGTTCTATTGTTGGTTCAAAGCACTTGTGCCACCATGTGCTCAATTAGAGAGCTGCAACTAACAATTCCACTGCACGGAACACACAATACCAGACAACTGTCTAGACAATTAAACAATGCAATGCTGCACTTTCCAGTCAGAGAGTCAGCAAAGGGAGAACCAGACCTCAGCACCATGGGTAGGCAGTGACTTTAAATATAGTGTGACTGTCAGGTCAGGCACACACACACACACACACAGACACAGACGTTGGTCTCCAGACTTCCAGTGGGGTAGATCTTGACTTTGTGTGATAATGTAAAACGGGTGATAGCGAGTTGGCAGCCCATTTTACATCTCTCCCAAAATAAAAATGGGGAGAGATATAAAATGGGCTGCCAACTCGCTATTGCCCGTTTTACACTATCACAAAGTCAAGATCTGCCCCAGTGACTCTTCTCATTACCGTTCCCTTTCACAGGTTGTCCTGGGCTGATACAACAGGCTTTATATAATCTGTCGTAGGGCCTTTCCAGTACTCAGTGACAAGTCCTAACACTTGAGCATCGCATAAGAAATTATACTCTGGGTCCTCATTTAAGAAACAGCCAAATGTGTACCACTTGAGCTTAGAATTAGAATGGAGGAGCGTGTTCCATAACTAGAAAATAGATCCACTTTTAATGGAGCAGCTTTGAAAATGTTCCCCATTTAAAGTAAAAACCTTTAGCTCTCGTTATCCCAGTTTTCTCTCCTCCTCTTCTCAAAGTGATGATTCATGGTGGGGAAAGATCCAGCAGTCCTCTGGTACTCACTCAAGTGACCATTCTTCATGTGAGCCAAGCTGGTGAGTGTTGGCTGGATTTGCACCTATGGGTGGGGGGAGGGGGCGACATCACACATGGATTTTCCAGCTGGGATTACGGAATGGTGATAATGAGCGGGATCCCTGGCTATTTTCCCTTTCTTACTCCTAGCCCAAGGATGCTAAGGCCAATGGAAGTACAGTATTGCCACTGGTACCTTGCTGCAATCACACCAATTTGGCATAGACTGGGGATCAAACCTGGGATTGTCCTGTTCTGTATGGTTCAGCACCACATAGTTCAGTTACACACTGAGTCATTGAGTACCTTTGAGAAAATATTTTTGTGATAACCCAAGGTCGTTTTGGTTCCTTAGGATGCACTAACGGTACATATTTAGTGCCATGCGGTTTCTGGTTCACACAGATGCTAAACTTGTCGGGTAATTTCACGAGGCTCCGCCCCAGCGTGGGGTCTCACTGGACAGCAGCGCAGGTTGCAGAATTGGCCCCATCACTGTCTCTAATCCAATGAGGGCCCATGTAGTGTAAATCCAGAGTCAGGGCCCCACCTAATTCTGGAGTGACATGGAGTAAGATTCTCTGCAGGAGAGTCACCCCGCTAAAGTTGTAGTGTTAAATCAGCGTGCTCCCATGTGACTGCCAATGCCACTCTGAGCTGCGTGGGGAAGGGCGGAGGGTAATATGAGAGGCTGACAGAGGTCTCAACCTGCCTGCACGGACCAGAACTGCAGTTTTACGCAACTCACTGGTAGAGATTACCTCTGACATTAGGATAGGACCACAGCCAGAAATTCAGTCTCCAAAGACTTTCAACCAATTGGACACATGTTGGTGACACTGGTGGTGCTCTGAATCTGTCCTATAATGTAAACAGGGCAAACTGAGAAACCCATAACCTAATGACCTTGTACAGCATGTTTGCAATATATCCTGGAGGGCCACATGTGCAGGAAATGCCTCCAGTTGCTTGAGCTCAAGCTGAGGGTTTCTGAGCTTGAGGGGTAGCTGAAGTCATTGCATAGCACAAGGGAGGCTAAAGATTTCCTGGATCGTTCGTTCCAGGAGGTGGTCACCCCGCAGCTACAGAGAGTTCAGGAAAGCAAATGGAAGGCCATCGGCAAGGGAAGGAAGAGGCAGGCAGTGTAGGAATCTTCTGGGTGTGTGGCATTCTCAAACCGGTATTCATGAGTGAGGGTGACAACACCTTGAAGGAGTGCAGTCATGAGCATGGCACCATGTGGCAAAGGACTGCACAGGGGAGTGCAGTGAAGTGTAGAAATGCAGTAGTCATAGGGGATTTGATAGTCAGGGGGACAGACAGGCATTTCTGTGACTGTCAACATGAGTCCTGCATGGCGCATTGCCTCCCTGGTGCCAGAGTAAAGGACATCACGGAGAGGGCGCAGAACATTCTGCAGGGGGGAAGGAGAACAGCCCGAAGTCTTGGTCCATGTGGCTACCAGTGACATAGGAAAGAAAAGGGATGAGGTCCTGTGGTCAGAATTTCAGGAGCTAGGGAGGAAGTTAAAAAGCAGGATCTCAAAGGTAGTAATCTCCGGATTGCTCCCAGTGCCACATGCTAGTGAGTACAGAAATAGGAGGATAAGGCAGGTTAATGCGTGGCTGGAGACATGGTGCAGGAGGGAAGGCTTCAGATCCTTGGGACCAGTTCTGGGGTGGGAGGGACCTGTTCAAGATGGACAGGATGCACCTCAACAGGGCTGGGACCAATGTCCTCGCGGGGAGGTTCACTAGTGCTGTGGGGGAGAATTTAAACTAATGTGGCAAGGGGCTGGAGACCAGGATGTAGTATTGGAAAGGAGAAACAAGGTTCACAAAGGATTGGGAGAGGCAGATAGCACTAGATTAAGAAATAGCACAGTATTAGGTGGGATCAGACTAAGAGAGAATACACAAAGGTCTAAGTTAGGTTTACAGTGCACGTGTGTAAACGCACGAAGCGTGGTAAACAAGGTTGGTGAGCTCCAGGCAAATAGCCACATGGAAATATGATGCCATGGTGATAACGGAGACCTGGCTCAAAAAAGGGCAGGACTGGGTACTAAATATTCCTGGATACAAAGTGTTCAGAAAAGATAGGGAAGGAAAAAAAGGAGGGGTGGTGGCAGTATTGATTAAGGAGAATATTGCAGTGCTGGAGAGAGAGAATGTCCTGAAGGGGCCATGGACAGAATCTATTTGGTTAGAGTTAGGAAACAATAGAGGTGCCATTACACTACTGGGTGTGTTCTATAGGCCACCAATTAGTGAGAAGGATATAGAGGAATAAATTTGCAGGGAAATTGCAGAGAGGATCAAGAACTATAGAATAGTGATAATGGGGGACTTCAATTATCCTAATATAGACTGGGATAGTAATAGTGTAAAGGGCAGAGAGGAGGAGGAATTTCTGAAATGTGTTCAGGAGAACTTTCTTGATTGGTATGTTTCTGGCCCAATGAGGAAGGAGGCATAGCTGGATCTGGTTCTGGGGAATGAGGTGAGTCAAGTGGAGCAAGTGTCAGTGAGGGAACATTTAGAGAACAGTGATCATAGCATCAGAAGGTTTAGATTAGCAATGGAAAAGGACAAGGAGCAATCTAGAGTAAAAATACTTAATTGGAGAAGGGTCAATTTCAGTGGGTTGAGAACGGATCTGGCCCGGGTAAATTGGAATCAAAGCTTGGCAGGCAAAACTGTAATTGAACAATGGGCGGCCTTTAAAGAGGAGATGGTTCAGCTACAGTCGAGGTACATTCCCACGAGGGGAAAAGGTAGGGCAACCAAAGCCAGAGCTCCCTGGATGACGAAAGAGATAAGGAGTAAGATGAAGCAGACAAATGTCAGGGCATGACAGATGTCAGGTTGATAATACAAGTGAGAACCAGGCTGAATATGGAAATTTCAGAGGGGAAGTGAAAAAGGAAACAAGAGGGGCAAAGAAAGAGTATGTGAATAGACTGGCAGCTAACATAAAAGGGAATCCAAAAGTCTTTCATAGGCATAGAAATAGTAAACGGGTAGTAAGAGGAAGGATGGGGCCGATTAGGGACCAAAAAAGAGATCTACGTATGGAGGCAATGGGCATGGCAGAGGTACTAAATGAGTACTCTGCATCTGTCTTTACCAAGGAAGAAGATGCTGCCAAAGTCACAGTAAGTGAAGAGGTAGTTCAGATACTGGATGGGCTAAAAATTGATAAAGAGGAGGTACTGGAAAGGCTGGCGGTACTTAAAGTAGATAAGTCACCAGGTCCGGGTGGGATGTATCCTTGGGCACCCCTGAGGGAAGTAAGGGTGGAAATTGCAGAGGTACTGGTCATAATCTTCCAATCCTCCTTAGATACTGGGGTGGTGCCAGAGGACTGGAGAATTGCAAATGATAAACCCGGCAACTGCTGGCCAGTCAGTTTAACTTCGGTGGTGGGAAAGCTTTTAGAAACGATAATCCGGACAAAATTAATAGTCACTTGGACAAGTGTGGATTAATAAAGGAAAGCCAGCACGGATTTGTTAAAGGCAAATTGTGTTTAACTAACTTGATTGAGTTTTTTGATGAAGTAACAGAGAGGGCTGATGAGGGCAATGCAGTTGATGTTGTGTGCATGGACTTTCAAAAGACATTTGATTAAGTGCCACATAATGGGCTTGTCAGCAAAATTGAAGCCCATGGAATAAAAGGGGCAGTGCTAGCATGGATACAAAATTGGCTAAGCGTCAGAAAACAGAAAATAGTGGTGAACGATTGTTTTTCGGACTGGAGGAAGGTATATAGGTGATCCCCAGGGGTCGGTACTAGGACCACTGCTTTTCTTGATATATATTAATGACTTGGACTTGGGTGTACAGGTCACAATTTCAAAATTTGCAGATGACACAAAACTTAGAAATGTAGTAAACAGTGAGGAGGATAATAATAGACTTCAAGAGGATACAGACAGTCTGGTAGAATGGGCGGACACATGGCAGATGGAATTTAACACAGAGAAGTGCGAAGTTATACATTTTAGCAGGAAGAACGAGGAGAGGCAATATAAACTAAATAGTACAATTCTAAAGGGGATGCAGGAACAAAGAGACCTTGGGGATATATGTGTACAAATCATTGAAAGTGGCAGGACAGGTTGAGAAAGCGGTTATGAAAAGCATACAGGATCCTGGGCTTTATAAATAGAGGCATAGAGCACAACAGCAAGGAGGTTATGTTGAACCTTTATAAAACACTGGTTTGGCCACAACTGGAATATTGTGTCCAATTCTGGGCACTGCACTTTAGGAAGGATGTGAAGGCCTTAGAGAGGGTGCAGAAAAGATTTACTAGAATGGTTCCAGTGATCAGAGACTTCAGTTATGTGGATAGACTGGAGAAGCTGGGGTTGTTCTCCTTCGAGCAGAGAAGGTTGGGAAGAGATTTGCTGGAAGTGTTCAAAATCATGAAGAGTTTAGGTAAAATAAATGAAGAGAAACTGATCCCATTGACGGAAGGGTCGAGAACCAGAGGACACAGATTTAAGATGACTGGTAAAGGAACTGAAGGCAACATGTGGAAAAGCCTTTTCACGCAGCGAGTAGTTATGATCTGGAATGCGCTGCCTGACAGGATGGCGGAAGCAGATTCAATTGTAGCTTTCAAGAAGAAATTGGATAAATACTTGAAAGGAAAAAATTTGCAGGGCTACGGGGAAATAGTGGGGTAATGGGACTAACTGGATTGCTCTTACAAAGAGCCAGCACGGGCTCGATGGGCTGAATGGCCTCCTTCTGTGCTGTAACCATTTTATGATTCTATTCTATGATTTGATTTTAAAAAGAGGTGCTGATGGTGAGCTTCCCTCTTTAACGTGTCTCCCTCAGCTGAAAGTTACATCACAAAATTAACTTCAAAATGATTATTGTCCAACTTTGGTACTTTTGGGTGAAGAGCATTCTTTTCAAATGGAACAAAAAAAAATCCACCTTGACTGACGTGTGCCTTGTGTATATGTAAACTCCAAATTAAATATCAACTTTTTCCTCTGTGATTTATTTTGGGTACAATTGTGTGACTGTTACTGAAACTTGTACCTGAACAATGATCACCGGCTTAAACATGGGCAGGAATGGGAACTAAACATTCCTGGCTACAATGTATTCAGGAGGGACAGGGAACGAAAAAAGAAAGGAGGGGTTGACAGCAGTACTGATCAAGGATAATATTACAGTTCTACAGGGAGAAGATATATTAGAGGGTTCGAAGACTGAATTCATTTGGTTAGAGTTAAGGAACAGAAAAGGAACTGTTACATTGCTGGGTGTTTACTATCGACCCCCAAATAGTGAGAAGGCAGTAGAGCAGCAAATCTGTAGGCAAATTTCAGCGAATTGTAAAAATAATAGAGCAGTAATACCCTATAGCTATTCCACTCTTGGCCACTGTCTAAGCTTTTCAAATTCCCTTTCCTTCCACTTCACTTGTGGCAACAAACCTCACAGTTGTGCTGAGATTGCTCCGACATTTTTTTTTGTTTTTTTGGATTTAGCCCCTTGTTTGTGTCCCTCAAAGGTTACATTAAGCAAATAGGAACAGGAACTCTGGCTGTTTTTTTCTCTGCTCTCTAGCCCGAGGGTGTTGTAGCCAATGGTAGCACTCTTACTTGCTGCGATCAGCTAATTTCGCATTGACCACTGATTGAAGCTGGGGTCTTCCTGCTCTGTATGGATCAGCTCCATACTGGGGCAGTGCATTACACAATGGGCCATGGATTTTTCTCGCAGTAGTTACTGTGGGAACATTTTAAATATACAAGTTATTTTTTCCCCTCTCCTGCTGTGGTAATGTTCACTTTGAGAAATTCACAAGGAAAGATTAAGCTCAACGTATGAAGGGAGCTGTGTGCTGGTGACACCCTGATCTCTGATTTGAAACGCACATTACAGTTCTCTGCCACACAAACCCGTCTTTATACTGATTGAATTGATGCAGAAGAGAACAAAATGAATTACGTTCGACCCATGTCACCGATGATTTCCCGGTTGTAACTTTAGACTTGTTTTTTTCCCATCATTTATGAACCTTCTAATTTTATGGTGGCCCTTTTAAAAATGTTTACCGGCTGCTCTGTCCCGGCATCTCGAAGCAATAAAGATGCGTGTATGTCTAAAGTAAATGCTTTATTTTTGAACATGGTGATGTTTGCTGCTGTGTAGAATAATGTGGAGTATTTTTCCAGTCTACAGATTGCTTATCAAGGTGCTCAAAGAATGTTCTAGAAAATGCCTCTTTACAAAACGAGTAGTTTTAAAAAAAAAACACAATCCCTGCTCTCTTCGCGGTCTCCCCTTACCACACACCATCCCCAGCCCAGGAAGGGCAGGAGTAGTGGGCGGGTTGGCATCAAGCATGTTCATGCTGCTCCTGACTCAACCATGGGGAGGTACATGACGTCTTTTACCCTCCCTCGCACTTACAGAGCTTTCTCTGAACTAATTATGCCAACAAAACAAAATGTTAATTTGGTGTTAAAATGATTTAATTGATCGAAAAGAAGAAAGACTCGCATTTATATCACAAGATAATTATAATGGGGAAAACCATTTGGACCATCTTAATTCAACTACCCAGAAACAATAACAACAACTCGCATTAATATGACAACTCGCATTTATATAATGCCTTTAGCATAGGAAAATGTCCTAAGACACTTCACGGGAGCGTAATCAGACAAAAATTGACACAAGCCAAAGAAGGAGATATTGAGACAAGTGACTAAAAGCTTGAGGTAAGTTTTAAGACTAGGTCTTAAAGGAGGGGAGTGAGAGGCGGAGTGACAGAGAGGTTTAGGGAGGGAATTCCAGCACTTAGGGCCTGGGCAGCTTAAGGCACGGCCACCAAATGTGGGGTGAAGGAAGTGGGAAACGCACAAGAGGAAATTCCAGATCATGGGGGCTATTTGGCTGGAGGCACAGAGGACCAGAATTTTTCAATTTGAGGTGTTAAAGGATCAGGAGCCAATGTAGGTTAATGAACACAGGTGATGGGTAAGTGGGAGTTGGTGCAGGATAAAATAGGAGTTTTCAATGAATTGAAGTTTACAAAGGGTGGAGGATAAGAGAATGGTGAGCAGAGCATTGGAATAGTCGAACTGGAGGTAACAATGATATGGATAAGAGTTCCAGAAGCAAATAAGCTGACACAACTTCTCTAATGAGCACTCATTGTTTTTTTAACCAGTAAGCCAATTTCTTATCCAGTCACAAGATTTACTCAGAGTTTAGCTAGCCCTCTCTTGTGAAACTTTGTCAAATGTTTTGTGGCAGTCTAGGTACACCATGCCATAGTTCACTTGAGTAGTCACTTCCTCAGAGAAGTCAAAGAAGTTGGTCAGACTGGATCTTCCCCTTCTGAAGCAAAGTTGATTGCTGTTTATTAGGTTATTATTGTACAGATAATTCTCCTGATAATCAATTCCATTATTTTACATGGAACTGAAATAAGATTAATAGGTCTGCAGATGCCAGTGTCTGTTCTGTCCCCCTATTTGAATATGGGCATCACATTAGCCTGTTTCCAATTTACTGCAACTCCCCAGTGCCCAATGACTCTCTCATTGTAATCATCAATGCCTCACTAATTTCTTCCCTAGTCTCTCTCAGTACTCTGGGATAAATACCATCTCTTCCTGGGGATTTATTGGTTTACGGTCCTTTTAGCCCGGCAAGGATTTTCAATTAATTTCTATCGAAGCCTTGGTTATCTTTGTTTGGGAAGGTGATATTGCTCATATCTTCCCCAGTGAATATATGAAGAAAGTAATCATTCGCAATGTTTAATACTTTTTCGAGCCTTTTTTTATGTCTTTTCTAGTTTTCAGCTTTTCTCTGACTGCCCTCTTCCTGTCGTAGTACTGAAAGAATTTTCTTTACTATATAGCATCTTAATCACGACTCAGAAAATTCTCAGTGCTTCACCCAACGTAAATTATGTTTGAAGTGTAGTGGCTGTTGCATTGGGAAAAATATGTCAGCCATTATTGTGCACAGCAAGATCCCACAAACAGCAATGAGGCGATTGCCCAGTTAATCTGTTTTAATGGAGTTGGTTGAGAGAGGAATGTTGGCCAGGACAGCGGAGAGCTCCCTGCTCCTCTTCAACTAGTGCCATGAGATCTTTAATTTTCACCAAAACAGGCAGACAAGGCCTACATTTAACATCTCATGTGAAGGATGATGCCACTGACAATACATTCTTTAGTGTTATTTTGCAAATACATTTTGCCCTATTTCCCTTTTCTCTCCCCTACACTAGACCTGGACAAAAAAACTGGCAGGTATGCTCCACCTTTCTTGGTCTCCCTGAGTAGTCCTGACCAAGAGGCTGGTAGGTGTCTTCCTATTTCTTGGTCTCCCTACAATATCTGGCAGGTGACTTCTTCTCAGCCCTCTAACAATAAAGCTCTGAAACCATCTCTTTGGGATGGGGTGGGGAGGGAGGTGCAAAAGGGGAGTCTACTGCTCTGGGTTTCCTTCTTGTGTGGGTAATTGGGGGAGGGAAAGAGTGCCTGAAAGAGTGCCCAGTATCTCCTGTCGACAGCATAGCTGAGATTGGAAATGTGTGCATAGAGAATTGCAGACAAGGGACTGCATCCAGTTAATTTATTCAATTAGCTGATCTCAACTGGGACAGCAGTAGCAGCACAGAGTTGGCTGCAATGCTCTTGGGGTAGAGGGATGAGGAAAATCTGCTGGATCATTATCCAGCGACCCTGCTGGTGTTTTTTGTGTGTGGATGTGGGATGGGGACAGCTGGTCTGCACCCCGGCAGTTGGATAGTTTACCAACACCCATTGTCGTGACTCCCAGATGAAGAATGATTATTCGGATGAGGTACAGGAGGGTGGCGTTCCCCCTTGAACTGTGACCCAGTGAGTCACAGGGTCAAAGGGAGGGGGGAGAAAACGTCAAAAAAAAAATAAAGACATACTTCTCTAGATTATCAGGAAAGGCCATCACTGGAGCGAGGGGAGTAAAGAAGCATAACATTCAACAGTTCCAGGTCAACCATCTGGAATATTCCAGAAACTCAGACTGGCAGATGAGTTTGTCGCAGTGCTGCCCAAAGGATGTCCAGAGCTTGTGAACTTTCTCACACCTGAGCCCAAGAGAACGATGAATCCATTGTGACTGCCTTGTGTTCTGGAGGCGTTTGAGCCAATGAGCTGAGGGGTGGATCAGTGTTTCTCCACTTTGCTGGAAATAAATGATTCATCAGCTTGTCTCGGTGGTGCTCAATGTGTTCAGGTATCGAGCTGGGTACTTTGGCGACGTACGCCTAGAGAGTTATACGAATCTGCATGAGGACTATGTTACTCCATTTAGCCTGATGATCCCCCTGTGTGTTAACTGCCGGGTAAGAGCTGGAGCTTTGTCCCAGAGGAACTGCTTTAGATTGAAATGTGACTGTGCCCTGTCATTTCTAGAGAAGGGAATCACTGTAATTTGTAGAGAATGTTTGCCCAGGTTGCCTTGGGAGCTGAGAGATTTTCAGTGCGCAGTGGCAGGATACACAAAAGGACCTCTAAGGGTTATAAGAAAATTAGCTACTTGATATCAGGCTAATTATGTTCATATCAGTCCAGACATGAGTGAGTCTTCGTCTCAAATCATAGCATAGCTTATCTCTCTAAGAAGTGATTTAGCAAAAGTGGACTGGAAACAGCTACTTGAAGGTAAATCAGTGTCAGAGCAGTGGGAGGCATTCAAGGGGGAGATAGTGAGGGTTCAGAGCAAACGTGTTCCCACGAAGAAAAAGTGTGGGAATGCCAAATCACGAGCCCCCTGGATGTCAAGGAGCATATAGGGTAGGATAAGGCAAAAAAGGGAAGCTTATGTCAGGCACTGAGAGCTCAATACTGCAGAAAGCCTAGAGGAGTATAGAAAGTGCAGGGGTGAAATTAAAAAGGAAATTAGGAAAGCAAAGAGAGGGCATGAAAAAATACTGACAAGTAAAATCAAGGAAAATCCAAAGATGTTTTATTAATACATAAAGAGCAAGAGTATAACTAAGGAAAGAATAGGGCCTATTAAAGACCAAAAAGGTAACCTATGTGTGGAGGCGGAAGATGTGGGTTTGGTTCTTAATGAATACTTTGCATCTATCTTCACAAAAGAGAGGGATGATGCAGACATTGTAGTTAAGGAGGAGGAGTGTGGACTATTGGATGGGATAAATATAGTGAGAGAGGAAATATTAAGGGGATTAGCATCTTTGAAAGTGGATAAATCGCCAGGCCCGGATGAAATATATACCGGGCTGTTAAGAGAAGCAAGGGAGGAAATAACGGAGGCTTTGACCATCATTTTCCAATCCTCCCTTGATACAGGCGTGGTGCCGGAGGATTGCAGGACTGCTAATGTTGTACCGTTGTTTAAAAAGGGAGAAAAGGATAGACCGAGTAATTAAAGGCCAGTCAGCCTAACCTCGATGGTTATTAGAAACAATTCTGAGGGATAATATAAATTGTCATTTAGAAAGGCATGGATTAATCAAGGACAGTCAGCATGGATTTGTGAAGGGAAGGTTGTGTCTGACTAACTTGATTGAATTTTTTGAGGAGGTAACAAGGATGGTCGATGAGGGTAGCGTGTTTGATGTAGTCTACATGGATTTTAGCAAGGCTTTTGACAAGGCACATGGCAGACTGGTCAGAAAAGTAAAAGCCCATGGGATCCAAGGGAAAGTGTCAAGTTGGATCTAAAATTGGCTCAGTGGCAGGAACCAAAGGGTAATGGTCGACGGGTGTTTTTGTGACTGGAAGGCTGTTTCCAGTGGGGTTCCGCAGGGCTCAGTACTGGGTCCTTTGCTTTTTTGTGGCCTATATTAATGATTTAGACTTAAATGTAAGGGGCATGGTTAAGAAGTTTGCAGATGATACAAAAATTGACCGTGTGGTTGATAGTGAGGAGGAAAGCTGTAAACTGCAGGAAGATATCAATGGACTGGTCAGGTGGGCAGGAAAGTGGCAAATGGAATTCAATCCGGAGAAGTGTGAGGTAATGCATTTGGGGAGGTCAAACAAGACAAGGGAATACACAATAAATGGGAGGATACTGAGAGGTGTAGAGGAACAGAGGGACCTTGGAGTGCATGTCCACAGATCCCTGAAGGTAGCAGGACAGGTAGATAAGGTGGTTAAAAAGGCATATGGGATACTTTCCTTTATTAGCTGAGGCACAGAATATAAGAGCAGTGAAGTAATGCCAAGACCATATAAAACACTAGTTTGGCCACAGCTTGAGTACTGCGTACAGTTCTGGTCACCACATTGCAGGAAAGTTGTGATTGCACTAGAGAGGGTACAGAGGAGATTTACGAGGGTGATGCCAGGACTGGAGAATTTTAGCTATGAGGAAAGATTGGATAGGCTGGGATTGTTTTCATTGGAACAGAGGAGGCTGAGGGGTGATTTAATTGAGCTGTATAAAATTATGAGGGGCCTTGATAGAGTGGATAGGGAGAACCTATTTCCTTCCCTCATAGGGGTCAGTGACCAGGGGGTATAGATTTAAAATAATTAGTAGAAGGATTAGAGGGGAGCTGAGGAGAAATATTTTCACCCAGAGGGTTGTAGGGGTCTGGAATTCACTGCCTGAAAGGGTGGTAGAGGCAGAAACCCTCAACTCATTTAAAAAGTACTTGGATGTGCACTTGAAGTGCTGTAACTTCAGACTACTAAAGGAAGTGGCCCTGGAAATAGTGGATGCATTGGTGATCATCTTCCAAAATTCTATAGACTCTGGAACAGTTCCTACAGATTGGAGGGTGGCAAATGTAACGCCACTGTTTAAAAAGGAGGGAGAGAAAAAACAGGGAATTACAGACCAGTTAGCCTAACATCAGTAGTGGGGAAAATGCTGGAGTCTATTATAAAAGATGTGATAACAGAACACTTAGAGGGCATTAATGGGATTGGACAAAGTCAGCATGGGTTTATGAAAGGGAAATCATGCTTAACAAATCTACTGGAGTTTTCTGAGGATGTAACTAGTAGAATAGGTAGGGGAGAACCAGTGAATGTGGTGTATTTGGATTTTCAGAAGGCTTTTGATAAGGTCCCACACAAGAGGTTAGTGTGCAAAATTAAAGCACATGGGATTGGGGGGAATATACTGGCACGGATTGAGAATTGGTTGACAGACAGGAAACAGAGAGTAGGAATAAACGGGTCTTTTTCCGGGTGGCAGGCAGTGACTAGTGGGGTACCGCAGGGATCAGTGCTTGGGCCCCAGCTATTCACAATATATATCAATGATTTGGATGAGGGAACAGAATGTAACATTTCCAAGTTTGCAGACGTCACAAAGCTGGGGTGGAATGTGAGCTGTGAGGAGGATGCAAAGAGGCTCCAATGTGATTTAGACAAGTTGGGTGAGTGGGCAAGAACATGGCAGATGCAGTATAACATGGATAAATGTGAGGTTATCCACTTTGGTTGTAAAAACAGAAAGGCAAATTATTATCTGAATGTTGATAGATTGGGAAAAGGGGAGGTGCAACGAGACCTGGATGTCCTTGTACACCAGTCGCTGAAAGTGAGCATTCAGGTGTAGCAAGCAGTTAGGAAGGCGAATGATATGTTGGCCTTCATTGCAAGAGGATTTGAGTACAGGAGCAGGGATGTCTTACTGCAGTTATACCGGGCCTTGGTGAGACCACATCTGGAGTATTGTGTGCAGTTTTGGTCCCCTTATCTGAGGAAGGATGTCCTTGCCATGGAGGGAGTGCAATGAACGTTTACCAGACTGATTCCTGGGATGGCAGGACTGACGAATGAGGAGTGATTGGGTCGACTAGGCCTATATTCACTAGAGTTTAGAAGAATGAGAGGTGATCTCATCGAAACATATAAAATTTTAACAGGACTAGAGAGACTAGATGCAGGGAGGATGTTCCCGATGGCTGGGGAGTCCAGAACCAGGGGTCATAGTCTCAGGATACGGGGTATGCCATTTAGAACCGAGATGAAGAGAAATTTCTCCACTCAGAGTGTGGTGAACCTGTGGAATTCTCTACCACAGAAGGCAGTGGAGGCCACGTCATTAGATGTATTCAAGAAGGAGATAGATATATTTCTTAATGCTAAAGGGATCAAGGGATATGGGGAAAAAGCGGGCACAGGGTACTGAGTTAGACGATCAGCCATGATCATATTGAATGGCGGAGCAGGCCCAGAGGGCTGAATGGCCTACTTTTGCCCGTATTTTCTATGTTTCTATTTTTCTATGTAACCTACAGGGCCACGGACCAAGTGCTGGGAAGTGGGATTAAGCTGGATAGCTCTTTTTCGGCCGGCATGGACACGATGGGCCGAATGGCCTCCTTCTGTGCCATAACTATTGATATTAACAACTGATATTCCCAAAGCTGTTGACTTGGATTCAAATTCCATGTTCCCCCTTCTGCAGCTTTGAAAGTTGGGTTACAGAAATAAATCAGATATGTCGTGGCTCAGAAAAGGTGGGATGGACAGTAGATCGATCCAGGACATTGTGAACAAAACGGAGGTGGTGAGCAGGAAAGCAAATTGGGGCAGCTGAACCAAGGCAGGGATGAACATTAATCAATGCGGGGAAAAGAAAGTCTGCTGTCTTATTGTTCTATGCAGAAAGTTGATGAAAGGAAGAGAGAGTAACAGATAAAGGCGTCTGAATTAATTATACACATGGGCCAGGGAATGCAGATGGCTTTTAATGTAGATGAATGTAGCACACACTGAAAAAGGAAGAAAAAAGTGTCGGATCCTTCAGTATAAATTGGACAAGTTATCAAATAAGTTAAATCAAACAATAGGTTGCATCGAGAGGGTATTTGCCTATAACTTAAAAACAAATTACAGTAACCATGTCCAGATCACTGGTGAGACCACAGTTGGAAATATTGTGTGTAATATTGGGCACCTATCTTTAAGAGGAAGTTGTTTTGTGGAGAGGCTCAGAGAAGAGTGACGGGAATCAATGTGAGATTTGGGTCTAAGTTAGGAGGAGGAACTTGCAGATCTGAACCTATTTTAATTGGGGAGGGGTGAAAGACGGGATAGGGGAGACAATTCCAATATCTAATAATCCAAGAGGCAGGGATGATGTAGATATAAAGCAAGCTAATTAAAAATGTACAGGACCAGAATATAACATTGCAGTGCATCAGGATACTTCAAACTTGGTATATGAGCACAGAAATAGAGGATACAGATTTAAAATTAACCTCAAACGAGATTGAAAGATACTTAATCAAAAGTAAAATACTGTGGATGCTGGAAATCTGAAATAAAAACTGAAAATGCTGGAAATACTCACCAAGTGGGGCAGCATCTGTGGAGACTCCACAGAACTTTTCTCAGAACTTCCCTTAGGAGATTAAATGGAGATGAAAATGGTCAGGTCCATATTGAGGTAGACTATTCATGGTCTGTGGAAGGAGCAGGTTTGATGCACTTAACGGTCTTTTCTCATTCAGTGATTTTTTTTGTCCTCTTATTCCACGCAGGTGTAACTCAGGTGATCTAAAGTTAATTATATTTAACAATGAGATGATTCCATGGAATTGAAGGGTTTTTCCATGAGTTCCCACATGTGGCATCAGAATGGGCATGTGACTAAATTCCTACCCTAAATTATACCAAGCCTTATGTGTTCAGACCAGTAGAGAAGTTGGCTGAGCAACTGGAGGTTTCTGAAACTGTAATTACTGTCTCTCTCTCGCTCTACTGACTTTTACAATACAATCACTGGAGTTGAGGTACAGATCTGCCATGATCTGATTGCATGGTGGAATAGGCTCGAGGGGCTGAATGGCCTTCTCCTGTTCCAATGTTCCACTGCATCCTGTGGAATTGGTGTGCAGCTTTTTGAAGGCCTTTTTGAGTTGAATCTCTATCTATTTCATCAACCTCCTCATTGATCTATGTACTGTGCCTTAACTGTTGTGCTCTGATGTGGATCCCCTTTTCTATGGGGCAGTGTATGCCAATATAGTGAGCGCACTGAACCTGATTAATTTCAGTGTCTTTTCCCCCATCCCACTCTCGCCCGAGTGACAGCAAACCACTTGAGCATAGTTGCATGTCAGAGACAAGCTTAATCCTGTCCTCACTCAAACTCATATTTTCCAGCAGAAGTCGCTACAACAAAAACAACAACTTGGTTAGCGCTGTGTGTTCTCTGAAACCGGTAGTGTTAGCGCTGTGCGTTATCTGAACTCTAGTGTTAGCGCTGTGCGTTCTCTGAACTTTATACTATTAGTGCTGTGCTTTCTGTGAAATCTGTAGTGTTAGCGCTGTGCATTCTCTGAAATTGGTGAAGTTAGCATTGTGCATTCTCTGAACTCTGTCGCCTGCCTGACAATAACTGGATCAAATTACACATTCCAGGCAAAGTGTTGGGTGAGTATTGTCCTCCCACTTCCTGGTGATGAGAATAAGCTTTTCCTTTATTTGCACCACAGTGGTGTCAGTAGTCACAGCTGGTATAATTTCAAAGTTTGCAGATAACATGAAGCTCAGAAATGTAGTAAACAATGTGGAGGATAGTAACAGACTTCAGGAGGCCACGGACAGACTGGTGAAATAGGCAGACACGTGGCAGATGAAATTTAACGCAGAGAAGTGTGAAGTGATGCATTATACAACCAACTGGCTGAGCTCCAGTAAATCAGCACAGCCTGACGATAAAAACGGAAGCTTTGCTGGTGGTCTGTGAGGCTCAGATTCACACTGGGTAGTATACTTACCAACTACACCATTGCGTTACTGTTATTCCAGGCAATGTAAGCACTCCAGGCCACTTTTCTGTTTCCACTTCAAGCTGTGAACATAGATACCCTTACAACACTGCAGTAGGATCTTGAGGAACATAGGAACAGGAAGAGGCCATTCAGCCCCTCGAGCCTGTTCCACCATTTAATTAGATTGTTGCTGACCTGTACCTCAACTCCATTTACCCGCCTTTGATCCATATCCATTGATACCTCTAACTAATAAAAATCTGTCGATCTCTGTCTTGATAATTTCAATTGATCCCCAGCACCCACAGCCTTTTGGGGGAAGAGTATTCCAGATTTCCACTACCCTTTGTGTGAAAAAATGATTTCACTCCTGAATGGCTTGGCTCTAATTTTAAAATTGTGCCCTTTGTTCTAGATTTGCCCATCAGAGGAAATAGTTTCTCTTTGTCTATCAAATCCTTTTATCATTTTACAGCTCAATTAGATCGCCCTTAAACCTTGTAAACTCTAGGGACTATAACCCAAGTTTATGCAACCAGTAATCTCAATTTAACCCTTTTAGCCCCGTTATCATTTTAGTAAATCTGCCTCTTCTTGGGCCAATATATCCTTCCTGAGGTGCAATGCCCAGAACTGAAAGCAGTGCACCAGATGGGAGCTTTGATGCAACATGACCCAAAACCCCCGAATTTATTTTTATTCAGCGCCAATGGCCACTGACAAGTGAATTCTTGGGAAGGAATATAGTTCTGGTTTACGGAGAATTTGAATTAATCCCTTCTATTTAGCTGCAGGATGCTGTCGGATAATTTGGCAAGTGGAGAGCCCTTCTGTTTTCAACAGTCCTTGAACGAGAAAATACCCATGGGAAATAGTCTCCTGCAAGCAGAATAAGGTTTATGAATAATGAATTATATTGTGAGGTGGTTTGAGGCGAGAGTTGCTTGTTTCAAAATTATTTTAGAGCCGTCGGTGTTTCCTATCTCTCCACACTAGTTAGTTATTTGAATTCTTCATATCTGAAAATGAAGTTTTTTTTGGAAAGTTAGAAGCATCAGAGGGAAATAGCACATGCAGCATAGAGTTAAGCTGATCTCATCTGCGACAAAAGCACTGCATTGACACAGGAGTGATGGAGGGCAGACACATAGGAGTAAATTTGAAGGGATGGGGGAAGATATGTAACAAAAGAAATAACTAGAGGCCCAGAATGTGGTGGAGATGGATTCAGGAAGAAAAAGAAAGACTTTGCATTTATATAGGGCCTTTCATGACCTCAGGATCTCCCAAACCGCTTTACAGCCAATGAAGTACTTTTGAAGTGTATTCACCGTTGTAATGTAGGAAACATGGCAGCCAATTTGCACACAGCAAGATCCCACAAACAGCAATGAAATAGATGACCAGATAATGTGTTTTTTAGTGATGTTGGTTGAGGGATAAACATTGGCCCGGACACTGGGGAGTACTCCCTTGCTCTACTTCAAAATAGTATGGGATCTTTTATGTCCATCTCAGAGGGCAGACAGGGCTTGGTTTAACATTTCTTCCGAAAGACGGTACCTCTGACAGCGCAGCACTCCCTCAGTACTGCATTGAGGTGCCAGCCTAGATTGTGTGCATTTTCTGACTAACTCCCTAAGTTTGCCCCCTTCCAATGTTCTCCTCTCTCCTGAGGACTGACTTGCTGTGGTGTACAGTTCCACAAACACTGGTTGCACTCCAATTGATCACCTTAACAACTATTCATGTGTGAGCTTGACCTTAAATCTCAGCAGAGGGCACATCACAAGCTGGTCCTGATCCTGATGTCCCCAGATTTTCTGCAGGGGTTACTAGATAGCTATTAGGAGCAGGAACCTTGGCTGATTATTTAATTATCCCCCTTCTCTAACCCAAGGATGCTGAGATCAATTTTAATCACACCTTTGGTGTCCTAGCTGGACTCGGCTAACACAGTGCAGACCAGGAATTGAACCTGGAACTGTATGGGTTAGTACCGTACTGGGCAGCGCATTCAACCATTGAGCCACAAAAGGACACACGGTCACGAACTGTGACTGTTTCAAAGGTACCGCCTTTCGCAGTAGTTGCTGTACAACAACAACTTGCATTTATATAAACTTTAATGGGTTTCCCACACAGCAATACCACTAGTTGGCCAGATGGAGGTGCAGTGCAGTCCACAAATGATGCACACAGTTCTGTCCACACAAGTCAAACACAAGGAGCAATGATCTGATTTATTTCCTCAAAAAATTAAAGATCGGATGACAACCTATTATTTCTGGCATGCATCAAATCGTGCTTGCTTCTTTTCCAGACCCGATTTTCTCATCTATAAATCCCGCGTGTGATTTTAACACTTGCCCTGAATTACAATAGATCACTGAGTTCATTTTAAGTCTCTACCCGTCAGCGTTGAGTGAAAATGAGCATTGTGAACATGAGGTGCAAAAACAGTCAGCGCTCTGTGCAGCATTCACGGGGAGGGGGATAACTGCGGGGAGAGGATGGGGCCGATCGGACGTTGTTTCTCCCCAGTGGTGCAGGGCTCTCCTCTTGCACTGTGTCACAAGTTGGTCAGACACGAGGTCCTATCTGCACTTCCCCGTGATGGGAGATTCCAATTTCGGCTGTGCAATTACAGGGTGGCATAAAACGCAGGCCACAGGGATAGAAGGGAAATCAAAGAGTGGGGGGGGAATAAAATCAGCCATGCCTGGCAAGGGGAGACAGTGAAAATTGGCTTTTCTCCTCCCAAACCCGCGACCTCTACCACCTAGAAGGACAAGAGCAGCAGGTACATGGGAACAACACCACCTGCACATTCCCCTCCAAGTCACACATCATCCCGACTAGGAAATATATCGCCGTTCCTTCATCGTCGCTGGGTCAAAATCCTGGAAATCCCTTCCTAACGGCACTGTGGGAGAACCGTCACCACACGGACTGCAGCGGTTCAAGAAGGCGGCACATCACCACCTTCTCAAGGGCAATTAGGGATGGGCAATAAATGCCGGCCTCGCCAGCGACGCCCACATCCCATGAACGAATAAAAAAAAACATAAACAAAAAAAAAATCCCTTCTCACAGTATCCCATTTCCCAATTTGTCTTATGTTTTCTCCATTCCTCTCCTAAAGGCTTTGACTCCTCACTGGGGTAGAAATAGCCAGCTGTCCTCTGGTACTTCACCCAAGTAATCATCCCTCTTGTGAGCCTAGATGGTGAGGACGTCCATCAGTAGGCAGTGTGGTACCCACCAACCTCTCTAACCAAGATCAGATAATTCAGCACGGACTGGAGATCAAACTTGGACCTTCCTGAACTGTATGGATCCATTCGACACCACAATTTGCATCTGCTTATATTACCCAGTCTTTGTGTGAATTCTTACTGTACTTTCTCCTGACAATGCCATTCATTCCCATGGAATAAGGGATGGCATTTACATACATGGGGTGTGGGGCAATTTAAATCTTTGCTTTTGAAAATATATGTTCGTAACATACATGTTCGTGGGGACATTGGGATAGATCGGGGAGGTGTGGGGAGAGGAAAGAAGAGTATAGTTAGTGATGCATCACCATGGCCCCTTGAAGTTTGCTTGATTTCCTTAAGGTCAGAGAGGAATTTCCTGGAGGGTTTTTCTGAAACTGACCACAGGGTATTTTCCTCTGATGTTTGTGGCCCCTTCCCCAGGAGTTAACATCACTAACGGTTGGGGAACATAAGATCAGGAGTAGGTCATTCAGCCCCTCGAGCCTGTTCCACCATTCAATTAGATCATGGCTGATCTGCATCAAAACTCCCATCTGCCCTTAATACCGTTGCCTAACAAAAATCTATTAATGGATGGAGGTCCACCCGATCCTGCAGATTTCACACCCAGCAAGTTAAGTTAAAATTACCCCTAATACGTCACCACCCAGTTCTGGGGACTCCAAACTTATAATTTATGGGCCCGGTGGTCTTTTCATGCCCTTCTTCTCGTCTGTCACTATATTTTTTTATTTGTTCATGGGATGTGGGCGTCGCTGGCAAGGCCTGCATTTATTGCCCATCCCTAATTGCCCTTGAGAAGGTGGTGGTGAGCCGCCTTCTTGAACCGTTGCAGTCCGTGTGGTGACGGTTCTCCCACAGTGCTGTTAGGAAGGGAGTTCCAGGATTTTGACCCAGCGACGATGAAGGAACGGCGATATATTTCCAAGTCGGGATGGTGTGTGACTTGGAGGGGAACGTGCAGGTGGTGTTGTTACCATATACCTGCTGCCCTTGTCCTTTTAGGTGATAGAGGTCGCGGGTTTGGGAGGTGCTGTCGAAGAAGCCTTGGCGAGTTGCTGCAGTGCATCCTGTGGATGGTACACACTGCAGCCACAGTGCGCCGGTGGTGAAGGGAGTGAATGTTTAGGGTGTTGGATAGGGTGTGAATCAAGCGGGCTGCTTTGTCCTGGATGATGTCAAGCCTCTTGAGTGTTGTTGGAGCTGCACTCATCCAGGCAAGTGGAGAGTATTCCATCACACTCCTGACTTGTGCCTTGTAGATGGTGGAAAGACTTTGGGGAGTCAGGAGGTGAGTCACTCACCGCAGAATACCCAGCCTCTGACCTGGTCTTGTAGCCACAGTATTTATGTGGCTGGTCCAGTTAAGTTTCTGGTCAATGGTGACCCCCAGGATGTTGATGGTGGGGGATTCGGCGACGGTAATGCCGCTGAATGTCAAGGGGAGGTGGTTAGACTCTCTCTTGTTGGAAATGGTCATTGCCTGGCACTTGTCTGGCGTGAATGTTACTTGCCACTTATGAGCCCAAGCCTGGATGTTGTCCAGGTCTTGCTGCATGCGGGCACGGACTGCTTCGTTATCTGAGGGGTTGCGACTGGAACTGAACACTGTGCAATCATCAGCGAACATCCCCATTTCTGACCTTATGATGGAGGGAAGGTCATTGATGAAGCAGCTGAAGATGGTTGGGCCTAGGACACTGCCCTGAGGAACTCCTGCAGCAATGTCCTGGGGCTGAGATGATTGGCCTCTAACAACCACTATCATCTTCCTTTGTGCTCGGTATGACTCCAGCCACTGGAGAGTTTTCCCCTGATTCCCATTTACTTCAATTTTACTAGGGCTCCTCGGTGCCACACTCGGTCAAATGTTGCCTTGATGTCAAGGGCAGTCACTCTCACCTCACCTCTGGAATTCAGCTCTTTTGACCATGTTTGGACCAAGGCTGTAATGAGGTCTGGAGCCAAGTGGTCCTGGCGGAACCCAAACTGAGCATCGGTGAGCAGGTTATTGGTGAGTAAGTGCCACTTGATAGCACTGTCGACGACACCTTCCATCACTTTGCTGATGATTGAGAGTATGCTGATGGGGCGGTAATTGGCCGGATTGGATTTGTCCTGCTTTTTGTGGCCAGGACAGGCCTGGGCAATTTTCCGCATTGTCGGGTAGATGCCAATGTTGTAGCTGTACTGGAACAGTTTGGCTAGAGGTGCAGCTAGTTCTGGAGCACAAGTCTTCAGCACTGCAGCCGGGATGCTGTTGGGGCCCATAGCATTTGCTGTATCCAGTGCACTCAGCCGTTTCTTGATATCACGTGGAGTGAATCGAATTGGCTGAAGACTGGCTTCTGTTATGGTGGGGATATCGGGAGGAGGCCGAGATGGATCATCCACTCGGCACTTCTGGCTAAAGGTGGTTGCAAACACTTCAGCCTTGTATTTTGCACGCACGTGCTGGACTCCGCCATCATTGTGGATGGGGATGTTTACAGAGCCTCCTCCTCCAGTTAGTTGTTTAATTGTCCACCACCATTCACGACTGGATGTGGCAGGACTGCAGAGCTTTGATCTGATCCGTTGGTTGTGGAATCGCTTAGCTCTGTCTATAGCCTCTTGAAGTTTGAGAAGTATAAAGGCAATGATGGCGAGTGCAAGGATGCTTCGCGCTGCAGGAACCGACACTGTCATTGATTCAGAAGCAGCACTGCGATGGTAACCATCAAATAACTTGCACACTTTGATAAGATCACAGATTACAAATGGAACTGCCTGAGCTGTTACCATAGCAACAATATCACCTCCAGGATATCTCAGGCAGCAGTGGGGAATGCTCTAGTCAGGTTTTATCCCTTGAGCGCTCCTGCTCCAAATCAGCTAGACATCATCATCCGGGGTCAGTGAAGCTTAATGGTGTCCCTTTAACTATCCACGTAACTCTTGCTAACATTTTTTTAAAGGGGCAGTGCACTTTATCGGACTCTTTGTCGGTGGAGGAATACTGTCATGATGCACCAGGAACTCAGCAAGTGGATGACATCACATAGGGGGTAATTTTAACCTAACCCACCCGAATCTGACTGGATCGGGTTTTACACCCCGCCCGATTTAATCTCCATTAATGTCAGTGGCGAGTAATATTGGACAGGGTGTAAAACCGGCATTCCACCCGATCCTGTGGGATTCCCGCCCGGCAAGTTAGGTTAAAATTACCCTATGTCGCTACCCAGTTCCGGGGACTCCAACCTTTATAATAGATTTTTTTTTCACATTTGTGAAGTTCACAACACAACACAAACTTACCTGGCCATCCAACATGGCAGCTACAATACAACCATTCCAGGATTGGGACTGGAACAAAACTCTCTATGATGACAATACTGTACCTTTAAAGTTAGCAGCTGGTCATATCTCTCTCTCTCTCTCTCCAAATAATCAATTACTTGATTAATATGATCATAAATTACAACATCAATCGGGTGCTTCAGAGCTTCTGTTCCCACCACTTGTCCCGAATTCATTGCTTCAGATCTTAATCTTTGGCTTGGTTGGAAATCGGTTACTTCAGATAATCTCTGGATATCTTAAAGGGACACCGTCTTCATGAAACCATGTTTGGTCGTTTTTACAAGGCTTGATTCATATTGTGGAGAGTGACATCCATGTGCTAGCTTCCCATGTTTATGCAGCTAAAACCAACTCCCTTTTCCCACCAGTAGAATTGTAAAGCTACCAAAAATGATAGGACCCATATTTGCACATGCAAAGGGCCCAATGCCTGTTTCAGGCATGGGCCATGGGCGCCTTTGTTTCAGACTAGTGCAATATGGCGGATGGCGCATTTCTGGTGTGGAACGTGCGCAGTCCGCCCGCCATATTGGATGCTTAGGCGCCCAAAACAGGCACGGCATTAATGAAGTTCTAAGCCGAGGAATGGCTGCTTGAAGCCGAGGGTTCCCTGTACTTGTGGAACCATAACCCATCAAAGAGATCATTCGTTCAGGAGAAAGGCGTTGGGGAGGATGGGGGGGTGGGAATGGAGATTGGCAGGTAAAGGAGGAGGAAAGAAAGCAGCAGATTACCTCAGTAAGGGTTAGGGTTAATTAGCAACACCTTGTAAATGGAAACTGGTGAGAATCTCTGCACTGAAATTTTATGGAAAACAAACAAGCAGATGGTTACAGGAGGAACACACTGGGCCTGAGAGGAGAACATGTCTGGTAGGAGTTATCACGCCCCTAATTACACAAGTGCTGAAAGTATTAGTTGCAGGTGGCACCCATTGGAACAATGACTGACCTCAAGTGAACCCTTCCACCCTCTGTACTGAAAGGAAAAATAGACAGGGCATCACAAAGTCAGCACGCTGGGTCCTCCAACTATTCCTTCTCCACCCTCTCTCGGTCTCTCCACACTCGGCTCCGATAACAGGCAGGCACCATGCTCCAGCACTGCCGTGACTCGCCCTCCAGGACGTGTGTGGAAGCAGCCCAGGGGTGAGCCTTCTCTGCTTCTCTCTCATCCCTGTGGGGAAGGAAGTACCCGGCGTCAGCCCATCCCGCACGGTCCGACTCAGACCAGGAAACTCCGCCAGCGGACGGTCCCAGGCAAAAAAAAAAAAATCCACGTCCTAATAACCTGTAATGTGGTGTGCTCGAGGCAGAGATGGAGTCAGGAAGAAAAAGAAAGAACTTGCATTGATATGGAACCTTTCACCACCTCAGGACATCCCAAAGCGTTTCACAGCCAATGAAGTACTTTTGAAGTGTGGTCACTGTTGTGATGTAGGGTAACAGATTCATATTCTGTAGAGATTCAGATGTATTAGCGCACATTAAGATTTAAATATTAAAATCATTGACCCGCCTCTCCAGAGTGGGTTACTCGGCTTGCCCCAAACCGGCCGCCGTTAAACAGGAAGTAGGCGCGTTCGTGGCGTGTTGGGGTCAGGTTTCCCATTTTTAGCAATTTAACCCCCCCCCCCCCCACCCCCGACCCTCTCCCGCCCGTCGTTGGGTGGGGTGGGGGTTAAAACTCCCCCCATTATGTCCACCAACGTCCTGACTGAGGTCAGCACAGACTAGGGATCCATTCCTGTGGCCACCCTTTCCTTTCCTTACAGGACTCTCTCGACGTTTCGTGTCGACCGCTGTCTGACGGCCTTGTGGTTGAAGGGGTTCCTCCTCAGGAGCTTGTCCACCTGGGACAGGTGTGGGGGGGGGGTGGGGGTGCGGTCCAGCTGGACGGGATGTCTTGCGCCTGCTTGGCCAGCATGGCCAGACCCAGCCTTCTCAGTGTGTTGGACAGGTAGAAACTCAGCACGTAGTGACACTTGGTGCCTGCGTACTTGGGCTCTACACACGCCCTGAGGCAGTCACACACAAAGGTAGCCATCAGGATCAGAGCAGCATTGGGGACGCTCTTCGCCCCTTTGCCTGGGGGCTTGTACATGATGTCCCTGCGGACATGTTCTACCTTGGTCCTCCATACAAAGTGGAAGATAGCTCGGGTGACTGTGACGGTGGAGTTGTGGGGAGTGGGCCAGACCCTGGCCACCTAGAGCAACACCGCGAGTACCTCACACCTTATCACCAGATTCCCGCCGGTTATAGAGAGGGACCACCCCACCTGCATACCAAGCTTCCATATGTCCTTGGCAATCCGCTTCTCCCAGTTCTTCATGTAGGCCAGGGGCCCCCCGAACCAGATCCCCAGCACCTTCAGGTAGTCGGACCTGATGGTGAAGGGGCCAAAGGAACGCGTCTCCCACCTGCCAAAGAACATGGCCTTGCTCTTACTTCGGTTCACTCTGGCCCCCGAGGCCAGCTCGAAACGGTTGCAGAAGCCCATCGGAGCAGAAGACGGTGACGTCATCCATGTACAGGGAGGCCTTAACCTGAGCGCCTCCGCTGCCTGGGATCGTCACCCTTCTGATACCTGCATCCTCCCTGATGGATGCGCCAAACGGCTTGATACAACATACGAACAAGACTGTGGAGAGAGGTCAGCCCTGCCTGACTCCAGATTTGATTGGAAAGCTCGCCGACTCCCACCCGTTGATTAGGACTGTGCTACGGATGTCCGTGTGGAGCAGTCGGATCCAATCGCGGATTCCCTCCCCAAAACCCATTTTGGATAGCATGTCCATCATGTAGGTGTGGGATATTCTATCAAAGGCCTTCTCCTGGTCCAGGCTGATGAGGCAGGTGTTTACCCCCCTGCTCCCCCGTCCTGCACGTAGGCGATCGTATCCCTGAGCAGTGCAAGGCTTTCAGAGATCTTCCTGCCGGGTACAGTACAGGTCTGATCTGGGTGGATCACCTGCTCCAGAGAAGACTTGATGCCGATGGCCTTGGGCAGAATCTTGTAGTCGACATTTAACAAGGAAAAGGGTCCCCAATTTTTGATTTCTTTCCTCTCCCCCTTCCGCTTGTAGATAAGGGCGATGGACTCTGACATGCTGCCCGTACAAAGCATACCCCCGTACACTTCCAGCAGGTCTGGGCCTATCCGGTCCCACAGAGCTGAGTACAACTCGACCGGAAACCGTTGCTTCCGTGAGTTCTACTCTTTTTGAAAGACTGGATGGCCTTTGTCAGCTCGTCCAAGGTCAGTGGCTGATCCATGCCGTTCCGCTCGCTGTCCTCTAAGATCTCTGTGATGGTGGATAGGAAGGACTGGGAGGCCGTGCTGTCTGTGGGTTTCGCCTTGTACAGCCCGGCATAAAAGGAATTGCTGATCCTCAGTTTATCGGCCTGCGAGGGCGTAGGGCGAGCTGTCTTCCTCTTTCAGGCTACTGATCATTGGGAACTCAAGGAATCACCACGTAGTCCTAAAACTACACTTTCCTTTAGCCCAGGGATTCAACCTGAAACTGATCTGGTCTACTAGCACACTACACAGTGCCTCTGACATTGAACCATCAGCGAAATGTGTGCAGTGTTTTTCGTCTGTTTAGCAGCAAGTGATTTGATGGGAATTAAATTGGACAGAGTAAGGTGTCTATGGATTGTGATTTTATCAGAGACTGGAATTTCCTGTTGGTACATGAATCAGTGCTATGTTCACGTTATTTAATACCCAATTAAACAATTCTGCAAGAAAAATGGAAACAAAATAATAATGAGACTGTTTTGCGATGTAGTGCCTCTACTCCTGGGAGCCTGGCCATGTGTGCGAAGCTATTAATTACCAGCCTGCCTGATGCTGTTCATAGAAGATTCACTGACTGCCTTTTGTAAATGACAGCAGATCCTGCAGAATATCATATTGCAGCACTGCAAATGCTTGTAGAACCAACAGATAAACTGGAATTTTACTGGACATCACTTCCCATTTGTTTTAACAATAATATTTATACAAAGTCCAAGATCTACAGGGAGAAATACAAGAATCAGAGCACGTTCCAACATTTACAGGAGGCATTTTTGATGAGCAGATCAACGAGTAAAGCTTCCCCTCCTCACTCTGTGGGGAATTACAGTGTGTGATGTGCAACAGAGCCATACAGCGGAGGAAGGTACATAGGAATCGCTAGACAAGAAAAGGCCGAGGTCCATCCAGTTCGCCTTCTACCATCCTGGGAGTCAAATGATACAATGATAATGGAGTTGTTGACTAATCATAGCAATCAATCTCCATCAATTAGTCTACAACAGACCCAGACATGAGGCGAGGAAAACCTAAGTTGGTGGAGAGCTTTGGTCCAAAGTCACCTGTTCCTCCCAAGGATGCTACACCTGCCACATGTCAGGTTATCATCCCAGTGAGTTGGCTGATTTCAGCCAGGGTGGCAGTAGTGGGCACAGAACTCTTGGGCTAAGGAGGGCAAGAAATAAAAGATCAACTAAGCTTCTCACTCCTAATTAGCACCCGGTGTCCCTGCGCTGGAAAGCGTGGCAACAGGGGGAGATGGGCATCTGGTCTGGGCACGGTTGGGCTCAGGTGTGATGCCATTCCCAGATGAATCACCTAGCACGGCTCATTAAATGGGTGAAGTATATAGGGAAAGTGTGTAGTGCCCGTGGATCTGTACCCCCAGCATCAGCCTCCACCTCCGGGAGAGGAACAGGAGATAACACAGGAGGTGGATTCAAAAAATTAGACAAGTTGCTAATGTGTGAAAAGCTGAACAAAATCAGCAGAATGAAGATTCGTTAAAAGTTTAACAAAGTCTGACTCATTTCCAGGTATTTGGCCAATAATTTGCTTCTTACATTGTTCCTACTTGCCCACACTGCTGTTATGGATAAACACGTGGCCACATCTGGAAAGTGCTGATGAGGTTAGGTTAGCTTCAGGTGAGTCTAGCAGCACTGAGAGTGAGTGTGGCTCCTGTCATAATCACACTGCACAAACAAGCACCGCAGGAGATGATGGGTTCATGCATTACTCGAAAAAAGCTGTTAATTAAATATCTAGCAGAAGTCAGCAATCTAAAAATCCTAGCACAACTTGTTTTGTTTTAGGAACTAAAAACATTACATTTCATCAAGGCATGATTTCCAGCTCTGAATTTTGAAATTGCTCCTCTCTCTCTCTCTCTCTCTACCCCCAACTTAGCTCTGGACCTGGGCACTGGTCCTCAGTAAGAGAATGTGACAGTACACAAGTGTGCTCTGGCTCCTCTTTGCCCCTTGACCCCTTGGTGTTAATTCAGGGTGACCAGTATTACAGGGAACGGATTGAATCGAAGCAGCCTAGATGCTGTGGGATGACCGAGGGAGATTATGATGCTGGAAGAGCAAAGGTGAGGAAAAGACCGCTTTGTTTCAGATCCCAAATGAAAAGGGAACAGGAGGCTGCACGGGTTCGTGTGCACGCTGGGATTTTGCCTGCTCTGTGCAGCCGCAGGGTATCCAGTTTGCATTAACGAGCAGCATTCTGCTTGACTGATGGGTGAACATTGCAGTGGAAATCATAGAATGCCCTTTGTGATGCCTTACATCCACTTTTACTTCTGCTAAATCGCAGAGTGTATGTTTTATAGTTTGTTAAGTTACGGTGAGCTACTTGACCTCATACAGAAAACGAGCGTGTCCTGGACACTTCAGATCTGCAAGCTGCAATCTATATCTTTGTAAGTATTGTGATAATATATATGCACGCGCTTGAAAAGAATGAATGTTAATTACTGAATTGTGCGTAAAGTATATGATCTCATTCTGTGGTACGTAGTCTCTTCTGACATTAAATTCACAATTGCAACCAGTTCTTCCCCACCCGTTTTGTTCTCTTCTCCCCCAAAGGCGCTAACTCATGAATGGCATAGAAAGAACAGAATTTTGAGGGCCTCTGTCATCCTGTCTGAAGGAGAGCAGGAGAGAAAACTGCCTAACCCTCTGTGCACGTCCAGGAATGATGAACAAGGTTCATAGTCGTAATGGAGGTGTCTTGAGTGAGGAGCTGCAGCATAGTGAGAGGAGGCTGTGTACAGCCATTGTCTAGGATCCAGTGCCTACTTCAGGCAGTTTCCTCTTGGAAAGGAAATATTACACAGGACCTGTTATAAAAACATATCACAATATTATGCTTCACTGCATAAGATAAAACCGCCTTCCAAATTACTACTGAATTGCACAATACAATTTCTAATTTGTGAATCTTTTAATAGAACATCTGAATAGAATCTATATACAGGTTATGTTTAACTCTGAAAACTTATCCAGTTCACTGACCCGTCAACAATATAACTTTAAATGGGATTTATGCTTCAATGATAAAATCATTCTTATAAAGGAAAGAGCTTGCATTTATAGAGAGCCTTTCACGACCTCAGGATGTTTTAAAGCACTTCACAGTCAATGGATTATGTTTGAAATGTACAAACTGTTGTAACATAGAGAAAGGTGGCTGTTCAGGTACTGCAAGATCCCACAAACAGTACTGAGATAAATGACCAGATTTACAATTTCATTTCTCATTCTTCTGGTAAGGCCATTCTGTGGTCACTTACCTAGTTACCAGGATTGGTACAAATTTCTTTTAAGGCTGCTAGGAATTGTGGGTAGATCACATGATCACAAGACAACCACAAGGAAGGCCATTCAGCCCATCTTACCTCGTATGTTTAGAGAGTAAAGATCCAAGAGTAAAGAGATTAGCAACCACCCCCTGCCCCAAATCACAATATCTAACAGGTTCTTGATTGACAGGTTTTTGCCTTCACTGTTTTCCCAGAAATCCATTCCAAGTATTGATCACTCTTTGTGTAAATAAATTCTTTCTGACATCAGTCCTAAATTTGCCTTTCAGCAGTTTGAATCTATGCCCCTTTCTCTTACTGACATGGTTTACCTGATATAGTGCTCTGCGTTTACCCTTTTCTATACTATTTAATACCTTTATTTATATGTATCCTTCTGTAAGGTCTCTCCTCAGTTGCTGCTTTTCAAAGCTGTAAAGACCCGGTTGCTCTGATCTTCCCACAAAGCTCTTCTCCGCCACCCCCCCACCCCCAGACCTAAATGTCTCCCTTGTGTCCTGGTGTCCAAAATTGAACACAATACTGAAAGTGCAGTCTGACCAGAGCACTAGACAGGTTCAGTATAACCGCCTTTGACTTATATTCTGCTGATTTGGCAACACCGTCCAGTATTCTTTGCCCCTTGTTGTTTGCTGCTTCACGATGACTTGTGCTGGGAATTCCCTTTGGTGATGGAAGAGAGGCAAATAGTATTGAATTAAAAAAAAAAAAATCTTCTCATCGGGTTTACAGACTCCTGTCGCCTGATGGAAGCCAGTCTCCTGCAGCTTGTGGGGGAGGCAGGAAAGGATATTGACAGCAGAGAACAGAGGCTTTGCCCAGAGGATGAGTTGGAAGGCAAAGGGGGAATGGAACACTTGCCCACTTCAGGTACCGCAGAGGGGGGGCGATTTTCAACTGGCAGAAACCCTTTTCTCACCTGAAGGGCAGGTAGCCAGCAATTAAAACTCGGGTGGGGGCCCCCTCAGCTGTCCTATTGATGCCCAAGGCCCACCCGATGCAATTTTCAGGCGGGCCTGTAAATGGGCGTCCATCTGAAACAGGCAGGAGGCTGCTTGAAAATGCAAATTAGAGTCCAATGCCGAATGTAGGATCCCAATTGCAATTTTCAGTTATAAATGGACAGAGCCCGCACCGTGCACACTCTGCCCGTTATTACCAGGTGTTAAGCGGCCTAACCAACGTTCCTTAAAGGGACCACTGGGTGGCCATTCAAAAAAAATGGCACAGGAAGCATCAAAAAATTCGAGCCCACTGCTGGTCTTGTCGAGGCCCATCCACTTGGATTGCCTCTTATCACCCCACTCCCTAACAGACTCAACCTGCTGGCCGGCTGGCCAATTTTCTGCCCTCCCACAACCGGTGAGCTGCTGCACGTTAATGAAGCCCAGGTCTCAAAATGACTCAGGATACACACCGGCATCAAAGGGCGAGGTGCACATGTTCGCCCTGCAAACTTGCCGCCAGTTTTGGGTGCTACTTGAAAATGGCACCTCCCCGTAATCAACCACCACCCCCCCACCCCACCATGTCAGCAGATAAGGTATAGCACAGATAGCTGCAGCGTAAAGCTTCATCTACCCTGTCCCAACAATATGCCTCAAGTCCAACCCAAGAAGGGCATCTCCTACTGCACATTTCTATTTTGCACAGTCAGTGGCCTCCTGATTGAAAAAGAGAGTGCCAAATTTAGGGTCGTTCTGTGCAGTGCGCCCATGCACACTAGGAACTGGATTAAGACTGCCCAGATTCAGTTCACTTGGAATTCTTACAGCCAGTGGATACAGAACATTTTCATCCCATTATTCTGGGCCAATTGATACTTCAATATTTTTTGCTGCTTTTTTTTAATGGATTACATATATCTGCTTTTTTATCTGGTGTAAATATTGAGTCAACAACAAGTTACATTATATAACGCCTTTAGCGTGGTAAAACATCCCAAGGCGCTTCACAAGAGTGTTATCAGACAGAAACTGACACCGAGCCAAAGAAGGAGACATTAGGACAGGTGACCAAACACTTGGTCAAAGAGGTAGGTTTTAAGCAGGGTCTTAAAGGAGGAGAGGCGGAGAAGTTTGGGGAGTGAATTCCAGAGTCAACATCATTATTCTTCTAGTACTATGGAATATCACACAATCATCACTTACGTTTGTACAAAAATATCTAGTAAAGGTACCATTTGATTTTATTAATAGGTCGACAGTACATTGGTTGAACATGACAATATTTAAATTATTTTAATATCCAAGTAAAAAGTCTTACCTTTGCATTTAAAAATGGCACAACAAGAGCATTTATGCTGCTCCATTCAATCAGAAATATGTTACATAGGAAATGTGAGGAGATTTAATACAGGAGCATAATCTAGCCTCCTCTCGGGTGTCTGGACAGCATTAGATATGTAAGCACTAGCATGTTGTGACTCTCCATATGCAAGTGTGTTTCTAGGTAATATCTAGCCTAGTAACGACCTCCTGGTGACAAGAGTCAATACCTCTAGGTGACATATATCCCAGCCGCTGGATTGCACAAAACTAGTTCTCCATTCTCAAACTACAGCATAAATAGGAACAAGGGAACAGGAGTAGGCCATTCAGCCCCTTGGGCCTGTTCCGCCTTTCAATTAGATCATGGCTGATCTGTATCTTAACTCCATCTACCCGCCTTGGTTCTGTAATCCTTAATACCCTTGCCTAACAAAAATCTTTCAATCCCAGTTTTGAAATTTTCAATTGACCCCCAGCCCCAACAGCGTTTTGGGGGAGAGAGTTCCAGATTTCCACTGCCCTTGGGTGAAGAAGTGCTTCCTGATATCACCCCTGAATGGCCTAGCTCTAATTTTAAGGTTATGCCCCCATAGTTCCCATCCACACTGTCGTACCAGCTGGTCAATCAACTTTGGAAGATCGGATCATAGGGACCATTAAGTCAAAACGCTATTAACTTTTAAAAACATAACATTCTTAACTGCATTAAATTATTTTGCAGAAACATAATGCATTTAAACTGTTGTGCACTGTATAAATTTACCACTTTCCAATGACATTTTGTGTTCTAGATTCCCCAAAGGTTGGGTGGATCAAACTATTCCAAAAAAATACACATTATTACAAAATAACACATGATACCTTCATTTGTGTTCATGATTCCCCCCCACCCCACCCCCAGTAAACTGATAGTGCTTTGCAAACACGCATATACTGAAACCCATGCCCCAGCAGATGGTGGTATTACGGTTGTCCTGGATGATTCAGTTCTCATCACACGAATGGAAAGGACAAAGGATCCAGGACATCATAGCTGCCCAGAGGCAAACCACTTTGGTGGGATGGGGCTCAGCAGGGCGAGGAAGACATCTGGTCATAATCTGGGCACTTGAGAAGTACTGGATAGTTGGCATTCATCTGCAGGGAAGCTTCACTGGAAATGTCGGAGGGACTACGCCCCCGAGGCCAGCTGTCTGGGTGCAGGAACTGGCCTGAGTAGTCAGAGCAGTTACTCAGCCTCGGTCTGTAGAAGCTGGGATGGGGTCTGTAAATCTCCTCGGCGGTATATCTCTTCATAAAGAGGTAGACTGACATTACTCCAGCGCTCTGCAAGAACACAAAGTACAATGCAAGATCTGAAGCTTTTTGCATTCATTAAATTGAGGCCTGCAAGTGTTGGGAAATTAAACTCTTCCCCCCGCCACCCCCCACCTAATTTCATCCCTAAATTGCCCTTGCCTGTACACATTGCCCCCAGTTTGCCTCAGCCCCAACCTGGTAAGAGACCTAGTAGTAGAACACCCAGCTTATTCTTGTGGCCAGGGAAGATGCAAGGTACTGGGAGAGATCAGGATGGTTGAGGTGTGGTGCAGTAAGCTAAGGATCACACTCATGTGAATTTTTCCATTTCCAACAGAAATCACACCTCTCTGAATAAGATTGTCAATTTAGTGCTGAATTAGAGACAGTTTTGTATTATGATCTGGAATGCACTTGCTGAAAGGGTGGTGGGAGCCAATTCAATAGTAACTTTCAAAAGAGGAACTGGATAAATACTTGAAAAGAAAAAAAATTGCAGGGCTGGGGGGAAAGAGCAGGTGAGTGGGACTAATGGGATGGCTCTTTGAAAGAGCTGGCACAGGCAGGATGGGCCGAATGGGCTCCTTCTGTGCTGTATGATTCAGGCAGGGTCGGCCATCTAGGACTTTTACAGCCAGCAGCTGGAGCAAACTTTCATCCATCTACCTAGCCTGGATTCAATCTGAGGCCCCAGAGTTGGAGAGAACGCTAACCCACTGCATCTACCTAGCCTGGATTCAATCTGAGGCCCCAGAGTTGGAGAGAACGCTAACCCACTGCATCAGCCAGTCCTCCGGGGGTTTTCTTTCATGAATTACTTTGAAATCCCACTGATCAATTTTCAATCAGTGACATTGGTTATAATCAGAATAAATAGCTAACTGTAACAAATATTGTTCATCAGTGTTATTGACTATTGAACTGGGACTGTTGACTAATTAAATGCAGATGTTCAATAGATCCTAAAAGGAGCAGCGAGGTTGTCTGCTTCAATTAGGTGTTACTGTGTTGGAGCTGAACGAACAGTGTATGACAGTCCGCAGTCCTGGGATTCAGAAGCAGTCTTCTTCCCCTCCCCCGGCCTTGTTCTCGAGCACCTCCCCGGGATGGCTATAGGGTGGCTTTGTTGCAGGCAAATAGGTTGTGAGAAGAGATCAGGACGGTATAGTCTGATATGCCAAGGGATTGCACCCAATATTCCCCAAATAATTTCGATGGGACCCTCAAGAAAGACGGGAAATATTGGATGGGGAGGGAATGAAGATTTATCCCAGGAGAAGGAAAGTAAAGTGTGGCACTGAGTCCCTCTGAACTGTACTCCCAGTTCAGAGGGACTCAGTGCAGACAATTAAGAACAGCACTGACGGTGAGCAGGCAGCAAGTCAACCCTGAATGGATGCAGACTGTTGTGTGGCAAGAGGGGGAGCTCAGAGAGGAGAGAAATTGTGAGGAGACAATAACCGCACCTGATGAGAGAGGAAAGTGTGGTACCTGGGTGAAAAGCCAAACATAAGCATACTTTAGCAGTTCAATCTGTCACCTAACCTGCTTTGTGTACAAAATAACCCCAGTAGATGTGCCATTGACCGTGGTCACAATTTGCACAGTTTAGATCATGGTCTAGGTCCAATCTGGTCAAACTGATTCCCTGGAACTTGAATGAACAATACTTCATTCATCTTGGATTAAATCTGATGAGCTGAGCCAGGTACGGGCAATTTTTGGCTGAATCTGGACTGGTAATTACCTCGGTCAGCAGAAATGATATGGCTGAAAAGGCAAAGGACCATCCGTACTTGTAGTGGAAATAGCTGTCTGTTTCCGGGGTTCTGTTTAATATTTCATCGTTGATGCTGGATATGTACAGCACAAGTCCAACAACCAATGACAAACCTGCAATTGTGCAAAAGTGATTCATCATAAAACACGAGTGTTGTGTAATGGTACAAAGTTGTGATTAATATTATTGATTATTCCAACATGTGGTGGTAGTAGGTTAAAGAACTTCAAAATATATCAAAGGCTACTACACAAAATAAGAGCTCATGGTGTGGGGGGCACCATATTAACATGGATAAAGGATTGGTTAGCTAACAGGAAACAGAGAGTAGGCATAAATGGGTCATTTTCAGTTTGGCAAGATGTAATGAGTGGAGTGCTACAGGGATCAGTGCTTGGGTCTCAACTATTTACAATCTATATCAATAACTTGGATGAAGGGACCGAATATAAGGTTGCTAAATTTGCTGATGACACAAAGGTAGATAGGAAAGTAAGTTGTGAAGAGGACATAAGGAGTCTGCAAAGGGATATAGATAGGTTAGGTGAGTGGGCAAAAATTTGGCAGATGGAATATAATGTGGGAAAATGTGAACTTGTCCACTTTGGCAGAAGGAATAGAAAAGCAGTATATTATTTAAATGAAGAGAAATTGCAGAACTTTGAGGTACAGAGGGATCTGGGTGTCCTAGTACATGAATCACAAAAAGTTAGTATGCAGGTACAGCAAGTGATTAGGAAGGCAAATAGAACGTCGTCATTTATTGCAAGGGGAATGGAATATAAAAGTAGAGATGTTTCACTACAGTTGTACAGGGCATTGGTGAGATCACATCTAGAATACTGTGTGCGGTTTTGGTCTCCTTATTTAAGAAAGGACATAATTGCTTTAGAGGTGGTTCAGAGATTAAGGATTATTGGGGATGGGCAATAAATGCTGGCCTTGCCAGCGACGCCCACATCCCATGAACGAATAATAAAAAAAGGAGGTTCACTCGATCAATTCCTGGGATGAGGGAGTTATCTTATGAGGAAAGGTTGGATAAGTTGGGTCTGTATACATTGGAGTTTAGAAGAATGAGAAGTGATCTTATTGAAACATATAAGATCCTGAGGGGACTAGAAGGGGTAGATGCTGAGAGGATGTTTCCCCTTGTGGGAGAGACTAGAACTAGGGGCCACAGTTTAAAAATAAGGGGTCTCCCATTTAAGACGGAGATGAGGAGAAGTTTTTTCTCTGAGGGTCGTGAGTCTGTGGAACTCCCTTCCCCAGAGAGTGGTGGAGGCAGGGTCATTGAATATTTTTAAGGCTGAGTTAGACAGATTCCTGATTAACAAGGGAGTCAAAGGTTATAGTAGGTAGGGTTGAGGTCACAGTCATATCAGCCATGATCTTATCAAATGGCAGAGCATGCTCGAGGAGCCAAATGGGCTACTCCTGCTCTTAATTCACATGTTCGTATGCAAGGAAGCAAGTTGGCATGGTGGCACAGCACGTTGGTGCTGCTGCATGCGGTGCTTCAGAGTCCAGCGCAGAGTGGCAGATCCAAGAGGGAGCTGGATTGATATTTGGCATTAAAGCGATTTGAGGGAGTATGAGGCAGAGTATGGTATTTTTCATATGTTGGGACCAGTCAGATGAACCGCAAAAGCTTCTTCTGGTCCTGTACACTCCAGTGCTGCCATGATGCAAGTTACCATCATGCACCAGATTGTTGGGTGCCAGCTGTGCCAATGCTAGGAGGTGTTAGTGGATGCTTGACACTTCTCCAATAAGCAATAAGGGAAAAAAGAACACAACGGAGTCACCACAGGCCACCCTCACAGATGTCCTCCTTCCAGGTCACCTTTCGCAGCCTCTTGGGCAGGGAATGCTTCACAGCCCAAGGTGACTAAACAAAATGGGAGGCTGAAAACACATTGGAAATGAGAGGAAACTTGACAAATTTGTTGTTTGTTTTTTTTCCCCTTCTTTCTTGACAATTACCAGAAAGTACAAAGAAGATTCCTGACACAAATGCTAAGATAGTCCTGTGAGGTCGGATATGTCCAATGTTGTTCATCACAAAGCCAATGAACATAAAAAACAGGCTGACCAACGGGAAAGGTGTAGATGATCGAATCATTTCTGTGGAAAGAAAAAGATCTGAGGAATTAGTAATCACTACATTTTAAGCCTTACCTTTAGCTAATGGTGATGCCAATTAATGCCCCTCCCCCACTGCCAAGAACTCTAAACATATTAAACATCAATACCGGTTCTCCAGTCGCTCTCTGGTGTGTTTCTATTCCCAGGGCTCCGTTCCCCCACCCCCCCAAATCTAAATTGCGATCTTGCATTTCCACAGTTGCCCCTCTGCTCATTAAAATTTATGAGCTGCTAATCAAGATATTGGCCTCCATGATTGATTCTTGAAGTAATATGCTGGATCTCGAGGTCAGAATTTCACCCTTTCAGTATCATGCCTACACCATATGGAACACTGAACTCGATTGAGATTGTCCTGTGGTGTACCACAGGTGTACACAGAACCATTGTGACCCTGTTAGTAAGACATCTAGAATTGCAATGTTGACTTGGGTATCTTTCTGGCTGATTATAACAATAACCCAAAGACTGAAGGAGATGCGAGAAGCTCCACTTATCTCAGTACCAGGGTTTGATTGGTTATTATTTACCTAGTCATAACCTCTGGTGCTGATGTGGGAAGCACTGTACATTAGAAGTTTAGCCTCCATTTCCCAGCTTGGGTGACTTGGTAGCATTCTCTCACCGGGGTGTGTTTCAGCCCTATTCCAAGATCTGCGCACATAATCTATACTAAGGGAGTGTTGCACCGTTGGACAAGACGTAGAGGCCCTGTCACATTTAAGATTGCACGGCACTATTTGAAGACGAGCAGAAGGTTCATCTCACTACTGTTTGTGGGATCTTATACGCACAAAATAGTTGCCGCATTTGCCTACATAACAATTACTGCACTTCAAGATAATTCATTGTATGTGAAGCACTTTGAGATGTTTGAGAGATGCGATAAAGTCTTTGCTACCACATGGAGTAGTTAAGGCGAAGAGTATAGATCCATTTAAGGGGAAGCTAGATAAGTACATGAGGGAGAAAGGAATAGAAGGATATGATGATAGGGTTAGATGAAGTAAAGTGGGAGGAGGCTCGTGTGGAGCATGAACACTGGCATAGATCTATTGGGCCGAATGGCCTGTTTCTGTGCTGTAAATTCTATGTAACCTGTTCTTCTTTAATTCTTTAAATACTGTATTTCTGATTGGACGCAGAATGGATACTGACTTAAAACACTGACGGTGGATTCTGACGTCAGCTGCACATTCATGGGCATCACGTACTCGATGGTAAAGCAGTGCCCATGTTCCTTTCCTGCAGGTACAAACAGCAGGCTGTTAAAAACTGTCAATCATTAGAAATGACACAGCAGCAGGAGTAAAAATTGTATCAGAATCCATCATGAAATCTTAAAAAGGCAGCCCCTGAAGCACTGCATCCCTACACAGAAGTGTTATGTCTGTACAACAGAGTATCATTAATAGCACAGCAGGTTAGTGGCTCTGTAAAGTGGAGTACATTATAGATAGAGGAATGTTACTTCTGTAAAATGAGAGTATTATGTTTATAACAGTGGGATACTCCGCAAAACACTTACTAGTATTTTACCACTGTAAGACTCTATTATTGTATATATACATGAGGCAGAGGGTTAGACTTCTGTAAGGCAGTCGCATTACATATATAGGATTGTTATATCTCTGTAAGGCAGTGTCATATATACAGGAGTATTTAATACTTCTATGAGGCAGTGTCATATTATATATATAGGAGAGTTTAATACCTCTAAGGCTGTGTATATGGTATATACAGGGGTGTTTTATATATCTGTAAATCAGTATGTATGATATATACAGAAGTTTTATACGTCTATAAGGCCATGTATATGATATATATACAGAGGTGTTTTATACCCCAATAATGCAGTGTATAATATATACAGGAGTGTTTTATATCTCTATAAGGGAGTGTATATGATATATACAGGAGTGTTTTATATACCTGAAAAGCAATGTATATGATATATACAAGTGTATTATATACTTCTCTGAGGCAGTGCCATTAGGTATATGCAGGACTTTTATACCTCTGTATAACAGTATATAGTAATTTGAAACCTCTATCAAAACCTTCTCTTCTTGGCACTTGACCCCAAAAAAACAAACAGAGGCCTGGGAAGGGCTAGATGTTTGGGACGGAGTTCATGTGTAAAGCCAAGAAAAATATTTTTTTAATGAAAGGTGGATTGATTTATATGAACAAAAACTCTAAATACTCAATCTTTATGTTAAAGTATAAACTCTACCAAATAGGAAACATTCATAACTATCGCTTTAAAATGGAAAACTTTCAAAATAATGGCTGTAAATAAAGTTGGGCTTCCTGTAGTGAACTTTTTTTACAATATATTTTACATATTTAAACAAAGAGAATTTGTGTCCTGGGATTTTTTTTATTATTCGTTCATGCGATGTGGGCGTCGCTGGCAAGGCCAGCATTTATTGCCCATCCCTAATTGCCCTTGAGAAGGTGGTGGTGAGCCGCCTTCTTGAACCGCTGCAGTCCGTGTGGTGAAGGTTCTCCCACAGTGCTGTTAGATAGGGAGTTCCAGGATTTTGACCCAGCGACGATGAAGAAACGGCGATATATTTCCAAGTCGGGATAGTGTGTGACTTGGAGGGGAACGTGCAGGTAGTGTTGTTCCCATGTGCCTGCTGCCCTTGTCCTTCTAGGTGTTTTACTGTATCAATCCCAGATTAATGGGTCAGGGCCCTGAATGTCCAGGAATGATGAGGGTGTCTTTTTTGTCTTTTTGTGTGGGTAGAATCTCTATGTCATGATCCACCCTTTGACTTCTGCTCTGTGCTCGCTGACCTATATTGATTCCTGGTCCACCAACGCCTTGATTTTAAAATTCTCAACCTTGAGTTCAAATCCCTCCATGGTCTCGTTCCTCCCTATCTCTGTCACCTCTTCCAGCCCTACAACCCTCCGAGAACTCTGTGTTCTTCCAACCCTGGCCTTTGTGTATCCCCTACTCCCTTCAGCCCACCATTGGCAGTCGTGCCGTCAGCCGTCTAGGCCGTCAGCTCTGGAATTCCCACCTCAAACCTCTTCGCCTCTCCACGTCTCTCTCCTCCTTTAAGATGCTGCTTAAAACCTGCCTCTTAGACCAAGCATTTGTTCACCTATCCTAATATCTCCTTCATGGGCTCAGTCTCAATTTTTTTGCCTGATTATGCTTCTGTGAAGCGCCTTGGGATGTTTCACTATGTTAAAAGCGCTATATTAATGCGAGTTGTTGTTTTTGTCATTTATTTTTCCCTTTTCAGTGTCTCGCTATGCTATGCTGCTGGGAGAGTGGGTGGGGAACCTGTTCTCTTCTCTCACCAGTGCTGGTCTATACTCAGCCAGTAGAAAATTGCATAAAAGCAGTCCCAAGGCTAATTCCCCCTTTAACTGTTGTTCCCTGTCGGGGAATTGCAAGGCCACTGCTCGACTTAGCGCAGAACCACTTGCTGATCACACACAGTAACTGAGAATTTGCTGCGTGGGGTAACTGCGAGCAAGAAGGTGCATCATAGCACTACGCTGGCTCTCTCCCTTGCTGCTATTATTCCAGGTTGTTCCTCACTACCTCCGAGTGACACAGTTTGTCCTTCATCCCCACCTAACAGCAATTATTCTGTTGACAATGGTATGGTGATATAAAGCTGATATTATTTGTTACACTAATCTTCAGAGTACAAATTAACTTTTAAACCATTAATTTTATTTGTGGTTGCAACAGTATTTCTGTGTAGGTCAACTCGTATGGGAGCATGGTCATGTATAATCAGGTTCCAAACAGTCACCTGGACGGATTCAAGGTCATAGTTCAATTTTGGAAACCATGGCAACAGTTGTACAGTAATGCCTTGTTTCATATGTTAATTTTTCAAACACTATTAGCTGTTAGGTTAGAGGGTGTAAAAGCTTTGGAGTCCTTTAAGAGTTAGTGGATTCAGTGGTTTTTTCTGGAGCAGTTAAGATGGGCCAAATGGTCACCTTCATTCATATTTATCAGGGTAGAAATTGGTGAGTTTCAGGCACAAAATGGGCTCAAAGCATACCGACCTTAGCAGTGGGATGTCCTGCACCCAATCTGCGCAGGCATTGGTTGCATTGCTAATTTGTGGGGACCTTTCTTTAGGCATCCCGGTCAACTCCAGGTAAATTTAAAAAATATATAATTTTGTTAAAAAAACCCTTCCGGAGGAGCAGTAATACTCCCTCGATTCCACAGGAGTCGCAATCGCCCTCCCCACAATTCTAATCTCCCCTCCTGGGACGTACATGAGGGCCATCAGAATGTTGGTGAGGCACGAGCACCGATTTCCATCGATCCTCGGGTTTCTCGGTTTGGGCGCTCGCTGGACACGTAGCGCCAAGTCTAAACGGGCCCAGAATAATTTCTAGGCTTTCTTGTGAACAACCATCAAATAAAAACACAAAATGCCAGAAATACACAGAAGAGCAGTCGGTATCTGAAAGAGCAAAATAGGCTAACGTTTTGGGTAGGGCACTTCATCTGCCATTTTTCTTCTTCAATTAGCAGTCTTAGTTCATGAGCAATAAAACCAATGCCCGTACCTGCCAGGAAACAGACTCTCCACAGGCCAGAGTGGAGCGACATCTTGACTTCGGTTGTCATGTTTTGGAGGGAAATGGTCCCTTCTTCCAGGTATAACCAATAGTCCGTGCTAACCGCGACCCCGAGGAGACCCAGCCCACACACAGCGAACACGCTGCTCAGGAGAGTCAGGGCCTTTCTGCCACATGAAGTCATTCCACACAACATCTGGATCGTCTGTAGGAAACTGCAGGGCACAAAATTAATCATCCGTGATGGAACCTAGAGAAAACCGTGCAGCCAAACAACCTTTTCTCCCATCTGAAATATTTTTATAACTAATAAACAAGTGTTCAAAGAGAATGATAAAAAACACACAATTCTTTTAATTGCCCTCTGATTTTTCTCCCGGGTTTGCTCGCAACAGTGTCCAGAAGATTAATCTTCAATTCTTGGAGACTCCAGGTGATTTATTGAGTTAATCCAGTGGCTAGCTGAACCATACGAGCAAAGAAAGTCCCAGATTCGATCCTATGCCGAATTAATATCTCACCTGGGCTGACAGTAGGGGTGCTACAATTAGTTTTAAAGCCCCTAGATCAGGGAGGGGGAGAATCAGCCGTCGTTCCCACTCCAGATCACCAATCAGTGGGGGGCCTGCTGGAGGTACCCAGGCATGTCAAGTAAGGAAAGGCTAAGGTTCAGCTGAGGTGCTTCCCGCAGCCAAACAGCCTGCTGCTGCTTACTGTCAAGGTTCCACGTAAATGATGGCCATCTGGACAAGCTATTGGAGGGCACCTGGTGTCCACAGAGGGATGGGAAGAAAATTGGTGGAGGAGAATAAAAGAGAAGAAAACTTATTTCGAAAAAATCCTCAGCCTCTGCCTTGGGATTTGTTATTTTCCCCAAATTTTCTCCTTTCTCTCCTGAAGGTGTTGACTCTTCCAAGGACCGCTGACTCTTGCTCAGCCTATCAAAGACAACTTGATGCCTGATATTATTGTGGGTGTAATTGTCAATGGTTTTAACAATAATGTTCACCATCCAGGAGAGTGGGAGTGAGTCTCAGCTTTGGAGTTTTGAACTAATTATCTTTTCATTAATTTGGGGAGTGTTTGTGTGAAGATGACATTAATGGAATCACCAACATTTTCATTAACATTTATTGAATTTACATTATTGCACTATTGTCCATGATACACTGGGGTAGGAAGGAAATAGAATATTTAACTAGCTATTCCTGTGCTTTAAAACAATGGTGCAAAATCAATGAATCATTAATGAAATTGCAAGTTTTTAGCAATGCTGCAATAATAGGCAGAGGGGAAAGAGAGAAAATCAGAAAGAAATGTAAATGACAATAAAACATTTGTATGTTTTGCATAACAGTGTCAACCTTGGCTCGGTGGTTGCACATTCGCCTCTAAGTCAGAAGGTCATGGGTTTCAAACCTCACTCCAAAGACTTGAGAACATAATCTAGGCTGACACTTCAGTGCAGTACTGAGGGAGTGCTGTCTTTCTGACGAGATGTTAAACCTGTGTGCCCACAGCACTATTTGAAGAAGAACAGAGGAGGTCTCCCTGATGTCCTGGCCAATGTTTATCACTAAAACAAATTATCTGGTCGTTATCCCATTGCTGTTTGTGGCACCTTCCTGTGCGCAAATTGGCTGCCGCATTTCCTACATTACAACAGTGACTATCCTGCAAAAGTACTTAATTGGCTGTAAAGCATTTTAGGAAGTCCTGAGGTCATGAAAGGCGCTATATAAAATAGAAGTTCTTTCCTTTCTTATTATAAGCCAAAGTTTTGTCGATCTCAACATCAGCAAGACTGACGCCATCTTGTTCTGCTGCTCTGTCGGAACCCAAAGATGTACAACTACTTGATCCTGAGCTGAGCTTCAAACTCTACATCCAGTCCATCGTCAAAACAGCTTATTTCCAATTCTAGAACATTGCCCGCCTACACCCATGCCCCGCACCACCAATTAAACCTTCACCCACGCCTTTGTTACTTCAAGGCTGCATTTCTCCAGTGCTCTCCTCGCTAGCTCCCCACACCATCATTCCTGTCAAGCCAATCTCCACCATGCTTTGATTTCAAAATCCTCAACCTTGTCTTCAAATACCTCCATGATCTCACTCCATCCTACCTCTGTGATCTTCTTCAGCTCTATGTCCCAACACACACCCTCTTCTCCTCCGACTCTGGCATACTTTGACAAGTCCCCCAGTCTCCCCATTCCTCTGCTACATCACTGATGGCAGAGTCTTCAGCCACCACCTCCTTGAATTCATGGAACTCTCTCCCTAGATCTCTTCACCATACTATCTTTCCTCCTTCTCAATCCTTCTCAAAACTTGCCATGCTTTTGGACACCTCCCCTAACATCTCTCCTACTTCCTGCTCAGTGTCTATCACTCCTCTAATGTATTATTATGTCAAAAGCACTATATAATTGTAAGTTGTCTATCCAATTTGTTCTTGGCTTTACATTGAGCTTTTCTCAGTTCTTGGATTACTCTGATCGCGCGACACTGAAACACCACAGAACGCTGCTGGTTCTGGGACTTTCCAACACCACTGAACTCCTCTCCTGATCCCGAGTCACTCAAACACCACTCAACTCCTCTCCTGATCCCGAGTCACTCAAACACCACTCAACTCCTCTCCTGATCCCGAGTCACTCAAACACCACTCAACTCCTCTCCTGATCCCGAGTCACTCAAACACCACTCAACTCCTCTCCTGATCCCGAGTCACTCAAACACCACTCAACTCCTCTCCTGATCCCGAGTCACTCAAACACCACTCAACTCCTCTCCTGATCCGTTATACACTGGAGTATCTCAAGAGTCAAAGAGGAGATAAAATTGTTTTCCAGTATGCGCTGGGGTAATAATAAGGGTACTACTATAACTGACTTCAGTATCTCTGGGATAGGAGGGGGGTGAAATCAGCTGGGATTCCTCCTCCTGATCACTGTTCAGTGACCCCTGCCGAAAATGTGCATATGTTAATGTCAAGTGAGGACAGGATCAGGCTCAGCTGTGATGCTCCACATAGTAGAATACCTGCCATGTAGGGTCATACATGAAGAATGACTCCTTTGGTGAAATACCAGAGGGTGTATGGCACTTGTGGGGTTATTACCCAACACAAGTCTGCACCATCAGAATATTGGGAAAGGAAACAGAAGCTTAGATTTTCCAAAGAATATAAAGTTTGAGGGTTTATCACAGTGGATTAAAAAGAAACCATAGATAAACAGCCCTCGGGGAATGCGTGAATAGATGCCTTCTACTTACACTTCAGCTTGATTGATAGAATGAATGTGGATCAGTAACAGCTCCGTGTGAAGATTGGTAATCCTTCAATGCTCTGTCAAGAAAATGTGGAATAAACAAAAATCAGAAGTTTCTGCTCTTTATTTAAGGGAACATCAACAACTTGCATTTATATAGCACCTTTTAATTTAGCAAAACATCATTGAGAAACAACGTGAAATGGTGAGGAAAATGGATTCTACACTCTACAGGATGACATGAGACTGTTCTGTGACCTAATTAACCAAAACATAAAATATTAACAGCTCAAATATACATTTATTTAGTTGGAACCCTTTTAAGTGTCGTCCTACGCCAGTTACTATGTTCAGATCATTCTCAGATCATTCTCCACCAAAATCTCCTCTTTAATGCACACTGCATCACAGAAAGAAGTGGATGTGTCCTCTGAACATGCTATCAGAATCTGTCAGGTTAAAATTCTTCCTTGCACTGTTTCAGCACACTGGTTACCGGGATTGTGTCAAATTCCTGTACACACTTTTGTTAAAATAGCACACATGGGAATTTGACCCAAATGTGTTAACCCAAATGTTTAAAAAATAGCCCCTGGAGGAACTTCCACCCTGTTGTGATTAACTATAATGAATCTATTAATGAACAGCCAGCAGCATCAACTGTAATGAACTCAGGGAATCTGGTGCTTGAGATAATAGTCCTCCAATTACTGTGATGAGATCTATTCATATGAACAATGCAAATGGCTTAAATGACCAGCAAGTTACAAAATTTGAATAAATAACATTCTGTCCTTTTATTGATTCCCCCCTCTCCTTTATATTTGCAGTCACATCTTATGCGTACCCTACACAAAGTACTTCTTTAATGTAAGGAATCTTACAACACCAGGTTATAGTCCAACAAATTTATTTTAAAATCACAAGCTTTCGGAGATTATCCCCTTCGTCACCTGACGAAGCTTGTGATTTTAAAATAAATTTGTTGGACTATAACCTGGTGTTGTAAGATTCCTTACATTTGTCCACCCCAGTCCATCACCGGCATCTCTACTTCTTTAATCACATTTCTTGAGTGCATATAATACTTCCTTCACATCATTTGGACTCTACTCTTTCGGTGGATGCAATCATTTGTTTTTTGGGCAAATTTTCATCTCTTTCTTCCATTAGAACCCTCACTGCCCATCTTTAATGGCAGAAGATCTTTGTTTTGAGGCGTCAGCCATGGCTCAGTGGGTAGCACTCTCATCTCTTGAGTCAGAAGGTTTAAGTCACACTCTGGGGATTTGAGCACTACTCTCAGTCAAGGTAATATTGGAGGTGCTACAATTCTCCTCAGCTAGGCTGCCAGGGTGCCCATTCCTGATTGTTGCCTGCTGATTCCTACTGGAAAGTGTGTGCATTATGGATGCCCAGTGAAGGTAGGTCCAGACTTGGCTGTGAGGTCTTCTCGAATTGAATAACCTGCCAACACGAACTGCTTATGCTCATACATGAAGAACTTGGGCGATGTACTGGAGGGTGAAAAGCATCTATGGAACTGAAGGGAAGGGGGATAGAAATTCATGCATTTTTAAAGCCTTAAATATAAGATGGATCACAGATGAAGGAAAACATTACTTAGTTAGATTTATGTGCAACATATTTAATTTTTACTATGTGTTGTAGTCCATCCCACTTCTATTATGTGATAAGCAAACAGAAAGAAAAAGATCCTATTTTCTTTATAAGTCCATTGTATTCATTCCTGACAAAAGACAACTTCAGTAATTTTATGAAACCATATTATCTGACCGAACCTCACCAACCAGCACTGAAAATCCTAAATAAACAGACTTAAAGAGAAATACAAAAAGCAAAAAAAATAAAAGCTACGATGGAGACCCATTTTTAAATTAAATTTCACCAACATGCAAAGCATACTTGTGTGTGCTATTTTTAGCCTACCTCACTGTCTAGGCTCACTCATGTATAATGAATAATGGTCACTTGAGAGAGTCACTTGATCCCTGGAATTATATCCCAACAAGGAGCAAATGCCCTCAGGAGATAATTGGCAGCAAAAATATTTAATATTTTTTAAAACTTGACAAAGTAAAGCACGGTAGACCAGAATTGCAAGCTGTGGGCTGGGACGAATGGCTGGATCAAGTCCAGCGAGTGTGAGTCACCAGAACAGAGTGGAATGATTTATGGCTTGGGGAGCCATCACATTGTTTCTCCTTGCTGTTCCCTGCTGTCCTCGACCAGTGGGGATTGTGCACCATTCATTTAAAAAAAATAAAAATAACCTGTTGCTTTTAAAATGGAGTTGGAAGCGTTCCTAATCCTTTTCAATGCTGGCGGCCTGACTTCTGAAATAAGGTATATAATTAAATAATCACACTGCAAGTCTGGTGTGGGCGGGCAGCAGCTCTGAAGTCTGTGCTGTGTAATCAGGGACTGCAGCCCACCGATCAATACAGCACAGAGATGAGAAATGTTAGGAACTCTCAGCAAAGCGGATAAAGACACCACGTGGTGTGATACTGAAACACACAAACACTGCCACCACAGTAAGAGCTTTCTTGCTGCATTTCATGTTTCCGAAATGTGTGGGCTAAAATCTGTTTTAGGGGATTAAAATCCAAGCAAGTCAGGTTTAGTCGCTTTGACCAAAGTGCCTTAAAAGCACACAGGGGAATGCTCTTAATGCCTCACTGGATTAATGCAGGTTTGATTTATGGCCTATACTGAGTTACCTAGTCTCAATAGGGTTACCAACTCTGGTTGGACATATTCCTGGAGGTTTCATCACATGATCTCTAACCATCTTGCTCGGTCAAACGGTCCTTTTTTCCACCATCTCCAGTATTTTTATAACTAATAAAAGAAAGTATTTGAAGAAAATGGAAAATACACACATCTCTTTTAATGCCCCTATGATCTTGCTCACTGCAGTGTCCAGGAGATTAATTTTTAATTCCTGGAGACTCCTGGACAATCCTAGCCTCAACTAGGGCAACGATACATTCCTGATCTCAGAGATGTGTTGGGGAAGGGGGAGAGAATCAGCCAAGGCCCTAATCATTCTCCAGTGACTCCTAAAGCAGGTGTGCAGATGTTGGGTGTAGGAAGGATCAGGCTCACCTGCGATGCTCTCTACAGTCAAATGGCCTGTCAACATTTGCTGCCTTGTGTCATACATGAAGAATGATCACTTGGCTGAGGTAATAGAGGCAGTGCCTGTGGAACCCGTAACCAAGAAGAACCAGGAGAGGAGGGGAGAATTATATAAAAAAATACTGGAGCAATCAGAAGCATTAGATTATTAATCAAATAATAAAATGGTCCGATTTAAACTTTTTTATATTTTAAATGACAAAGTGTAAAAGTATCCATCATGCACCATAGTGTTTACATCATATAAAATCATTTATAATCTCTCCCATAATTGATGTAGCTCACTCTCTAATCCACATTCTCTCATTGATAGTTATTAGAACATACATCCTTTCATTTATGCATCCCTTGGTCTGGATAAAGATTCTCATTCACTGGGAATTCTGCTATAGAAGCCTTAGTCACTTCTTCTCCTTTAATTAATGATGTTCCCAGGTTTCCCTCGAGGTTTCTCTCCTGTCCTTGGTCATGGAGGTGAGCATAGTACACGGGATGGAGACGTGATCACAGCTGGGGAATGGAGGAAGAGTTGGCTCATGCTAGAGTATACAAAGCAGGGTTCTGGATGTAATACTTCACCTGCATTTAAGGGGAAGCTAGATAAACACATGAGAAAGAAATGAATATAAGGTAATGCTGATAGGGTTAGATGAAGAGGGATGGGAGGAGGCTCATGTGGAGCACAGTAGTGGTCTTCATTGCAAGAGGATTTGAGTACAGGAGCAGGGATGTCTTACTGCAGTTATACAGGGCCTTGGTGAGACCACATCTGGAGTATTGTATGCAGTTTTGGTCTCCTTATCTGAGGAAGGATGTCCTTGCCATGGAGGGAGTGCAACGAAGATTTACCAGACTGATTCCTGGGATGGCAGGACTGACATATGAGGAGAGATTGGGTCGACTAGGCCTATATTCACTAGAGTTTAGAAGAATGAGAGGTGATCTCATGGAAACATATAAAATTCTAACAGGACGAGACAGACTAGATGCAGGGAGGATGTTCCCGATGGTTGAGAAGTCCAGAACCAGGTGTCACAGTCTCAGGATACGGGGTATGCCATTTAGAACCGGGATGAGGAGAAATTTCTTCACTCAGAGGGTGGTGAACCTGTGGAATTCTCTACCACAGAAGGCAGTGGAGGCCAAGTCATTAGATGTATTCAAGAAGGAGATAGATATATTTCTTAATGCTAAAGGGATCAAGGGATATGGGGAAAAAGCGGGAACAGGGTACTGAGTTAGACGATCAGCCATGGTCATTTTGAATGGTGGAGCAGGCCCGAGGGGCCGAATGGCCTACTCTTGCTCCTGTTTTCTACGTTTCTATAAACACCTGGACCAGTTGGGCCGAATTGGCCTGTTTCTGTGCTGTACATTCTATGTAATCTGGAGATAATGGTCTTGGTCATGCTGGAAGAGGTGAAATTTGTAAGCTAACTAGTGGAAGGGCATAATCTGGCCTCTTGGAGCTTGCCCAATCTGATGGTCCCATTCTCATATCACTCTGAATCTGCCTTAAGATGAGTCCTTCTGGGAGCTCCCATTGTACTAGACTGGGGAGACAGCTGAAGGATCCAGTGAAATTTTCAGGGAGGCAGAGACCTCTCTCCAGGCTGAAAGGGTTGCAATAACAACGGGGTGAACCTGTCTTTCAATTGTCTCTTCTGCAGGTATATGCCCAGAGGAAATTAAAGATGTGGCTAATTAGTATCCAGCTAATGAGAAAGGCACACAGCTAGAGTTTCTGCTTTACCACTGTGAAGTCCACACTCTCTCCTCATAGGGATAGTCCCCCCTCACCCAAGTCCAGAGAGCTTAGATGCAGGTTGGCTAGAGCCAAGGCTTGGGACCCCCCAAGTATGTACAGAGCTAGTGCTAAAGCTTAATCAGCTAAAGCCACTGAGCTTACCAATACAGAGCACTGGAAAGATTCCCACTGCATGTCTGGCTAGGACCGCCCGACCTATTAGACACTGGTTCACAGGATTATCTGGAGCCAAGTGGAAAGAATCTCAGCTCCTGTTAGACAGGTCTATGTCAGGGCCACTAATGAGCCAGGCTAGGTGGCCAATCATCAACAGTGCCCTAGAGTACTGTTGGCTCAGGTCTTGGTTACTGAGTTGTCACAAAGGGCTCTAATCTCTTATTACCAGGCGTGTCAACTTGAAACCAATTGAGCCCCAAAGTGATTCCACTTGCCTTTGTCCCACCTCCAAAAGGAGGAGTGTTAAGTTAAATATTCTGCACTTAATTGTCACTTTTGTATTGGACCACGATCGGATCTACAGAAGTAGATTTACTGCATAATAGAGGCCAACAAAATGCAGCCATTCACATAAGAACACTTGACAATAAATATAGCTTTGTTGGTGCATTTGCTCAAAATATAAAAGTGAGCCTAAGGTTCTAGAGTTCAACATTAAAATTATCTGTATTGTGCTAATGCCATTACCAATTCAATATGTTCATATTTTTGGTGTAATAATTAATAAAACTGTTCTATATTGAAAAACAAGTCCTTAGTTTTCATTTTATGCATCATCCAGATTGCAATATGCCCATAATCATTTTAATTGGATCAATTTAGGAAACTTCAGTGGTAGGAAAACAGGCGTCCTTACCTAAGAAAGGATATACTTGCCATAGAGGGAGTGCAGCGAAGGTTCACCAGACTGATCCCTGGGATGGCAGGACTGTCGTATGAGGAGAGATTGGGTCGACTCGGCCTGTATTCACTTGAGTTTAGAGGAATGAGAGAGGATCTCATTGAAGCATATAAAATTCTGACAGGGCTCGACAGACTGGATGCAGGGAGGATGTTTTCCCTGACGGGGGGGGTCCAGAACGAGGGGTCACAGTCTCAGGATATGTGGTAGGACATTTAGGACTGAGATGAGGAGAAATTTCTTCACTCAGAGGATGGTGAACCTGTGGAATTCTCTACCACAGAAGGCTGTGGAGGCCAAGTCACTGAATATATTTAAGAAGGAGCTAGATAGATTTCTAGACACAAAAGGCATCAAGGGGTATGGGGAGAGAGCGGGAATATGGTATTGGGATAGAGGATCAGCCATGATCATATTGAATGGCGGAGCAGGCTCGAAGGGCCGAATGGCCTTCTCCTGCTCCTATTTTCTATGTTTCTATGTTTTCTATGTTTCTATGTCCTATTTCCCCAGTGACAGTGAAAAGTATTCTGTGGAGAGCTATAGTTATCACCTATATGAAGAATTCTGTGTTGATAATTTGCTATCTGATTAGTCACTAAAAGGACTTTGTGTAATAAGCCTTTTGCCATATTGGAGAATTTGCCTGTTTTCTGCTGAATAATTCACAGTGATGTCCTTCCTCAAGGTGCATCATACAAAGTCTGTAACTTCCAGAGGAAACAAATCTTCTTTCCCTCCTTCCCATTTTCATTTATTTTACGTCCTCTAATTCTGGGCCACACAGCACTCTTCCATTGGGACATCTGGCAGGTGACCTGCTACCCTGCCAACACTAATGTTAAACTGGCTGATCGGATAACGCACGCGGTGTGTTGATGCGCCATAGTGAGAAGTTGCTGAGCCAAGGCCAGTGTATTGTCATACAGATGCAATGAGAGTCATCCTGTGCCGCTCTTGTGCATTGCAATGGCTGATTTCAGAGCAGAGGTTGCCCAACCAGCCTCTTGACACGGCTTAGCAAATGGCACAGGGAGAGAAAAGGAAGAGGACAAAGTACCTTAAAAAGAGAATCTTACCCAAAAAATTAGGTGTCCGGAAGTGTACTAAGTTGACTTGAATTTCACTTTTCACTCTGCCCACATGGAAAAGCTTTCCTTTCTCTTCTCCCCAATATCCCAGCTGAAATAGGAAACTCATCAAATGGGGATTAAATTACAAATATTTAACAGTTTATTTGAACATTAATTTATTAATGTCAATATCTCTACAAAGAAAATAGAAAGTAGAAAAAAGCGAATAATAAACATTTCTAGGCTCCCCTGATGCTTTGGTGGGTGAATGCACTGCATGGTGTGTTACTGAGCTACACAGACAAGGAAGGTTCAGTTAGCCAGTCTCAGCTGGGACAGTCAGGGCTTCAGTGTCAGGCCTGTGACCCCTGCTGAAAAGTGTGTATATGAGTGTGTGTGTGTGTGTGTGTGTGTATGAGAGTATGTGTGTGTATATATCAGGTGTTATGTTTCTCCCCCTCCCCCTGCCCAAGTTAAATAGCTAGCTGGCACCTAATGTCCACTTTCACACATGAAAAAATGCCACTTGGGCGAAGTACCACAGGATGGTCGGCACATATAGGGGTAGAAAATCATCTTGGGCAGATAGCGCAAAACAGGTGGTATCGGATCGACTGCCTGTTCTTGACTGCAATGGGACTGAATATTGAGCTTATAACAGGCGGCCCAGGTGATATTAAAGTTATCCTCACACTGGGAGGAGAGACACATTAATAAAAACATGCTGGCATTTATAATCACGGGAACATAATCCAAGCAGCGGATATTAAAAGTGAAGGTAACTATCAATGATTTGTATTTATCTATAAACAGTTTCCTGGTCATCTTTCACTTTTGTCCAAGTTTTCATTTTGTAAATTTATTCTCGTTCACAGAGCTTTCCCATGTAGCCTTCATGCAATAGCAATGGATAGATAGTAGATAGACTACACTGGAGTAACATTGATTATCAGGACTCCCTTATAGTATGGCAGATGCGATAGAGCGACACTGAGTAAAAGAATCTCCTTGCAGTGCAGATGTACTGGAGTGGCATAGAGTAGTGAGATCCCCTCGCAGTACAGCAGACACGTTGGAGTGATACAGTATAATGAAATCTGCTTTCAGCATTAAGGCTTTTATTTCTCTATAGGCATTGATTAGAGTCTAATCTCATTTGGTCATTAATATTCTATGTAGAAAAGGAAAACTTGGTAAATATTGTTGGCTAACTCTCTGAAACACAAGTTAGATCAGGCCTAAAATAATGCATCTGGTCTGACCCCTATGCATTCAGAAAAGTCACTGATGCATTAGAAAGAGTACAGAGAGGAATGATGAGAATAATTGACTTTGACATTAGTCCCGTGATGGCTGCTAGAAGCACTGAGCTTTTAGTAAATTAAGACACGAATAAATAATTTAGGCGAGGCATTATTCAGCCTCATTGGGTGATGTTTAATTACACAGCATTGGGGCTGGAAATTTTTTTGCAATGAATCAGGGAATTTGATTAAAGAAGGCATCTGGCAGACAAACTGACGTGCAAGAGATTGTCTCCTCTACTCCTTTGTGACACCTCTGCAAACTAACATATGGGAACAATTCCCACTTAGGCTATGAGCAGATCAATCAGGAGCATGATAATTCTGTAGATACAAGGCAGAAGGTTGTAAAACATTCGACAATATTAATCTGTAGCAGAGCAGCAGGTTAAACACTTAAGAAATTAATTTTACAAAATGGATCAAAGGAAATGAACTGATTCTGTTGACTCATATGAGATGGCATATGCAATAAATTAGCTGACCACTGGGACTCAAACAATGAAGGGAATTGACTAGATGGAAAGTGTTCAGCGCTGACCATAGTACACTGATCAACTGAACCACCAAGTGTTAGGATGGAGGTTTGTGAATTTCTGATCTTGAGCATGTCATCATGGAGAGGGTACCATGTGACTGAGGAGGAAATGAAAGTTGGAGACTGAACCCGTTCTAATGTGCTCCCTAGCAAGTGGTTCAAAAACTGCATTAGCATGTGCCCAAGAATAGGTCAATGCTCCAGCTCAGGAGTCTTCTACAGTGGAGGGAGAGTGGAAGAGTGTAAAATAATAATGGGAATAAAATATAAAATGGGACACAAATTCTTTCACCACATTTGGACTGTGGAACAACACAGCTTGCTTTCAAACTAGGAAACCACTAACAGTGGAAGCAAATTTTAAGATGAAGCTTTTCCTTCCAAATCATGATTAACTAATGGAATAAATACACACCTGCAGCAGAAAAGGCTGAATCAGTATACATTTCCAAATAGGAGTAAAGCAGGGTTCAGAACCAAGAGGAAACTAAAGGCAAACAGCTTGGATCCAGGTCAAGATTATTGTTCTGACGGAAGTTCTGACGCTACGTCTTCAACCTGAAACATTAACTCTGTTTCTTTCTCCACAGATGCTGCCTGACTTGCTGAGCTTTTCCAGCATTTTCTGTTTTTGTTCAAGGTTATGATGGCTGGCTGGTTTAAGGCTGGCAGAGAAATGCTTGCAGATTTTATTTCTGGTGATTTATGTATTTTGTGGTGATATTTGTCACTTCTGGCAAGTGAAACACTTTCTCACTTTTGTCACCCAGCATCAGGATCACGTACTCCTAAGTCAGGTACAGAACAGATTAGATGCCTAGTAAAATTCTCTCTACTCTGCCCCAACGATATGTCTTAACCTCAGGAAATCAACTTCTACTGCAACAGTGTGACATCTGCATTTCCTACGTTAGCCACTCTGTGGTCCTGCTGATCAGACTACCTCTTAAACTCTTTGTTGCGGTACAGAACCATAAAAACCAAGATGGTCTTATGTTCAATCCTTGTTCTATATTGAGTTAGCAATCTCAACCAATCTTCCTTTTTCACATATTTTGAAGAAAAGAACGTGACAAATAGGTTTATTTATATAGAAAGCCAAAAAGTGACTATGCAGTTGGAGATAATCTTGCCTTGTCTGACGCACAACAATCCTGGTAATCAGCTTTCGTGCAGTTACTGGTTCTGAAGGTGATAATGGATTCTAAAGGATCTGTTTTGATACAAGTTAAGGGTAATGTTTAAAAATGAGATACAGATCCACAAACTATTAGAAGTGCATGGGTTTTTAAAGAGCTACTATATCATCAGTACAGCTCTAAAAATCTGTTACAAAGAATTATTAATCTTATTTTATAAAAATATCTTTCTGTTGATTTGCATGAACATTTTTCTTTAATAGCGAGCAATATATTACATAAAAACCGACATCCCAACCAGTCCGTGTTAGTGTTTATCCTCTATACGGACAGTAGTTCTAATTCCAGATGCCAGCCCCGTCCCAAATGCCATTTTCCTTCGACCACCTATCTAACCTATTCTTAAAAGTAAGAATAGTCTCTGCTTCGATCACTAACTCTGATAATGCATTCCACAGTCTCACAACCCTCTGTGTAAAAGAAGTTTCTCCTAAATCTTTTACATTTATTCTTATATCTATGTCCCCCACATTCTAGACCCCTCAATCCCTATCTACTCTGACCCATCCCTTCATTATTTTAAACACCTCTATCAAATCACCTTATAATCTCCTCTGCTCTAACAAAACCAGCCCCAATTTTTCAAGTCTTTCTTTGTATTTGTATTTCCTTATACCAGGCAGCATTCTAGTAAATCTGCTTGTTCCCTCTCTATTGTCTCAACATCCTTCCTATGGTGTGGAACCCAACACTGCAAACAGTGCTCCAACTCTGGTCTTACTGAGGTTGTACATAGATTGACCATTACATCTCAACTTTTATATTCTATATCTCACCATAAAACCCAATATCCCGTTAGCTTTTTTTTCCCCTTATGAGTTGCTGCTTTTAATGTCTTATGACCTGATCCCCCAAATCCTTCTGCTCTTCCACATCACCCAACTTTCCCCCATTCAAATTATAATTATTAATTTTCTTTTCTTTTAACCAAAATGTAGCACATTACAGACATTGAATTCCATCTGCCACTTTTTTTGCCCATTCCACCATCTTATCAATATCCCCTTGCAGCTTCCCATGGTCCTCAGAATTATTTATTATGCCTCCTATTTTAGTATCTGCAAATTTGGATACCACTCCCTCCAGCCCCAATGACGTCACCAACTGGCGAGAAGGAAACTTTGACCCTGACATTGGGAGGAAGCTGAATTAATACATATGACCACTGAATTACTCTGAGTACATGGGAATAATTCAATGCTAAGAAACTGTCAGGTCTGTTACTGCTCCAACCCAGTAGCACCCGATATCTTAACAAAATATTTTAAAATAACACCTGGGCTTTTCTTTACATTTTAGAATCTTTGCTTTTTAATCTTTCATTCGTACCGCACCTTTTGAACAGATTAACTCATCCATGATGAGAGGACGGTGAATAATCTTGCCTGTGTGTTTTTATCCTGTAAACTAGTGAGACGCCGATTGCACACTACGCAACGAGAAGGGATCTTAAAATGTTGTTTCTTGATATCTCCAATAATCCAATTGGGGATGTCTGATGCTGGCAGACGGGTTCAGTGTTGCATGTCAGTTGGCTGGGATGAGCTGACAGTTCATTAGCAGGGAGAATGAGTCTTTCTGTGCGGGATCCAGCCAGCAGAATGACGGTTAGTTATTGTGTGCACATCTATCGAAATTTCGGTCACGTTTCAGCAAGAAAAGTAAAGCGGGCGGGAGGGACTTCAGTTCTATTTTTCGGGGTTTTTCAATAGCAGAATGTGCATTTTCCATATTACGCGTGTTTCAGCCACATTATAAATCCAACTAAAATACTTATTCACAAACACACACCATTCATTACGATCGTACAAAAGGTAAGAACTCTTACCTTTCTGCCCCGGGATAGTTTGTGGAGAAACTAGTTTCATTATAAACGTGAGAATCCTTAAATGGGTCATTTGAAACCTCACCAGAGAGCTCCACATGTGGGTAATCCCAGAGCACAGATAACACTACAGTATCATCAATCATCCCTGAGATCTGTCAGCGTTTGTAATAACTGCTTCAGTACAGCTCTCAATTAAAATCATTCATTTAAAAAAGCCCTTACCTCACTGACCATTCAAAGTAAAGCAAAAAAAAAAGGGGGACCCCGTTATGTTTGAGGCGGACGCCCCTGTGTGTGTGAAAATACTGTACAACGGACAAGAAAACACAATTTGTTCTTACCTTTTACGATAGTAAAAAAGGACCACGAGGATGAAGTTTAGCACACAGTAGTTTCTGCCCAACAGAAGTGGGTTCGCCTTTGAAGCAGCGAGCCTGGGATACAGATCAGCGCTTAGGGACTGTCAAATGCAGTCAATCCGTCAGGAGAAACCTTTAATTAAGATAAAAGCCTGTGCCGACTTGCTCGGGGTTTTCCTTTCCTGCTCGGTGAGTTCTCTCCTGAACGTGTAGCGGCGGATCTCTGAAGAGTTTGACGGCTCGGATGCAAAGTGAATCGGGACAGATTGGTGTTGCCGTGTGAGGGGGAGCAGAATGAAAAATAGGTTTGAGGAGGAGGGGGATCGCACCATCATCACACACGTGCTCTGGGAACTGACAGTTCCGGCACTAAGACAGACAGGTGGAGGAGTGAATGGGGCAACTTCACACAACTGGGGTCCTATCAAGAAGAGATTCTTCAATTAAAAAAATATTAAATAGAATCCGATATGAACACCACCGGTGTGCACTTTACAATTGGGTTGGTATAAACGGGAGTCTTGGGTGAAGAGAGTGGAGTTGGGGTCTTGAATAGGGATTACATGGGAGTTTGAAGCAATGATCAAAAAAGGGAATTTGAAACATAGAAAATAGGAGCAGGAGTAGGCCATTCGGCCCTTCGAGACTGCTCTGCCATCCAATATGATCATGGTTGATCCTCTATCTCAAAACCATATTCCCGCTTTCTCCCCATACCTGTTGATGCCTTTTGTGTCTAGAAATCTATCCAGCTCCTTCTTAAATATATTCAGTGAATTGGCCTCCACAGCCTTCTGTGGTAGAGAATTCCACAGGTTCACCACCCTCTGAGTGAAGAAATTTCTCCTCATCTCAGTCCTAAATGTCCTACCCCATATCCTGAGACTGTGACCCCTCGTTCTGCACCACCCAGCCAGGGGAAACATCCTCCCTGCATCCAGTCTGTCTAGCCCTGTCAGAATCTTATGTTTCAATGAGATCCCCTCTCATTCTTCTAAACTCAAGTGAATACAGGTCGAGTCGACCCAATCTCTCTTCATCGACAGTCCTGCCATCCCAGGAATCAGTCTGGTGAACCTTCACCCCACTCCCTCTATGGCAAGTATATCCTTTCTTAGGTAAGGAGACCAAAACTGCACACAATACTCCAGGTGTGGTCTCACCAAGGCCCTGTATAACTGCAGTAAGACATCTTTGCTCCTGTACTCAAATCCTCTTGCAATGAAGGCCTTCCTAACTGCTTGCTGCACCATCAGTGATTGGTTTACAAGGACACCCAGGTCCCTTTGTACATCAACATTTCCCAATCTATCACCATTTAAATAATACTCTGCCTTTCTGTTTTTCCTTCCGAAGTAGATAACTTCACATTTATCCACATTATACTGCATCTGCCATGTATTTGCCCATTCACTCAACTTGTCTAAATCACCTTGAAGCCTCTTTGCATCCTCCACTCAACTCATGATCCCACCTAGTTTTGTGTCGTTAGCAAACTTGGAAATATTACATTTGAGTAAGGAATCAATGAGAGACTGGGATAAGGAATAAATCAGAGTTTACGGGGGAGGATTGCATAAGAATTTGGAGTATTTTTAAGAATGAGATAGGTCAAAATAGTCCATAGATATCCAGGAAGACGTGATAGGTTGTGCAGAGATAAGGAATGGATAGCACTTCCGGTAAGGATGATCTGAGATGGGAATCTCGGATAGGGTTAGTAGAAATGGGAACGATTCTCCAGTACTGGCCCAAAAGTACTTCATCCTCCACACTCCCTATTCAATTTGTTGGATGATGCGAGTAACACGGAGTTGTCTATATTTTTGGATTAGTACTTTACATACTTAGAAACTTTCAATAATTTTCCCTGCATAGTTTTCAACATCTATTTCTCTTTATCTGTGAATGTTGACATCTATATATCATTAAATATCTTGCATCGGGTCATGCTTTTCTGTCAACGTTTCCCATTCAATTTTGTTATGTCAACTGTCACAGTATAGTTGCAAGCACTGGTCACTAGGTGGCACCTGGATGGGTTTCTGAAATCTCTCTCCCAACTCAGTTGCCATCTTGTATATAAAAAACATATTCGTCAATTGACTATGGGCAATTTACTAATATTACCAATAATTCAGTCAGACGTATTTTTCATTTTATTAAAAGTGGACCAAAAAAGTGTGTCTAGATATCGCATTAACTTTTATTTAATAATAACTGCCTGGACCATAGTCATTCCTACAGGTTGTTTAGACAAAAGCATCAATACAATTCAATTTCTGATACAAATCCATCAATACAATATTCTATGTGAAAATGTCATTTGATTGTGGTTTTGACAATTGTCTTATGTCAAAGCAACTTACATTTCCATAATGATCTCTGAAAAGACATTTCAGAGCACTTTATAAATTGTTGGATGAAAAACAATACTCAGACACAAGATGAAGGGAGGAATGCAGTGTGTACCATCTACAAGATGCACTGCAGCAACTCGCCAAGGCTTCTTCGACAGCACCTCCCAAACTCGTGACCTCTACCACCTAGAAGGACAAGGGCAGCAGGCGCATGGGAACAACACCACCTGCCCCTCCAAGTCACACACCATCCCGACTTGGAAATATATCGCTGTTCCTTCATCGTCGCTGGGTCAAAATCCTGGAACTCCCTTCCTAACAGCACTGTGGGAGAACCTTCACTACACGGACGGCAGCAGTTCAAGAAGGAGGCTCACCACCACCTTCTCAAGAGCAATTAGGGATGGGCAATAAATGCTGGCCTTACCAGCAACACCCAAATGCCATGAATGAATGAAAAGATATTGGCAAGGGGAGTAAAAACTTCACAGGTAAAGTGATCCATCCGTGGCTAACTAAAGAAGTTAAGGATAGTATTAGATTAAAAGAAGAGGCTTATAATGTTGCCAAAAAGTGTAGTAAGCCTGAGGATTGGGAGAGTTTTAGAAACCAGCAAAGGATGACCAAACAGTTGATAAAGAGGGAGAAAATGGAATATGAGAGCAAACTAGCAAGAAATATAAAAACAGATTGTAAGAGCTTCTACAAGAATATAAAAAGGAAGAGAATAGCAAATGACGTAAAAAAGGAAATAAGGAAAGCAAAGAGAGGGCATGAAAAAATATTAGCTAGTAAGATTAAAGAAAACCCAAAGATGTTTTATCAGTACATTAAGAACAAGAGGATAGCTAAGGAAAAGCTGGGACTTATTAGGGATGATAAGGGTAACTTGTGAGTGGAAGCAGAGGATGTGGGTAGGGTTTTAAATGAATATTTTGTCACCGTATTCACAAAGGAAAGGGATGATCCAACATAGTAGTTAAAGAGGAGAGGTGTGAAATATTGGATAAGGTAAACATAACGAGAGAGGAAGTACTAGAGGGACTGGAATCCTTGAAAGTTGATAAGTCACCAGGGCCAGATGGATTGTTTCCTAGGCTATTGAAGGAAGCCAGGGAGGAAATAGCGGATGCTCTGAGGATCATTTTCCAATCCTCACTAGATGCAGGGGAGGTACTGGAGGACTGGAAGACTGCAAACGTAGTACCATTGTTTAAAAAGGGTACAAGGGAAAGGCCGAACAATTATAGGCTGGTCAGTCTTACCTCGGTGATGGGCAAACTATTAAAATCAATACTGAGAGATAGGATAAACTGTCACTTGGAAAGGCATGGTTTAATCAGGGATAGTTAACATGGATTTGTTCAGGGAAGGTCATGCCTTGCAAATCTGATTGAATTCTTTGAGGAAGTGACAAGGAGGATTGATGAGGGTAGCGCAGTGGATGTTGTCTACAGGCATTTGACAAGGTCCCACATGGCAGACTGGTCAGAAAGATAAAAGCCTATGGGATACAGGGAAATGTGGCGAATTGGATCCAAAATTGGCTCAGTATCATGAAACAAAGGGTAAAAGTCGATGGATGTCTTTGTGAATGGAAATCCGTTTCCAGTGGTGTGCCACAGGGCTCAGTGTTGGGTCCCTTGCTGTTTGTGGTATATATTAATGATTTGGACTTGAATGTAGGGGGCATGATTGGCAAATTTGCAGACGACACAAAAATTGGCCGTGTAGTTGATAGTGAAGAGGATAGCTGTCGACTCCAAGAAGATATCAATGGGTTGGTGCAGTGGGCGGAAAAGTGGCAAATGGAGTTCAACCCGGGGAAGTGTGAGGTAATGCGCTTTGGGAGGGCAAACAGTAAAAAGGAGCGAGAGACCTTGGAGTGCATGTGCACAGATCCCTGAAGGTGGCAGTACAGGTCGATAAGGTTGTGAAGAAGGCATACGGAATGCTCTCCGTTATTAGCCGAGGTATAGAATACAAAAGCAGGGATGTAATGATGGAACTGTATAAAACGCTGGTAAGGCCACAGCTGGAGTATTGTACGCAGTTCTGGTCACCACATTACAGAAGGACGTAATTGCTCTGGAGAGAGTGCAGAGAAGATTTACAAGAATGTTGCCAGGGCTTGAAAATTTTTTTTTTATTCGTTCATGGGATGTGGGCATCGCTGGCAAGGCCAGCATTTATTGCCCATCCCTAATTGCCCTTGAGAAGGTGGTGCTGAGCCGCCTTCTTGAACCGCTGCAGTCCGTGTGGTGAAGGTTCTCCCACAGTGCTGTTAAGAAGGAAGTTCCAGGATTTTGACCCAGCGACAATGAAGGAAATTGCAGTTATGAGGAGAGATTGGATAGGCTGGGGTTGTTTTCCTTGGAGCAGAGGAGGCTGAGGGGTGACTTGATTAAGGTTTATAAAATTATGAAGAGTAGACAGGGAGTATCTGTTTCCCCTAGGGGGAGTTCAAGAACTAGAGGACATGGATTTAAGCTGATTAGCGGAAAGATTAGAGGGGACATGAGGAAAAACTTTTTTACCCAGAGGATGGCGGGTGTATGAAATTCGCTGCCCAAATTGGTGGTAGAGGCAGGGACCCTCCACTCTTTTAAAAAGTACCTGGATTTGCACCTAAAGTGCTGTAAGCTGCAGGGCTACGGACCGGGTGCTGGAAGGTGCGATTAGAAAGGACCCTTGGTTGTTCTTCGAGCCGGCGCGGACACGATGGGCCGAATGGCCCCCTTCTGTGCTGTATCTTTTCTATGGTTCTATGGTTCTAAAAGTAAACATGAGTCCCTTAAAGGCTGAGACAGGAGAAGTAATAATGGGAAATAAGGAAATGGCAGAGATGTTAAACAAATATTTTGTATCTGTCTTCACAGTAGAAGACACAAAAATCATACCAGAAATAGTGGGGAACCAAGGGTTTCATGAAAGTGAGGAACTTAAAGTAATTAATATTAATAAAGAAAAAGTACTGGAGAAATTAATGGGACTAAAACCAACAAATCCCCTGGACCTGATGGCCAACATCCTAGGGTTCTAAATGAGGTGGCTGCAGAGATAGTGGATGTATTGGTTGTGATCTTCCAAAATTCCCTAGATACTATAACGGTCCCAGTGGATTGGAAGGTAGCAAAAATAACACCGTTATTCAAGAAAGGAGGGAGAGAGAAAACAGGGAACTACAGGCCACTTAGCCTGACATCAGTTATCAAGAAAATGCTGGAATCCATTATTACTGAAGTGGTAACAGAGCACTTAGAAAATCATAAAACCATGTTGACTCTGCCTACTTATATTATGAAAGGGAAATCGTGTTTGACAAATCTATGAAAGCTTTTTGAGGATGTAATTAGCAGGATAGATAAAGGGGAACCAGTGGATGCCGTATATTTGGATTTTCAAAAAGCATTCGATAAGATGCCACACAAAAGGTTGTTACACAAGATAAGGGCTGACAGTATAATGTATCCAAGTTTGCTGATGATACAAAGTTAGATGGGAAAGTAAGCTGTGAGGAGGACACAAAGAGTCTGCAAAGGGATAGCGACAGGTTAAGTGAGTGGGCAAGAAGGTGGCAGATGGAGTATAATGTGGGGAAATGTGAGGTTATTCACTTTGGTAGGAAGTATAGAATAACAGAATATTTCTTAAATGGTGAGTAACTATTAAATGTTGGTGTTCAGAGGGATTTGGGTGTCCTTGTACACGAAACACAGAAAGTTAACATGCAGGTAAAGCAAGCAATTTGGAAGGCAAACGGTATGTTGGCCTTTATTGCAAGGGGGTTGGAATGCAAGAGTAAGGAAGTCTTGCTGCAATTGTACAGGGCTTTGGTGAGACCACACCTAGAGTACTGTGTACAGTTTTGGTCTCTTTACCTAAGGAAGGATATACTTGCCTTAGAGGTGGTGCAACAAAGGTTCACTAGATTGATTCCTGGGATGAGAGGGTTGTCCTATGAGGTGCAATAGAGTAGAATGGGCCTATACTCTCCGGAGTTTAGAAGAATGAGAGTTGATCTCATATTCGATTCCGAGAAGGCTTGACAGGGTAGATGCTGATAAGCTGTTTTTCCTGGCTGGAGAGTCTAGAACTAAGGAGCATAGTCTCAGGCTAAGGGGTCAGCCATTTAAGACTGAGATGAGGAGATATTTCTTCACTCAGAGGGTTGTGAATCTTTGGAATTCTCTACTCCAGAGGGCTGTGGCTGCTCAGTCATTGAATATATTCAAGGCTGAGATCTATAGATTTTTGTATTCTAAGGGAATCGAGGGATATGGGGTTCGGGCAGGAAAGCAGAGTTGAGGTCGAAGATCAGCCATGATCTTATTGAATGGTGGAGCAGGCTCGAAGGGCTGTATGGCCTACTCCTGTTCCTATTTCTTATGTTCTTAGAAATGTTGAAGGAGAGAAGTCCAGTGGACCGATGCATAGTGGCTGAAAGAGCAGCCCCCAATATTGGAGGGGGAACAAGGGGTAAGCCAGTGTAAGAGGAATGGAAAGAGCAAGCTGAGATGGAGATCGCTGAGGTAAGGTGGGGCAGGTTGTGGAGGAATTAGAAGGCATGAACAAGGATGAGCGGGTGAGAACCATGGCATTCTGGACAAGTTGTAGTTTGTGAAGGGTGGAAGTGGGGAGGCCAAGAAGGAGACCACCGGACAAATTGAGTACAGAAGTGATAAAGGCAAAGATTAGGGTTTCAGCAGTGAAGGGAGGGACGGAGGTAGAGCAGAGATGGGTGATATTTTGGACGTGGAAGAAGGCAGGTTTGATAACAGATGAGATATGGAGGAGGAAACTGAGCTTGGGTTCAAGGAGTTTTTCAAGGTTCCGAACCTCTGGGCTTGGTCTGAGGTGACAGCCAGGAGTTGAATCAAGGATGGAGGCATGAAGATGTTTGTAGAAGCCAAAGAGGATGAACATTAGCTGGAGGATGTTACAGTACACATAAAATAAATGTAATGTACAAAATATTACAGAAAAATGCCACTATCTGCGATTCGTCAAGTTATTTAAGTGAGTACTATTGAACTCCGATTAGTAGCTTCATACTTGTTCAGAAGACAAACAGAATCATACACCAAAACAGGTCAAGGTTTTGTTTCCCAAATATTGTGTGAAACTAACAATAGATTAACCAAGAAAATTTTGTTTTCACTAAATAGCATTTCATAGAATCATAGAAAATTTATGGCACAGAAGGAGGCCATTCGGCCCACTGTGTCCGCGCCGGCCGAAAATGAGCCACCTGTCTAGTTCCACATTTCCAGCCCTTGGTCCGTAGCATTGTAGGTTATGGCACTTCGAGTGTATAGCCAAGTACTTTTTAAATGTAATGAGGGTTTATGCCTCTACCACCCTTTCAGGCAGTGAGTTCCAGACCCCCACCACCCTCTGGGTGAAAAAAATTCTCCTCAGCTCCCCTCTAATCCTTCTACCAATTACTTTAAATCTATGCCCCCTGGTTATTGACCTCTCTGCTAAGGGATATAGGACCTTCCTATCCACTCTATCTAGGCCCTTCATAATTTTGTACACTTCAATTAAATCACCCCTCAACCTCCTCTGTTCCAAAGAAAACAACCCCAGTCTATCCAATCTTTCCTCATAGCTAAAATTCTCCAGTCCTGGCAACATCCTCGTAAATGTCCTCTGTACCCTCTCTAGTGCATTTGCATCCTTCCTGTAATGTGGTGACCAGAACTGTACGCACTACTCAAGCTGTAGCCTAACTATGCAGTTCCAGCATAACCTCCCTGCTCTTATATTCTATGCCTCAGCTAATAAAGGAAAGTATCCCGTATGCCTTCTTAACCAGCCTATCTACCCATCCTACTACCTTCAGGGATCTGTGGACATGCACTTCAAGGTCACTCACTTCGTCTACACCTCTTAGTGTCCTCCCATTTATTGTGTATTCCCTTGCCTTGTTTGCCTTCCCCAAATGCATTACCTCACACTTCTCCGGATTGAATTCCATTTGCCACTTTTCTGCCCACCTGACTGTCACTATTTCTGACTTTCAACTTTTTTCCACAGTAGCATGGTTCTGAATACTGTCTCATACAAACCTGGTCTTACTGAGGTTTATTGTGCCTCATAGTAATAGAGCAAAATAAACTCTCAGGATGAAGCCCAATTATTTAAATTTTCTAGGCATCAATACAAGTGTTTTTTTTCTCATCAATTGAATTGACTGTATTGGCATCTTCAGGTCTTTATGTTGTAACTCACAGTAAAACAACAGAAATACATACTCTGCAATTCATATGTGTTTAGGGTCTTGCAGCTTCACTTGAGGTTGCACACTTTCTATATTGACAACTTTGAATGTGAGATTTGGGTGATTGGTCTCCTCCTGGCATTTAACCACAGATGATTAAAAGACTAGAGCTCAGGATATGGTCTCTTACAGTATCATTTTGTTTGGACATCTTGTATCTCTATATATTCAATGGGTGTTTGTTGAGAGGGGTGGGGTTTTCTGCTTTTAAACAGATTAGTTTATACTAGGACTGTCTGCACCTGTATATAACATTCAAAATCCTGGAACTCCCTACCTAACAGCACTGTGGGAGAACCTTCACCACACGGACTGCAGCGGTTCAAGAAGACGGCTCACCACCACCTTCTCAAGGGCAATTAGGGATGGGCAATAAATGCAGGCCTTGCCAGCGACGCCCACCTCCCATGAACGAATAAAAAAAAATGTAATCCTAGTTAAGCAAATTCAGCATAATATCTCAGTATCATTCCACTTAAGTGAATATGTTTGAGAATAGAAACTGAAAGGCTATTTCCATCTGTATCCACTATATGCACTCTTATTAGAGACGTAGTTTTATTCATAAATTTCCCATTAGGTATATCATGTTTTGTCCATTGCAAAAGCTTTCATGTTTACAGCCCAAACTATAACACCAGTATTACTTCACAACTTTGATTATTATAATGGAAAAGTTTATATTTTGGGAAAATTACAACTAAAAGTGTGCAAGAAAGTTTTTAAATGAATCTTTAACAATCTCATACAGAATTGTTTGTATATGACGTTATTAACCAAGTATCATTTTTTGTCCCTTACTAGTGGATCACCCATGGCATTGCTCGTGGTAAGTCTGATAATAAAATATTTGTAAGCATGAGTGCTACACCATGGGCTCGATTTTAGGGCCGGGTTTCCGGCGGGTTACCAGCGGGGTGGCCCCGAAAATCCTGATCTCCGGTCACGTGACCGGATCGCGACGAAATCCCGGCCACTTCCGGGTACCGCGCTGACGTGCGGGGCTGCGCGCGCAAGCCCCGCTGGTGGGAATCCCGCAGGCAATTAAAGCCAGCGGGGTTCCACTTGAGAGTACTTAACTTGCTCGTTGTGGTCAGTTAATGAGCTGAAGCAGCTGTCAAAAGAGGAAGTGTGGGATTTTAGGTTCAAGGCAGTGAGTTTCCCACACTGGGGGAAACAGACTCCCTCCAACCAGGCGTGTTGCAGCCAGCAGCCTGTGGCAGGTGCCAAGGTGCGCTCCACGGGGGAGAGCCCTCACCCACGCAGGAGGCCACCGCGTCACATAGGGCAACCCCTGCCCTCCACCACCCCCCGCCAAGCCAGAGGACAGACCGACATGAAACCGCAGCCCCAGTCCGAGGAACCACACACCTACCCTGCACAACCCCTCAGACCAACACCTGCCAGTTGGGTGGTGTGTGGACACCCTCGGAGGACGAAGAGCATGACCAGCACCAGCAGCCTCGCAGTCCATGCCGTCCGCCGCAGAGACGTGGATCCCCCCAACACGGTGTTGTTGCACGCCCACCTGCACAGCAGGAGGGAGGGCTACCGCAGAGAGAGACGCGTCGCAGAGGGCACTACCCTCGCCACCGGGTCCACAGACCGAGGCGCAGCTCCCCGGACCTCTCCGAGCAGCAGTACACAGGGAGGCGCAGATTCGCTCGACATGTAGTCGTGGAGATCTGCAGCCTCTTTCATGCCGAGCTGCTCCTGGCTGGCCCCAGCACCAACTGCTTACCTGTCGCTGGCAAAGTCACCACTGCCCTCCACACCTTCTCCTCCGCATCCTTCCAGGGTGCAGCCGGCTACACCGCCGATGTCTCTCAGTCGTCTGCGCGGATGAGCCCTGCAAATACACCTGCACCTACTCTGCAGTAACACGATGGGTGGCATCAGTGGTGGGTCCTCATAGTGATACCCAGGAGCGGGCATTATTGGACACAACGGACAGGATTCGCGGAGACATGGCAGTGGTGGTGTCAATATAATGTGTGCTGTTTGTTGCTCTGAAATTCAATATGGGTAACACCCATGACAAACCCTCAGACACCCTTGTGCACCCCCTTCATGCTGACGAGACGTTTGCCTTACGCTGCCTACTGCACATATGTGATGCATGCCCTGTGGCTGCAGCACAGGTGGTGGCAGGTTGAGTGAGGCTGGCCGTGAGGGAGATGCACGAGAGGGTGAGTATGGGATGGAGCCATGAGATTGTATGAGGATTGGGTTGCGTGTTAGTGGCAGGATGAGTACTGGCGAAGTGAGTAGGTGGAGGTAAGATGAGGACGGGGTGTGAGTGGGTATGAAGGGTGATGTGATAGAATAGTGTGGGCGGTGCCGAAGGAGATTTGGGGTGGGGGCAGTGTTGTGGCAGACGGAGTGTAGGGGAAAGACTTCGTGTTCTCACTGTGGCGGACCTACTGCGGTCATTGCAGCGCCTCCTGCACTGTATGCAGGTGGGCCATATGTTGGTGGCGCAGGTGACCCCCTCTGCCACCTCGAGCCAGGCCTTCTTGGTGGCAGAGGCAGGCCGCTTCCTCCCGCCCGCCGGGGGGAAGATCTGTGTCCTCCCCCTCCTCCTCACCCCATCTGATGATACCTGGGGTGAGGCATCATTAAACTGGGAGCAGCCTTCCCCCTGGGCTGCTCCATGCTGCAATTTGTTCTATTGGTTGCAGCATCTGTCAGTGGAGGACTGCCCCTTTAACTAGAGAGCCTCCAGCTGACAGATCGAACTGCGCATGCGCAGCCCGACCGACGCGCAGGCCAGCGCCGTGGACCCCGGAGGAGCAGGTAATTGATTCCTATTAGTGTGTTGCCTGCTACGATCGCGTGGGCAACCCACTAATTTCGCCGTTCGCATTTTCGACGCTCCCGGAGGACCACCCTCTGGGAACCCGCAGGCCTGCTAAATTCGAGCCCCATGTCATCTACAAAGTGCTGATAAGTGAATCTGTGTTTCTTTAACATCACAAAGTCTACTTGTGGTTCAGTAGCACAGTTTCAGGCCAATCAGAATTTAATTGTGTGCAGATTAGAAAAAGCTTGTAAATTTCAAGTTCCACATTAGAAGTATTCAGCTTTCCCCTTTTAAATATGATTTCACGTATGTTACAAAGTGTGACAGATAAAATGTATACTCGACACACTAGTTTGTGTGTGTGTGAGTTACCATCTATGCCATTGTTCATGTTGTCAGATGACATGCTGTTTTATAATGGCCATGTTATACCATGTGATGCAGAATGTATTACAGTACTTTGCTGATAAGGTCAAGCTTTTGCTTTCTTTTAAGGACACAAAAGTCAGTTACTGATAAGTAAACACTGGTGTAATTGAGGTTGCAGGTAACAACCCTGATTTTCTGTTTTAAAAAGTGTTTTTGGTAAGGTCACTCAGATACAACAGACATTTTGACACTTGTGACAAATGACCTCTTTGGTTCTTTATACTTTATTGAAGTGTGATGCAAAATTTGAGGACACTTGAAGTGTGATAGACAAGAAAGGAGAAGTATGATCAGAAAATGCTCACTAGGCATACCATTTTTATAATACTAGCAAATCTCCCATTGCACTACTTATGGTAAGTCAGAGCATGTGCTGTTTTATAAATATAGGAACATTTTACCATGTAGAACACAATGTATTATTCTGCTGGTAAGTGTCTCTTTAAAGCTACAAAGTTTAATTGATGTTAATTAAACACTGGGTGAGTCCACATACACATAAATTAAGAGGCTGCTGATTTTGTGTTTGGGGTATGTTCTACTTGTCTGTACATCTCAAATGACTACTTTTGTTTTTATTTTTTTTTAAGTGTGACACAGAAATTTGCATTAGATGGTGTATGATGTCTGAAGTGTAACAGACTGGAAGTGTTGTATTAAAGATAGATAAATGCAGACCTATAGATAGATGTAGTAATAAGTTGGGCAGTTGGCCTGTTATATTCAAGCCGGTACAACCTTCCCGGCTGATTTCTTTCCTATCTTGAAGGCTGTCATTGACGTTGGAACATGGTTCCAAAATACACCATGTGCTGTCCACTATGTTCCCAAATAGCCATTTTTCATATGTGAGCTGAGGCAGAGTGTTGTCCGACTATTAAAGTTCTTTATCTGAATGCACGTAGCATTCGTAATAAAATGGACGAGTTAACGGCACAAATAACTACGTATGGGTATGATCTTGTGGCCATTACAGAAACATGGCTGCAGGGTGACGACGACTGGGAATTAAATATGCCAGGGTATTTAACAATCAGGAAGGACAGGCAGGAAGGAAGGGGAGGTGGGGTGGCTATGTTAATAAAGGAAGGAATCACTGTAATACAGAGAAATGATATTGGGACAAAGCATCAAGATAATGAAACAGTTTGGGTGGAGATAAGGAATAATAAGGGAAAAAAAACATTAGTGGGCGTAGTATATAGGCCTCCTAATAGTTGCAACTCTGCTGGAAGAAGTATTAATCAGGAGATAGTCGGGGCATGTAATAAGGGAACAGCCATAATTATGGGGGATTTTAATTATCATATTAACTGGACAAATCAAATTGGGCAGAGCAGCCTTGAGGACGAGTTCATTGAGTGCATCAGGGATGGATTTCTTGAGCAGTATGTAACTGATCCTACAAGGGGGCAGGCAACCTTGGACCTGGTCCTGTGTAATGAGTCAGGATTAATTAATAATGTCCTAGTTAAGGATCCCCTTGGAACGAGCGACCACAACATGGTTGAATTCCATATCCAATTAGAGGGTGAGAAGGTTGATTCTCAAACAAGCGTACTGAGCTTGAATAAAGGAGACTATGATGGTATGAGAGCGGAATTGATTAAAGTGGACTGGGAAAATAGATTAAAGGGTAAGACGGTACATGAGCAGTGGTGTTCATTTAGGGAGTTATTTTACAACTTTCAAAATAAATATATTCCACTGAGGAAAAAAGGGTGTAAAAGAAATGACAGCCATCCGTGGCTAAGTAAAGAAATCAAGGATAGTATCCGACTAAAAACAAGGACATATAAGGTAGCCAAACTTAGTGGGAGGATAGAAGATTGGGAATTCTTCAAAAGACAGCAAAAAGTAACTAAAGGATTGATTAAGAAAGGGAAGTTAGATTATGAAAAGAAATTAGCAAAAAATATAAAAACAGATAGCAAGAGTTTCTATAGTTATATAAAAAGAAAAAGGGTGGCTAAGGCAAACATAGGTCCCTTAGAGGATGAGACCGGGAAATTAATGGTGGGAAACATGGAGATGGCAAAAATGCTGAACAAATATTTTGTTTCAGACTTTACAGTAGAGGACACTAAGAATATCCCAACACTGGACAAACAGGGGACTCTCGGGGGGGAGGAGCTAAATACGATTAAAATCACTCAGGAGATGGTACTCAGTAAAATAATGGGACTCAAGGCGGATAAATCCCCTGGACCTGATGGCTTCCATCCTAGGGTCTTGAGGGAAGTGGCAGTAGGGATTGTGGATGCTTTGGTGATAGTTTTCCAAAATTCCCTGGACTCAGGAGAGGTCCCGGCAGATTGGAAAACTGCTAATGTAACACCGTTATTTAAAAAGGGTAGTAGGCAGAAGGCTGGAAATTATAGGCCAGTTAGCTTAACATCTGTGGTGGGTAAAATTTTGGAGTCTATTATTAAGGAGACAGTAACGGAACATTTAGATAAGCATAATTTAATAGGACAAAGTCAGCATGGCTTTATGAAGGGGAAGTCATGTCTGACAAATTTGCTTGAGTTCTTCGAGGATATAACGTATAGGGTGGATAAAGGGGAACCAGTGGACATAGTGTATTTAGACTTCCAGAAGGCATTCGACAAGGTGCCACATAAAAGATTATTACTTAAGATAAAAAATCACGGGATTGGGGGTAATATTCTGGCATGGGTGGAGGATTGGTTATCGAACAGGAAGCAGAGAGTTGGGATAAATGGTTCATTTTCGGACTGGCAACCAGTAACCAGTGGTGTTCTACAGGGGTCGGTGCTGGGTCCCCAACTCTTTACAATCTATATTAACGATTTGGAGGAGGGGACCGAGTGCAACATATCAAAATTTGCAGATGATACAAAGATGGGAGGGAAAGTAGAGAGTGAGGAGGACATAAAAAACCTGCAAGGGGATATAGACAGGCTGGGTGAGTGGGCGGAGATTTGGCAGATGCAATATAATATTGGAAAATGTGAGGTTATGCACTTTGGCAGGAAAAATCAGAGAGCAAGTTATTTTCTTAATGGCGAGAGACTGGAAAGTACTGCAGTACAAAGGGATCTGGGGGTCCTAGTGCAAGAAAATCAAAAAGTTGGTATGCAGGTGCAGCAGGTGATCAAGAAAGCCAACGGAATGTTGGCTTTTATTGCTAGGGGGATAGAATATAAAAACAAGGAGGTATTGCTGCAGTTATATAAGGTATTGGTGAGACCGCACCTGGAATACTGCATACAGTTTTGGTCTCCATACTTAAGAAAAGACATACTTGCTCTCGAGGCAGTACAAAGAAGGTTCACTCGGTTAATCCCGGGGATGAGGGGGCGGACATATGAGGAGAGGTTGAGTAGATTGGGACTCTACTCATTGGAGTTCAGAAGAATGAGAGGCGATCTTATTGAAACATATAAGATTGTGAAGGGTCTTGATCGGGTGGATGCAGTAAGGATGTTCCCAAAGATGGGTGAAACTAGAACTAGGGGGCATAATCGTAGAATAAGGGGCTGCTCTTTCAAAACTGAGATGAGGAGAAACTTCTTCACTCAGAGGGTGGTCGGTCTGTGGAATTTGCTGCCCCAGGAAGCTGTGGAAGCTACATCATTAGATAAATTTAAAACAGAAATAGACAGTTTCCTAGAAGTAAAGGGAATTAGGGGTTATGGGGAGCGGGCAGGAAATTGGACATGAAGCTGAGTTCGGATCGGTCAATGCCCTGTGGGTGGCAGAGAGGGCCCAGGGGCTATGTGGCCGGGTCCTGCTCCGACTTCTTGTGTTCTTTAGATTTGTGGTTGGGATCAGATCAGCCATGATCTTATTGAATGGCGGAGCAGGCTCGAGGGGCCGATTGGCCTACTCCTGCTCCAATTTCTTATGTTCTTATGTTCTTATGTTCTATTCAAACAACAATGCTCAACAATGTCTTTACCTGATGACCACACATGCACACTACTCTATTGGGGTCACTGGATGGCCATTAGGAACGGAAACTGTGTCTGATTTTTCTCCTCCCTGGCTGAGACACTGAGGCCAATTATAGTCCCACTGAGAACAGCCAACTAAGCATACATCTGGGGAATGAACAAGAGACCTTCTTCATGTGTATGGCTCAGTTTCACACTGGGCAGATCATTTACTAACCTCTTATAAAGATATTTACAATGTGAAGATTTAATTGGGATATGGTACTAAAATACTTGTATTAGGACTTGATTACATTTGGGGGCTGTCTTTGCATCAGGGAGAAGAACTGCACGTCATTTTGAAATAGTGTTTGTCATGTTGTCACAATAAAGCCACAGACAAGAAACAGAATTATGTTTTTGCAATGACATTTACATTATTATGTGATATGTCTGACAAACAAATTTTAAAATGTTTGCCAGATAGGTTTGCACAAAGACAGTGCTTTGTGCAGTCCTGAGGAAATATACTATTGGTAGTCAAAGAAATGAATTGATTCTGGCTCATCCTCCAATCTTTCTTTCACACTTTTTGATCAAAGTACAAATAGATGATAAATAGTTTTCCATACTGAAAGGGTGAGCTCAGTGGATCAGAGACTGTGGCATGACTCCAATGACAGTTTCCATATTTTACATTTCTAAATTTAGAATCTAAACCTTTTTGTTTGCTGTTTTAACAATATGCTCTAGCTTAATATATATTTTCTGGCCCTTTCAGAAAGAATAGTGTTAACAAAAACTTTCAAACCCTTGACAAAAGTTGCACCTGTGATTAACTCATATTTTCACATAATTTAATGCCTAGCATCTATTTGGGTTTTAAAATTTATTAACAGCACATAATTACAAGGCAGTGTTGCTCATTCTGTAGAAAACTAATTCACAGGTGCACTTTTTATCTGTTAGTATGAGAAAGGCTATCCTGTTAAGCCGTCTGATATAAAATCAGAAAATGCTGTAAACCCTCAGCAGGTCAGGCAGCATATGTGGAGAGAGAAACAGAGTTAATGTTTCAGGTCAATGACCTTTCATCATAAAGTTGCCTCTTTATATTTTGTTCCAAGCTGGCTTCTCAATGCGGGGTAGAAAAAGCTGAGGGGGTCGATCCTCTTGATCATCTCTAGATAGGGTTGCCAACTATGGTTCCCCAAGCTCCCGCCATTAGTTTCCCGACATGTCCATCCTCGCAGTGTCCCACCTTCGCGCGCCAATTGGGAAGCAAACAGGCTCTTAATTACCCGATTGGATGATGTTTGACGGTCAGCCTTTTTATCCCGTCTCCAATATTTTTGTAACTAATAAATGTTCAAAAAAAATGAAAAAAAATCACACACAATTTTTTTAAATGTCCCTATGATTTTTCTCATGGGTTGCTGGTAGCAGTGTCCTGAAGATTAATCTTTAATTCCTGGAGACTCCATGATAATCCCGGAGAGATGCTAACCCTATCTATAGATAAAGACTAAAAGTCTTTCCTGGAGGTATGAGGTAGCCTGGATCTAAGCTCTCTCCCGTAGAGCTTGAGGAAATGCAACAAAACTCCCACTCACCATTGGAAGAGACGTCCTTAATGCTGCTCCCTGAGAAATCTTCATGTATTCAAATCTAACCAGTCGGCCCAAATCCACCTTGTGTATACTGGTCAACAGTTTGTTGGCTAACATTTTAGTACCATAAAACTGAAAAAAGTAATCTCAACAGGTACAAACTTTCTGATAAGCGATAGATTATTAAAAAAAAGTTACTTCACTGTTAGTTTCCATTCACATAATTTGAGGTATTTTTTAATTTGCCGGGGGGGGGGGGAGATGCAATTTATATGCAGTGTCTATTGACACCACTGTGTCAGCAAAGCCTATTTATATGTGTGATGTTGAAACAAAATGCTCTGAGCAGATTGTTACCCTGGGACGGATCAGAAAGATGGTGCTGCTCTGAGCGGATTATCCAGCAGAATCGCCGACTATCTTCAATTTGAGCTGAATGAATGTGGTCGCCATGCCCTAAGAGACAGGTCTTTAAAAAGTACACCTTTTCGGGTAAGATTGGTGATTTTTGTGAAACACAAAACCTGTCGATTCGTGTTCCAGTCACCGCTCCCTCGGCCGGAGGAGGAGGGGAAGAAGCGCCTCGCGCCTTGATTTTTGGCGCGCAGTGCGAGAGTCGCGCGCCGAGCGGTTTGAAATTCCCGCGCGTGCAGTAACGGTCGCTTGTGTCTGTACTCGGTCCTCCGACCCACGCAGTCAGTACGGGGGAGGAGAGCCAAAGAGATCGCCGCTGAGAAGAAGCTGGTGGGTTTTATTTCTCCTTGTCGTTAGCGGTGGGAATAGGGCAATTGTGCAAGTGATTTTTTTTTGTTGACGCAGCGCGGTGGGACATTCCGCCGCAAATCGTGAATTTTCACACTTGCCGCATAAAGTGCGATTTTTCTCTTGTAAGCACCGCAATTTTTCGTTTAGAAGTACCAGAGGCAGTAAAAATACTTAGGGTAATTAAAGTCTCTTTTCTACCCATTTATAATATCAATTCAGGGAATTTTTTGAGGTTGGTGGAGCAGCTGAAACTGATTCCCACTGAAAATTAGGTCTCAAGATGGGTGTGCGTCGCAGTTGAGACGTTATTCTACATCTTGTGGGGTGTATATGGTTGTATGCCACCTACAGAATGCAATATGTGTAACGAAATCATAAATATGATTTGATTTTCATAAACCTGATTTTTAGCACACTTCAATAGAGAGTTGCCTTTGGTGAGTTTATACTTGTCTGGTTTTTTTAAGCTGCTGCAGGGTGTGGGAATACAATTGATTGATTACACATCTTTCGGGGACCTTTAAAATTTGAAGTGCTCTCCACCCTTCTTGGCAACATTGGCACCAGGAACATGCTGGTGTTTCTTATGTCTAACGTTGCCGTGGTGGTATGATTGAAAATGTGACATCTAATGTCCATTAAGTCGTTATGCAATTTGAATACCTCCTTCCCCCGCCGATATTTAGCTGGATGTATTCAATGGTTGTTACCACAGAGCGGAAAACCCAGGGAGTGATGGCAATTGGCAGATAGTCAGTGGGACAGCTCGCTAGAAGATTTCTTGCCCTTGCCCGCTGCTGATCCAAACAAAATCAGGCAGAAATATAGCAGAACATTTTCCCTAGTAATTCCAATTGGGCAAATAGTCTGATTTAGACTGGACAGATATTTCAGCAACTACAGGAAGAAAATGATTGTGACAAGGAAAAAAATACCACCAGCGAACTCAACCAAACTTCATGAAGTAAACAAATGTTTTTTTTCTTCCGCCCCCCCCCCCAACTTTTTCATGTGGCCCATCCTTTTATGAAATTCGTGACTCATATTTTTAATTTTATGTCTTGAGAAACCTAAACGAAGGGTTAAGGCCCATTGTTCAGCAGATGCTACCCATCCAGTAACTCGCCCAAGTGACCTTCATTTAGATAGAGTGCTGTTAAGCTAATCAACTTTGTGTCATCAAGGCTGAGCCAGCCTCAATTCTGCCCTTGCTCAGTGTTCATACAGGTGCATTTTCCAGCTGCAATTGAGTGGCAAATCTGGCTGATTTTTCCCCAAAGTCTAGGTGACATGATTAATTGGAACACACATGTGGGTCTGGATTGAATTTGGCGATTCAGCACAGTTCAAGGTTAAAACTTGGGACCTTCCTGTTCTGTATGGTTTAATACTATGTCATCCTCTGAACCTTCAAGAGAATTTCCTAAATTGTTAAATTTATATAAATGTAATGATTTATCATGAGTGCATTTTATTTATCTCAACAGTGGCAACCTGCCACAGTGGAATACCTGGCATAGTTTTACTTTAAGGTTAGTAATGACTTAGTCAAGATAAGAATGTAAGAAAGAGGAGCAGGAGTAGGTCATGTGGCCCCTCGAGCTTGCTGCACCATTCAATAAGATCACGGCTGATCTTCTAACTCAACTCCACTTTCCTGCTCCTTGATTCCCTTGGTGTTCAAAAATCTATCAATCTCAGTCTTGAATATACTCAACGATTGGGCATCCACAGTCTTCTGGGGTAGAGAATTCCAAAGATTCACAATCCTCTGAGCGATGAAATTTTTCCTCATCTCGGTCCTAAATGGCCGACCTCTTATCTTGGGACCGTAATTCTAGAGTCTCCAGCCAGGGGAAGCAGCCTCTCAGCATCTACCCTGTCAAGCCCTCTAAGAATTTTATACATTTCAATTAGATCACCTCTCATTCTTCTAAACTCCAGAGAATATAGGCCCATTCTACTCAATCTCTCCTTATAGGACAACCCTCTTATCTCAGAAATTAATCTACTGAACCTTTGTTGCACCCCCTCTAAGGCAAGTATATCCTTCCTTAGGTAAGGAGACCAAAACTGTACACAGTACTCCAGGTGAGGACCTCCTTACTCTTGTAACTTCAACCCCCTTGCAGTAAAGACTAACATACCATATACCTGCATGTTAACTTTCTACGATTCGTGTACAAGGAAACCCAAATCCCTCTGACTACCAATGTTTCTTAGTCTCTCACCTTTTAAAAAATATTCTGCTTCTCTATTTTTCCTACCAAAGTGGATAATTTCACATTTCCCCACATTATACTCCATCTGCCACCTTCTTGCACACTCACTCAACCTGTCTCTATCCCTTTGCAGATAGATTATGCATGTATAAAGTAATATGTTTGTATAAAGTAATATATTTGTGAGGGCATTAAATGTATTTTAAAATACTGTGTTTCAGAAATGTTTATGCAGTTACACTACTTGTTCTTATCACTGTAGAGTGAAAGTTGATGGAGTTCGTTGCATGCACAGTGAAACAAATTCATTGAGTGCTCCTCACCAGCTTGGGGCTGTCTGAGAATGTTACTATTGGAAAGACCAAATGACATATTTAGCTGGATTTACCAATATAAATGGAGTGGTGGTATAGAGGAGCTCTGATGTCTGCCTGTAGCAGCTTGACTGAGATTGGGAACTCAGTGAAGTGGAGATACAAGACTTTTATTTCACAACTTTATGACTATATATATCTGTAATATTAAAATTCTTGTGGTTAGTGTGCACTTTCTGTAAGTGTCATATTTACTTCCTGTTAACACTTTCTTCATGCATTTATATGTGTCTGTTGCACACACTTGCTATCCACAATTACTATTACTTCTTTGTCATGATGTTTTAGAAACATTTTTTGTATCGACATTAACAATGTAAATATTTTTATGTTAATCTTAAAACTGTCAATACTTGCCTGTAATGATTACCTGTCCTGGCCAATATTTATCCCTCAACCATTATCTCATTGTTGTTTTTGGGATCTTGCTCTGTGCATATTGGCTACTGGGTTTCCGACATTGCAACAGTTTTTTTATTCATTCATGGGATGTGGATGTCGCTGGCAAGGCCAGCATTTATTGCCCATCCCGAATTGCCCTTGAGAAGGTGGTGGTGAGCCGTCTTCTTGAACCGCTGCAGTCCGTGTGGTGAAGGTTCTCCCACTGTGCTGTTAGGGAGTTCCAGGATTATGACCCAGCGACGATGAAGGAGTGACGATATATTTCCAAGTCAGGATGGTGTGTGACTTGGAGGGGAACATGCAGATAATGGTCCCATGCAACTCCTGCTCTTGTCCTGCTCTTGTCCTTCTAGATGGTAGAGGTCGCGGGTTTGGGAGGTGCTGCTGTGCATCTTGTAGATGGTACACACTGCAGCCACGGTGCGCCGGTGGTGAAGGGAGTGAATGTTTAGGGTGGTGGATGGGATGCCAGTCAAGGGGGCTGCTTTGTCCTGGATGGTGTTGAGCTTCTTGAGTGTTGTTGGAGCTGCACTCATCCAGGCAAGTGGAGAATATTCCATCACACTCCTGACTTGTGCCTTGTAGATGGTGGAAAGGCTTCTGGGAGTCAGGAGGCGAGTCACTCGCCGCAGAATATCCACCTCTGACCTGTTCTTGTAGCCACAGTTTTTATGTGGCTGGTCCAGTTAAGTTTCTGGTCAATGGTGACCCCCAGGATGTTGATGGTGGGGGATTCGGCGATGGTAATGCCGTTGAATGTTATGGGGAGGTAGTTAGACTCTTGTTGGAGATGGTCATTGCCTGGCACTTGTGTGGTGTGAATGTTACTTGCCACTTATCAGCCCAAGCCTGGATGTTGAACAGGTCTTGCTGCACGTGGGCACAGACTGCTTCATTATTTGAGGGCTTGCGAATGGAGCTGAACAGTGACTGCACTTCAATGGGTGTAAAGCGCTTTGGGATGTCCTGAGATTGGAAAGGCAGTATATAAATGCAAGGCTTTCCTTTCTTTTTACCTGTGACATCACTACGTGGTGCTGTAAAGCCTTCCCATCCCCTTGCATAGCTACTGAACTGCTACTGCTGAAGCCCACATTTATTCTGTTTCTCATTGGAGATAGAAGAAGTTTGAAGGCTCCCTTCCACAAATAAGACCCAAAAATAAGTTTTACATTTCCTTCTCCCTGCTCCTCAACCCCTTCTCTTTATTCTCCAACTTCAAAGTTTGCTTATCCCTACATTTTCTCTCTTCCTCTGATGTTTACATAGAATGTATAGCACAGAAACAGGCCATTCAGCCCAACAGGTCCATGTTGGTGTTTATGCTCCACAAGAGCCACCTCTCTCCCTACTTCATCTAACCCTATCAGCATATCCTTCTTTGTCTCCTGGCTTGCTGTTAACTTTTGTCTGTTGGAGCAGCATTCTATCTTAATCAACTACTTTGTGGACTTCTAATGAGGAAAGTGGTATTGGTATATTGGTATGGTGCTGGTCGAGCAGTCCCAAAGCAAGCATCGTTACCTTGAATCATGTTAATTAGGGGCCTAACACCTGTTGTAGAACCCCTCCACAAAAGTGTTCCTTCAAGCCCGTTGAGCGGCACAGGCATGTTCAGATAGCAGCTGAACCACAAACTCATATGGGGGCCCTTGTTAATTTTTGAGTTGTAGTCACTCATGCAGAAGAGGTGACTAAAGTAGTGGACAGGGAAATGTCAATGGATGTTATTTATATGGACTTCCAGAAGGCATTTGAGAAGGTCCCACATAAAAGACTGTTAGCTAAGATAGAAGCCCATGGAATCGAGGGAAAAGTACGGACTTGGTTAGGAAGTTGGCTGAGCGAAAGGCGACAGAGAGTAGGGATAATGGGTAGGTACTCACATTGGCAGGATGTGACTAGTGGAGTCCCGCAGGGATCTGTCTTGGGGCCTCAATTATTCACAATATTTATTAACGACTTAGATGAAGGCATAGAAAGTCTCATATCTAAGTTTGCCGATGAAACAAAGATTGGTGGCATTGTAAGCAGTGTAGATGAAAACATAAAATTACAAAGCGATATTGATAGATTAGGTGAATGGGCAAAACTGTGGCAAATGGAATTCAATGTAGACAAATGTGAGGTCATCCACTTTGGATCAAAAAAGGATAGAACAGGGTACTTTCTAAATGGTAGAAAGTTAAAAACAGTGGATGTCCAAAGGGACTTAGGGGTTCAGGTACATAGATCATTGAAGTGTCATGAACAGGTGCAGAAAATAATCAAGAAGGCTAATGGAATGCTGGCCTTTGTATCGAGAGGACTGGAGTACAAGGGGGCAGAAGTTATGCTGCAGCTATACAAAATCCTGGTTAGACCGCACCTGGAGTACTGTGAGCAGTTCTGGGCACCGCACCTTTGGAAGGACATATTGGCCTTGGAGGGAGTGCAGCGTAGGTTTACTAGAATGATACCCGGACTTCAAGGGTTAAGTTATGAGGAGAGATTACACAAATTGGGGTTGTATTCTCTAGAGTTTCGAAGGTTAAGGGGTGATCTGATCGAAGTTTATAAGATATTAAGGGGAACGGATAGGGTGGATAGAGAGAAACTATTTCCGCTGGTTGGGGATTCTAGGAGTAGGGGGGCACAGTCTAAAAATTAGAGCCAGACCTTTCAGGAGCGAGATTAGAAAACATTTCTACACACAAAGGGTGGTAGAAGTTTGGAACTCTCTTCCGCAAACGGCAATTGATACTAGCTCAATTGCTAAATTTAAATGTGAGATAGATAGCTTTTTGGCAATCAAAGGTTATTAAGGGATATGGGCCAAAGGCAGATATGTGGAGTTGGATCACAGATCAGCCATGATCTTATCAAATGGTGGAGCAGGCACGAGGGGCTGAATGGCCTACTCCTGTTCCTATGTTCCTATAACAAACTCGTCCACATGTACATCTCCTGTACCTGATCTTTAGAATACAGAGCTTATTTTAAAAATATTCATTTTAACTTGTTTAATGCATAACTAAATAATTACAAATATTTACATGGATTTGCAGTACGTGCAATGTGTAAACAAAGCAAAACATTTTGTTGGCCTTGTGTTATGGTAAAAGAAGGGAAGTATATACTGAGTAAAGAACATTTCAACCCATGTTTAAAATCTAGCACTAGAATCATAAAGCTAGCTAATTGTTTTCCTTGTATGCATATATTATAGACTAATACAAATATTTACCTATTATATAGTAACATCTTTCAACTGTATTATCCATGTTTTTGTCATTAAGCTGTGAGCAGATTTTGGCTTATTTTGTATCTTTTATTGTCCCAACATAGCACAGTTTATGAACATGGAAAAGAAGTTTTAGGAACAGGAAAAAGCCATTTCTATCAACAAGCTTGCTCAATTTGGTTGATCCCAACCCCCACTTTCTCTAGTAATCTGTCTAGCTTTCTGTTGAACCTATTTATGGTATTTGCTGCAACTTTGTCCCTGATAAAAACAGAAAATGCTAGAAATACACAGCAGATTAGTCAGCAGGTTATAATTTTTCAAGTATGGACCCTTCATCAGAACTTATATATTTTTTTCAAAAGTAGGGAACCATTTAAAATCTGTATAAATTTTAACCAATTTATTCTTAGGTTTGTAGTAGCAATCTGCCATATGGTTGACAGCGGCCTTTTAAGCTAATTAGCAACAAGTCAACCAATTTCCAGAAATGGAGTACTTCTCTCAATGCTCAACAAAAAGCTAGCAGTATTGGTACTCCTCTTTTTTAGGGCTTTTGTTAACCTATGACATCTAGCTTAATTGAAGAGGATGACCTCTTGTGGTGTATTTTGTATTTTTCAGAACTGGATGTGGACATTCTTCAGAGAATCTAAATATTGGCTGGGAATTTCCTCTGCCACCATAACTTTGCCAAAAGTTCAGGAAACCCCAAGGAAAATCCAAGCTATGGAGTGATCATTATTCACTATGTGGAGATGCCGGTGATGGACTGGGGTGGACAATTGTAAGGAGTCTTACAACACCAGGTTATAGTCCAACAGTTTTATTTGAAATCACAAGCTTTCGGAGGCTTCCTCCTTCATCAGGTGACGAAGGAGGAAGCCTCCGAAAGCTTGTGATTTCAAATAAAACTGTTGGACTATAACCTGGTGTTGTAAGACTCCTTACAATTATTCACTATGTTTATTAATGACTTAGATAACACAATAGCGAGCCATCTATCTAAGTTTGCTGATGTCACAAAGATAGGTGGCATAGTAAGTAGTGTAGCTGGGCCCAAAAAATTACAAAGAGACATTGACAGATTAAGTGAGTGAGCTAAACTGTGGCAGATGGATTTCAAAGCAGGTAAGTGTGAGGTTTTGCATTTTGGACCAAAAAAGAGCAGATCAGAGTATTTTTTAAATGGTGGAAAGCTAGGAACAGTGGAGGTCCAAAGAGTTTTAGGGGTCCGTGTACACAGATCACTGAAATATAGTGGTCAGGTACAAAAATGAATCAAAAAGGCTAATGGAATGTTAGCCTTTATATCTAGAGGGCTAGAATATAAAGGGGAGGAAGTTTTGCTGCAGCTATACAAAGCCCTGGTTAGACCACATCTGGAGTACTGTGTACCATTCTGGACACTGCATCTTAGAAAGGATATATTGGCCTTAGAAAGGGTGCAGTGCAGATTCACTGGCATGTTACCAGGGCCGCAAAAGTTAAATTGTGAGGAGAGATTGCATAAACTAGGCTCGTATTCCCTGGAATATAGAAGGTTAAGGGGTGATTTGATTGAGACTTTTAGGATTTCGAAAGGAATTGATAGGGTAGGGAGAAACTTTTTCCGCAGGTGGGGCAGTCTAGGACAAAGGGATATAATCTTAAAATCAGAGCCAGGCCATTGAGGAGAGAAGTTAGGAAACACTTCTTCACACAAAGGGTGGTAGAAGTGTTGAACTCTGTCCCACAAAAAGCGAGATCAATTAATAATTTTAAATCTGAGATCGATAGATTTTTGCTAGCCAAGGGTATTAAGGGAGATAGAGCCAAGGTGGGTAAATGGAGTTAGTATGCAGATCAGCCATGATCTCATTGAATGGCGGAATAGGCTCGAGGGGCTGAATGGCTTACTCCTGTTCCTACGTTCCGATCGTAAATTAATATTTATCTCATTGCAACATGTAAATATGAGTTGTTCAAGGAAGTGTGCTCGGCTCCACTCTTTCTTTTCTTTTTAACAGTGACCTAAAATATATCAAAAGTTATGCTCGCTTTGCTTAGGACAGATTGGTTAACAACAACAGCAACAAATTGCATTTATATAGTGCCTTTAAGATGAAAAACCGTCCCAAGGTGCTTCATAGAAGCGTAATCAGAAAAAATAGGCATGAGCCAATGAAGGAGATATTAGGAGGGGTGACTAAAAGCTTGGTCAAAGGAGAGGGTGGTGGAGAAGCAGAGCGGGAATTCCAGAGCATAGGGCCTAGATGGCTGAAGACATTGTTGCCAGTGATGGACGAAAGGAGGGGCGCATGCATAAGAGGCCAGAGTCAGTGGAACACAGAGTTCTCGGAGAGTTGTAGGGCTGGAAGAGGTACAGAAATGGGGAGGGGCAAGGCCATGAAGGGATTTAATCATGAGATTAAGAATATTAAATATGAGGCATTGGGAGACCGGGAGCCAATGTAGGTCAGTGAGGACGGGTGAGGACTTGGTTCATAATAAGATACAGGCAGTAGAATTTTGGAGAGCTGAAGTTTAACAGAGGTTGGGTGATAGGAGGCTAGACAGGAGAAGTTTGGAATATTCAAGTCTGGAGGTGACAAAAGGCATGGCTGAGGGTTTCGTCAGCATATAGGCAGGGGCAGAGGTGGGTGATGCAATGGAAAAACCTTACCTGAAAGACTTGGTGACTGCAGGCAGTTATAGATGTGGACATTAAATGAACAAATAGTGTGCTAGCTTTAGTCCTAAGAAAACTAAGTCACTTACCCTGTTGAGAAAGCCAATGCTTGCTTTTGGTATCATTTCTACTCAATAAGAGTTGCAGATTCTCTTCAATTAAAAATTCATAATTGTATATCGTGGGCAAAACTAGTAGTGGAAGTAGCTGGAAAACTGGTAACAAGATGGCATTTCTCAAGAAAGCTTAGTCTTACTTGTCACCTCTGGTAGCTTCAATGATCCACAATGCCTGTAAGAAAGGAGTATTGTAAGTTTGATTTGACTGAGTTAAGGATGTATTTTCTCTGTAGCCAATCATAAACCATATAGAAAATGCAAATAACTTATTCCATGCCAGAGCCACCCCATTTAACATCAAGGAGATGTGACCACTTTCAAGATTATGACTGAGCAGCATAAGAGTTGCTGCTGCTTTAGTTATACCTCACTGTCAACACTGAAGACATATGGATTGAAGCAACTGCATCTCAATATTCTGTATCAGTTAAAAAAAGTCTGCAAAGAATTATAGAGGAAAACCTCTTGTCTCTCAATATTACACACTTCTCAGCCAAGAGAATAAACAGAAAATTAACTATCATGCCCTTCAAAGCTGCTCTTTAATCAGCTACCCGGAGCCGTCTGAGATAACATTATTTTCTCTCCTTTTTGAAGCAGTATGTATCTCCTTTCTTGTCACTTTCCACAATGCCCTGTTTGGCATTTGGGATATTGGTGCAAAGAAATATCCATTGTTAAGTGGTACATCATGTTTGCACACAAATACACTGCTCCTGCAGATCTCTGCATGAGATTTTTATTTGTTCTCGTGATGAGGACAATGGTGGCAAGGCTGCATTTATTGCCCATCCCTAATTGCCCATAGAGGATAGTTTTTTTTATTTGTTTGTGGGATGTGGGCGTCGCTGGCGAGGCCAGCATTTATTGCCCATCCCTAATTGCCCTTGAGAAGGTGGTGGTGAGCCGCCTTCTTGAACCGCTGCAGTCCGTGTGGTGAAGGTTCTCCCACAGTGCTGTTTGGAAGGGAGTTCCAGGATTTTGACCCAGTGACGATGAAGGAACGGCGATATATTTCCAAGTCAGGATGGTGTGTGACTTGGAGGGAACGTGCAGGTGGTGTTGTTCCCATGTACCTGCTGCCCTTGTCCTTCTAGATGGTAGAGGTCGTGGGTTTGGGAGGTGCTGTCGAAGAAGCCTTGGCGAGTTGCTGCAGTGCATCCTATGGATGGTACACACTGCAGCCACAGTGTGCCGGTGGTGAAGAGAGGGAATGTTTAGGGTGGTGGATGGGGTACCAATCAAGCGGGCTGCTTTGTCCTGGATGGTGTCGAGCTTCTTGAGTGTTGTTGGAGCTGCACTCATCCAGGCAAGTGGAGAGTATTCCATCACACTCCTGACTTGTGCCTTGTAGATGGTGGAAAGGCTTTGGGGAGTCAGGAGGTGAGTCACTCGCCGCAGAATACCCAGCTTCTGACCTGCTCTTGTAGCCACAATATTTATGTGGCTGGTCCAGTTAAGTTTCTGGTCATTGGGGACCCCAGGATGTTGATGGTGGAGGATTCGGTGATGGTAATGCCGTTGAATGTCAAGGGGAGGTGGTTAGACTCTCTCTTGTTGGAGATGGTCATTGCCTGGCACTTGTCTGGCGCGAATGTTACTTGCCACTTATGAGCCCAAGCCTGGATGTTGTCCAGATCTTGCTGCATGCGGGCACGGACTGCTTCATTATCTGTGGGGTTGCCAATGCAACTGAACACTGTGCAATCATCAGCGAACATCCCCATTTCTGACCTTATGATGGAGGGAAGGTCATTGATGAAGCAGCTGAAGATGGTTGGGCCTAGGACACTGCCCTGAGGAACTCCTGCAGCAATGTCCTGGGGCTGAGATGATTGGCCTCCAACAACCATTACCACCTTCCTTTGTGCTAGGTATGACTCCAGCCACTGGAAAGTTTTCCCCTGATTCCCATTGACTTCAATTTTACTAGGGCTCCTTGGTGCCATAGTGGTGGGCCTTCTCTTTGAAAATCTGAAGTTCTTGTGGTGGTGACACTCCCACAGTGGTGTTTGGTAGGGAATTGCAGTATATTGACCCAGCGATCATGAAGAAATGGCATTCTCTGTCCAAGTTGGAATGGTGTGTGACTTGGAGAGGAATTTGGAGGTAATAGTATTCTCACAACATTGTTGCTCTTGTCGTTGTTGGTGATAGAGGTTGCAGGGGTAGGAAGTACTGTCGAAGTGACCTTTGTAAGTTCTGTAGATGCTCTGCAGCCAGTGATGGGGGTGTAGATATTGTGTGCAATGGCAGGGGTGCGTATCAAGTGAATTGCTCTGAATTGGATATCTTGAGCTTCTTGAGTATTGTTGTGGCTGCACCCAGCCAGTCAAGTGGTGAGTATTCCATCATGTTCCTGACATAAGCTTGTAGATGATGGAGATGCTTTGACTACCTAGCTTCTGCCCTGCTTTTGTAGCTACGGTGGTGATATGGTTAGTCCAGTTAAGGTCCAATGACCCTCCCAAAGATATTGATAATGCGGGGACTCAACGGCTATTGAAGGTAAAGGGCAGATGGCTGGGCTTTCTCTTGTTTGAGATGGTCATTATCTGTGTTGCAGATGTTATTTTTCACTTTAAAAAATGTTTTGCTTCATTAGGTTCCCTGTTCCACCATACACTGAGGCAATCTATTCTCAGGTCTTTGGTGCTGGAGGAAGTATGCATACAAGTTTGGGGGAGGAAAGGGGGTACGGTGATATCAGAAAGTTTGCTCTGTGGGGAAATCTCAGGCACAAGCCACATCATATCCCTGCTGTGCAACAGCTCATGTGCAGCAATATGCATTGTTACTATTACCCAATCCAATTTTCTCTCTTTAAAGAAAAGCTATAATGCCCTAAATGGGTAAAGGCACCTCCTGATGCAGTACTAGGCCATATAAAAACGAAGTCTAAGGTTTGATGCTCAGTGTGTGCTGATTTCAAGTGGGGTGTCAGTTGGCCTCAGTGCCCCTGGTCTGTGAAGGGAATAAATCAGTTAAGATTCCGCTTCATGACTATTATCTAGTGACACCTTTTGGAAAGTTATGTGTGAGTGGGCATTACTGGAGAGCCTAATCTGGCTTGGCAGTGAGGCCCTCTAAACTAAAACTGTTAAGACCACATACAAAGACTGGCTTCTTGGTCAGTATTGGCAACTGTGTACCCCAATAACACTCAGCATCTTTAGAAGAGGAGAAAGTTTATGACAAAAGCAATGCAGAGGTACATTTAAATCAAAGAACACAGAGTTAACAGCCACTTTGTTTATTTTTACACATTGTGAAACTACAATTAACACATAACAAAGAATACCATGCAAAACAATTTGAGGAAAGTAAGTTGTTTATTATATAATAGAAAAAGAAAACCGTATGCTTTAATAATACACCGTCTCTAACCAAATTCTAAATGAATATTGTGACCTCTGCACTTGTTCCTGTACTGGCTTGCTACAGTTCCTAAGTGTTTAGAGTACAATGATAAAGGAAATAATATTGCTGCTTACAAATACAGAATGGGAATATGACTTTTGGCATTACAAATCAGCAATTTGAAGCAACACTGTTAAAAAGCTTAGAAATGCTGTGAATAGATTTTTTTTCTTTAAATGGGCATATTGTCCTTGTCGAGTGATTTGCCTGTCATTTTACCAGGTTTGTAAACAATGACACGACTTGTGATATTAAGATGGAACTGCATCACTGATTTTTGCATTAAAAAAAGCTTTAAAAAAGTTCTGCAGGAAAACTATGTCGTGATAGCTTACACTGCACAGTATATTGAGTTTTCTGCAGTGTGAATGACCCCTGTAGCCAATATGGCAACTGTGGAATTGAGCTTCTGGGACAGTGTGTTCTGGAACTAAACCTGCCCAGAAACTCCCTGAAGGTATGGTAACACCCTGTTTAGTTACAAAGATAACTGTATCTTTGTCAATGCCATTCCCATATAACTTTCTATTACTACTAGTTTCTAAGGTTTTTAATAAAGATGTAACAGTGTTCAAAAATCCTGATATCAGTGCTTTTCAGAACATTCATACCTTTAAAAAAGGGGGGGAATTCTATACATGTAGCTGTTCATTCACCAATGTAGTGTGAAAACAGGAAAACACTGGAAGTTTTGCTACTAAACAAAGATGCCCACAATAAATTGTATGAAATGTTACATTACATAACTTATTTTTTGTTTAGAAACTCAACCACTTTAAGATGCTAAAATCTCTACATTTTAAGCAGAACTATACCAAGATACAAAATTTTGGACTTCCAGAATTGTTCAGAAAAATTACTTTTTTTTCCCCCAACATCTCAATCTCCAGTAAAAACAGTTGTCTAGGTAATCGGTACACTCCAGTTTAAATGGTCTGCATGAAATGCAAGGTTTTATTTACTTGCCTGTTGGCAATTAATCCACTGCTGCATTTTTGTGAATCTATGCACTCCACTGCAACCACATTTTAGCATTGTTGGTAGTGATGTTAATAAGGCAGTGATATGAAATCTGTAACCTATGCTTAACATTGGACAACACAAAAATAAATGTCTGTTTATTATCTGCAGCCATTTCAGTAAATAGGATACAGTTGGCTGGGCAGGGAAGTTACAAGGCAGAAATTCAGAGACTATAAATTGAGAGGGCAAAGCTCAAGCAGTTTATGAAAACGTACAGAGCCACTTGGTTGAATTTCAAACTTGAAACTCAATTAGTATTCTTCAAATATATAACCTATAGTTTAATTTAAAAGCTATTGTTTAAAGAAAACTTAAAATGATATGTGGCAAGATGGTGTAAAGCAGGTGGAAGAGGATAGTTGAAGATTGGCTGAGGGTTTATTTGGAGTGAGGGGCAACAAATTACCTGGAAACATATTTTACTCAGCAGTACATATCATAGTAGAAGATGTGGCCTGAATAATGTTCTGTACAGTGATGCAAGGTTCCTTTTCTAAGTTCTACCTTGCTTTATGCCAACCTCAAAATATATTTAAAGAGTCAGCCTCATCAGTATTCCTTTTCAAAATTCAGCCCTTACAAAGAACATGAATACCCATTTTATTTTTGCTATCTGTTTTTGTTATTAGTTTTTAGTATAATTGTTTTCTACCACAATAACCAGATGACATCTTAGAGGAGGTACAAACTGGAGTACTTACTGATTCTGACAATGTAAGGGAGTTGAATTAATGTTAGTTGCTACCATTATAAATGCAGGTACTTCAGCTATGTATGCTTATTCAGCTCCCTCATACCATGGGACATGGTGAATCCTCCAAGTCATTCCCTCAATGATATCACTATCACTCCATTCAAAACAAAATAACCATGTCAGTGGCAAAGCTAATCCTAATAGTTTTGGAGAGACTTCCGTTTGAAATAATTTTGGGAGGGGATAGGATGGTTAATAAGGAATAGAGATCACACATCTGATCAACCTTGAACTTTTTTTCCCAATCTTAAACTTTAACAAAAAATTATATATATATTTTAGCATTTAATTTACAAGCACTTTCTTTCCTTACTACCTCTACTTCAGTAAATATTTGTATTCAAGCTGACTAGGTAAACTCAGTAAAAATTTTGGTCCGGAAGGTTACTTTAAACTGTGAAAGATTTTACAGAACAGTACTTAACTGTATATTAGTCATTATATATCTTTTAACCATTTTCTTCATTCATCTAAAATGCTTGCATTTAGCATCAATTAGTGCTGATTTTAAATATTGATATTTCAACTAACAATGGGCTGGGTGCATATGTACATTTACTGTACCTTTATTAATTTGGCAGAGTCAGGCATGTGACTGAATTGTGTAATGTGAAGAATAGCACAAAGAAATGTAATCATCAATCAATGCAATAAGCACTGAAGGATATGATTTTTTAAAAAAAGTGCCATTTTCAATTGTAATTTCTTTTTAAAGGATGCATTCTTCAACTTGGATATGGCAAACACTATTTTGACCAACAACCAAATGTACGTGCTTTCAAAATGTAGGCCATGTTGCATGCGGCACCTATTGACAACATGCTAGTTGTATTCTGACATGCATTTCTCAGGCAGAATAGTGAGTCACTAAATTACTGTTTCCAAAATCAAGGCAAAAATGATCTGAACTGACTCCCATTTTGTAATTGAATCAAGGTGCGCACAGGGACTTACTGTGGTTCTTATGAATTAGCATTTACTGTTCAACCTTAAGAAAAAATAAAGCAAGTTTGACCAAAATAGTTTCATTTACTGTAGTGGTAAGTATAGGAGCTAAACAATGCATCAAATATCTTAATTTTTAAAAATGTATTTTCTTTTATAGGCTGATTTGTACCAGTACAAGCAAACATTTTAAGAAACAAAAAACTTTTCTGTGCCTTAGTATAAAAACTGCAGTAGGTTTTTTGAAAGTACAAGAAAACCTTCAGTAAGTACCTTAAAGGGGGACTGTTGCCAGAAGTGCCACGTGTCATTTTTCTCAAAACGTCACGCTCAAGTGGCTGGATGCTATTTTTGCGATGCAATTTACATCGTACGTTCAACAAAAATGAAAGAAGATTTGCCAAATGCTGCTGTATGAAGATAGTGCCCCTTTAGCACGTTGAACATATGCTTTAACAAAGCCAAAGCTTTGCTGCAGGCAGAACATTACTATTTCTAAGAAACAAAAGCTCATTCCATACAATAATGCGTAATGAGATACGAGCTAGACAACTGTAGCACAGCATTCTTTGTCTTCGTAGTTTCATATAAAATTAGTAGAATAGTCTCCTGTACGGTTGTTTGCTTTGTGCACTAGGCAAAGTTTTTGTGCCCTTGAACAGGAACTTGCTAAACTCACTGTGATTCACATGAGAAAATGTATTAACATCCTTTCAGTAGCCACTTTGGACAAGAGATCTTTAGCACATGTTAAAATACCAAAATAATTTGATCAATTTTATTTTTCTCCTCTGCTCACCCTTTCAACTAATTCTCTCAGTGTTTCCTGCAAGTCTTTCAGATTTCTTGTTCTGTAATCCAAATGGAAATATCAGTTTTATATATTAGTGCAAATTATAGATGGATTGTGTATGAGATATATGTATTGATTTACTCAAACTTATTTTGCCCATTACATTTTTGGAGAAACACATCTGTTCCTCAGTTGTTTTTGATGACTAGTCTATTGAACCATCCTCAATTATTGGGAAGACAAAGGGAGGAAGAACTGGTCCCTTGGGGGCCAAATGTATATTGCAATTTGTAACTCAACATTTAAAAAAAAACAAAGTAGAATCCAGCAGAGGAGAATGCATTCCTAAAAATCTTCCTGTCTTTTTAGCTATCAGAACAATTCACAATTATATTATACTGATTTAATGCTGGACTTTAAAATTTTGTCAATAAATCTCCATAAAGTATATTAAGTTTTTTCTAGAAGTTAAAAGTGCTTGTTTCTTAACCTTTTCTGAACATTATTAATCCTGTAAAGTTAATCGTTGATTGATTATAGACATTTTTAAACAAAGGCCCATTTACTGCTGCTGCTGCTTGTCCTCTTCATTCTGAGTTTCATACAACATTGGTTAAACTGGGGTGAAAGAACTCTTGGTTTACAAACGAGAATCCCTCAAACTCTGCCTGGTCGATGTTAGCGATGACCAGCTGGTCAGGTGGTGTTAACACTGGTTGGCCTCGTGTGAAGAACTTGTCAAAGTTTTCAGCACTTCTGCCGCACTGTAGAGAGAAAGCGAAAAAAGTAACGTCAAGACATCTGTTTAGAGATCTTAAGTGATTCCTTATTGGAAGTTCATTAGCAATAAACCTATGTCTACGGAAAATTGCCTTCAATTACCAATGTTAGGACTTGTGAATTACATAAAATTGACATTTTATTTCATGAGCTGCACGAAGAAATAGTACTATTATTTATTTTACTGTAAACCACGAGCTGCTCCTACCACACACACTTTTATGTACTTTATTTTTGGGAATTTCACTGGTGTGCAAACACCACGGGGTGACGGGAGGAGGCAGGGTTCACAGAGAGAGAAATAAATACTGCAAGTCTAAATTAGCTCAGCAATTGGTCATAATAACCACATGGATATGAATATTCCCCCCCATCCCCCAAGTTGGCCACACTACAATTATCAAATAAGCAGATTACTAGAAAGTAGGCATTTTCTCAGCAAACCAGAAGTCACAGGCATTAAATAATCTGCTTCATAACTCAATCCATATTTCCTGATTACTTCGAAGTACAAAATATAATGTTCTGAATAAAGTTAATACAAATTCCAGCACGTTTCTGAGAGAGAATCTTGCCTTTAATTATCAATAAGCAGATTAGAGAGTGAGTTTTTATAATGAATTGCAAAACATAACATATTAAACTAACTTGCATCTTTCATTCTTACTAAACACCTCTGCAGCAGAACTTATTGTTACTAAGGATTTCCTGCTAGTACACTGACCTAGGCTTTCTAGCTGATTTTTTTGCCCCCAGGATCATTTGCCTGGTATGGATGGGCTCTCTGGCCTTTGCCAAGGATTCACACCAAACCAGAGCCAGAAACTAACAGCCATGTCCGTGTGCAAGATTGAGAATTACATAGAATTTACAGAACAGAAACAGGCCATTTGGCCCAACTGGTCTATGCTGGTATTTATACTCCACACGAGCCTCCTCCCACTCTAATCACCTCTTCCCACCCTGCTCCCCTATCCCTCCATTCCGTTCTCCCTCTTGTCTGCATCAAGCTTCCCCTCAATGCTATCTGCTTCAACCACTCCATGTGGCAGTACAATCCACATTCTCACGACTGTATGTGAAGAAATTCCTCCTACATTCTTTATTTGATCTGTTAGTGATTATCTTATATTTATGTCCCCTTGTTTTGGACTCACCCCCAAGTGGAAATAGTTTCTCTACATCTACTCTATCGATAAAAACCTCTATCACGACTCCTCTTAGCCTTTTTCCAGAGAAAAGAGCCCCAGCCTGCTCAATCTTTCCGGATAGTCCAAAAGACCAAGAAGCGATCAAATGGCAATTTAGAATAGAGTCATAGACTAGAATGGTTACAACACAGAAGGAGGCCATTCAGTCCATTGAGCCCATGTCGGTTCTTTGTAAGAGCAATCCAGTTAGTTCCATTCCCCTCGTCTTTCTCCATAGCCCTGCACATTTTTTCCCTTCAAGTATTTATCCAATTCCTTTTTGAAAGCCACGATTGAATCTACTTCCACTACCCTTTCATGCAGCGCATTCCAGATCATAAATACTCGCTGCGTAAAAAAAGTTTTTCCTCGTGTCGCCTTAAATCTGTGTCCTTTGGTTCTCGACCTTTCCGCCAATGGGATCAGTTTCTCTTTACTTACTTAATCTAAACAATTCATGATTTTGAACACTTTTATCAAATCTCCTCTCAACCTTCTCTGCTCCAAGAACAACAACCCCAGCTTCTCCAGTCTATCCACGTAACTGAAGTCCCTCATCCCTGGAACCATTCTAGAGTTTTATTGGGACTTATCGGGTCTTTTATCCAATTGGAGGTAATGCCACCATTCATCACTGGATTCAAGTATAGACAAGATAAATGTCAATATGTTTAACATAGTCACAGATTCTACAAGAGGGCATAGCCTCAAACATAGAAGAGGGTGGATGAAATCACAATTAAAAACAGAAAATGTTGGAAACACTCAGCAGGTCAGGCAGCATCTGGAGAAACAGTTAATGTTTCAGGTTGATGACCTTTCATCAGAACTGGAAGAAGTTAGAGATTTAACAATTTGTAAGCAAGTACAGAGCCACCGAAAAAGGGGGAGGGGGGAAGGAAAGAACAAATGGGAAGATCTGTGATAGGGTGGAGGTCAGGAGTGAGAAAAGAGTTTAGATTTAACTACTATATGTGGAAAGTGGTGAGTGTTTAGAATGGACTCCCATGTGGGGGCTGAAGCTATTAGCAAATTTAAGAGAAAGTCTGGTAAATACTGGTGAGAAATTTGTAGATCATGAAATATGGTATTTCTTAGATACTGGGAAGAGCCAGATGGACTGCAATGGCCTTTTCCAGTCCTGTATATTCCTATGTCTTCTCACTCTGTTGGCTTATACAGAAGCAATGTATCAGGCATTCAAAACCTACCTTGATTATCTTGTAATATGTCATGTTCTATTAAATCTTACTCTGTCCACTTGGGGTACAAAATTTTCTCTATTTTAATTTGCCACATTTGGCTATTTCAGCATCAAGTGGCATTTATATAACATTCAATGTAATGAATGTCCCGGGTGCTTCAAAGAAGAAATGACTACCAAGCTATTTATGGAGAAGTTAGAGGAGGTGCTCAAAGGCATAGTTGAAGAGATGTGTTTTGAAGATACTTATGAAAATGAGAGAGGTACAAAGATTGAGAGATTTAGGAAGAGCATTAGAAAACTATAGAGGATGTAGAGATTAGGTAATGCAAGGCCATGGAGCTATTTTAAATAAAAAGGATTTTGAATTCAGTGCATTGGAAGTTGGTGTGGACAATGCTGATTCAGTGAGGGTGAGATAAGAATGGAGGAGGGTGATAGTACAGAGTGGCCTAGGTTATGGATTCAAAGCTCAGTTCAAGTGCACCATATGAAAAAAACCCATAAATTTCTATTTAAAAAAAATTTAATTTATAGTATTGGAGCTGTTAGAATTTTTAAAGTTTTCTGTTAGGGCAGCAATTTATTTTCAAGCTTGATTTCTGCTTAAAGGATTCCATTTAGGTTGCTACTCATAGAATAGTTTAATGTCTGTTCCACTGACTAGGGGAACAAAACAATATAGATGTGATGGATGTTTTTCTTACGCCCTAGAAACCAATGGATTGATAAATTGCTGTGGATTACTGGAGGAAACCGGAAACCATCTTGTTGCTTTGTCACTTGTCTTACACAGACGTAGAATCACGCATGACTGGATGATTTCTCCACCCTTTCCAATACCCTGTTAGCAGGTACAATAAAAATATTTAATTTCACTTCCAAAAGGCTAAATATCTGGTGGGGGGAGGAAAAGAAGAGTTAGTAAGAATGGCTTTTAAAATGGCATGTCTCTAAGTCACATTACTGTATGCATTAAGCCAGACCATTTAATTTAATAGCATTAAAAAGTACTCTATGCAATCGTTTCCTTTATTGGAGCTAAGAAAATTTTCTATATTGTCTTCAGTTCTGTAATAGATCTGCACAAAAGCATTTTGAATCAAACTCGAGCTACAATTCGAGAACTGTCTGGGGAAATTACAGGGCCTGAGATTATTTTCTTTACAACTATGAATTATTCATGATTCGTTGGAATGTTAAATGATACCTAGTTTATATAGCGTTCAATCAATCAAACTTTGGAAGTAATGCAGATATAACATTGTAAACTATATTCTTGCAAATAGTGATAAAAGGTTGAGAATATAAATTCACTGTTATGCGGGTGTTCACTCATTTATTTTAAGCGGGTTTGGTGCCTGTGTGTAAATAATGTACACTGGAATGTAATAGGAACAGATTACGTGTTCATATGTGAACTTTACCAGTTGGAAGTTTTATTTTAGTTTAATATATGATAACTTCTAATAATTTAGCAAAGCTGCACAGACTGTGGCATCATCCACTGAAGGACCCTTTAAAAACAGTGGGGAGCAAATCCAGTTGCTTTAATAACATTGTGGAGATACCCTGAGGTAAACAAAGATCTTGCTGAGATGCCATCTGTTTTGTGCAGAAATGTAAAAGGAAGGCATTTCACTGACCTATCCTTTAGTCTGTTTGTAGTTCATTCAACACAGTTCAAAGAAAAAAAAGTACACAGACTGAAAAGGAAATGACATTAATGAGTGGATAAATTGATCTGGTTTGTAGCTGGTGATATAGCTGAAGAAAGGAAATCACAGCAGGGAGACCAATCTCGTCCCATTTAAATGTGTCTTGTTTGTATTTTTTAAAAAAATTATTGAAAGGTAAATCAAAATGACTGGGTGAATACATTTCAGAAGTAAAAAAGAAAATATTTTGCTTGTATGTGGCAGTGAACTGTGTGATAACTATTAGATGCAGCAATAGATTTGTCACTGTCAAACAAAGACATTTCACTGTGCAGCTGTTCCGTCTTTTCATTTTTTTCCCAATTTAATTTTAGCTTTTTTTCTGCTTAAAGAAATATGATAGGTCAGAAGAAAATTGGAATATTTTTCTACTTTTGGCACCCACTGTCCATACCAAGCAGTCCCAGATGAAGAACAGCAAGTCCTGTGCTCTCAAACTTAGAAAATATTTGTATTACATTTTCATTTCTAACACCAGCAATCCTTGTGGCCTGAGTGAGTGACAAGTTTAGTACCCATTTGTGCTATGTTCTCACAATTGGAACTGCATCAAGACTATTTAACTCATATTCATCCATCTGAGATCATAGAGAAAAACAACAGTATTCTTTCTCACCATATACCATTCCTTCAGTCAGGTGAGGTGTTAAAACCTGTTACCATAATGACAGTAGACAGTACTACCTCTGGTTAATGTTGAGGGCCGGGAAAACGGCAAAGGCTTCAGGTGGTTGAGCGCCTGGAGGAGGGGAGTGGGACCCTCGATAGAGGAAATGCCATCAAAAGGCAGATGAGCTAATCCTTGAACTAGCCAATGGCATCCACAACCTGCAAGCTATGACACAGCTGCAATATCTAACAAGTCAGTGAAAGAGCAACCGCGGACAGCTCGAAACACAACAGCAGGGTTCAGGCCGCCGCCTTATGAAGAGTTATGGAGGACAGTCACAGGAGCTCTGACGATAGTGGACCAATGATACATCTCTGATGATACTACTCAATAAAATTGCACATCCCCATGATCATTAAGTTCTGCAAACGTGTCCCATTGCTCATCTGATTTGCCTAATATACTTTATCTGGTACATGGATCAATGGCAGTAGCCTGTCACACAAGCTGATAGTCAAGGAAAAAAAATTACTTCTCCAGTGGGAATCATAAAACATAAATCCATTTCAAATACAGCATTAACTTATAGATCAGAGTTCATAGAATTATAGAAAGGTTACAGCAGGAAGGAGGCCATTCGGCTCATCAAGTCTGCGCCGGCTCTATGCAAGACCAATCCAGCTAGTCCCACTCCCCTGCCCTATCCCCATAGCCCTGCAAATTTTTTACTTCCAAGTACTTACCCAGTTCCCTTTCGAAGGCCACGATTGAATCTGCTTCCACCACCCCCTCGGGCAGTGCATTCCAGATCATAACCACTCGCTGTGTAAAAAAGTTTTTCCTCATCTCACCTTTGGTTCTTTTGTCAATCACCTTAAATCTATGTCCTCTGGTTCTTGACCCTTCCGCCAATGGGAACAGTTTCTCTCTATCTACTCTGTCTAGACCCTTCATGATTTTGAATACCTCTTATCAAATCTCCTCACAACCTTCTCTGTTCCAAGGAGAACAACCCCAGCTTCTCCTATCTATCCACGTAACTAAAGTCCCTTATCCCTGGAATCATTCTAGTAAATATCTTCTGCACCCTCTCTAAGGTCTTCACATCTTTCCTAAAGTGTGGTGCCCAGAACTGGACACAATACTCCAGTTGTGGCCGTACCAGTGTTTTATAAAGGTTCATCATGACTTCCATACTTTTGTACTCTATGCCTCTATTTATAAAGCCCAGGACCCCGTATGCTTTTTTAACCGCTTTTTCAACCTGCCCTGCCACCTTCAATGATTTGTGCACATATACCCCCAGATCTCTCTGTTTGTGTACCCCTTTTAGAGTTGTGCCCTCTGGTTTACATTGCCTCTCCTCGTTCTTCCTACCGAAATGTATCACTTCGCATTTTTCTGCGTTAAATTTCATCTGCCACGTGTCCGCCCATGCCACCAGCCTGTCTATATCTTCTTGAAGTCTATCACTGTCCTCCTCACTGTTTACTACCCGTCCACGTTTTGTGTCATCTGGAAATTGTGCCCTGTATACCCAAGTCCAAGTCATTAATATATATCAAGAAAAGCAGTGGTCCCAGCACCGACTCCTGGGGAACACCACTGTACACCTCCCTCCAGTCCGAAAAGCAACCGTTCGCCATTACTTTGTTTCCTGTCACTTAGCCAGTTCTGTATCCGTGTTGCTACTGCCCCCTTTATTCCATGGGCCGCAGTCTTGATGATAAGCCTACCATGTGGCACTTTATCAAACGCCTTTTGAAAGTCTGTATATGCCACATCAACTGCATTGCCCTCATCTAACCTCTCTGTTACCTCATCAAAAAACTCTGTCAAGTTAGTTAAACACGATGTGCCTTTAGCAAATCTGTGCTGGCTTTCCCTAATCAATCCACACTCGTTCAAGCGACTGTTAATTCTGTCCTGGATTATCGTTTCTAAAAGTTTCTCCACCACTGAGGTTAAACTGACTGGCCTATAGTTGCTGGGTTTATCCTTGCACCCTTTTTTGAACAAAGGTGTAACATTTGCAATTCTCCAGTCCTCTGGCACCACCCCGGTATCTACGGATGTTTGGAAGATTATGGCCAGTACCTCCGCAATTTTCACCCTTAACTTCCCTCAGCAACCTAGGATGCATTCCATCCGGACCGGGTGACTTATCTACTTTAAGTACAGCTAGCCTTTCTAGTACCTCTTTATCAATTTTTAGCCCATCCAGTATCTCAACTACCTCTTCACTTACTGAGACTCTGGCAGCATCTTCTTCCTTGGTAAAGACAGATGCCAAGTTCTCATTTACTACCTCAGCCCTCCCCTCTGCCTCCATGAGTAGATCTCCTTTATGGTCCCTAATCGGCTCCACCCCTCCTCTTACTACCCGTTTATTGTTTACATGCCTGTAGCAGACTTGGATTTCCTTTTATGTTGGCCGCCAGTCTATTCTCATACTCTCTTTTTGCCCCTCTTATTTCCTTTTTCACTTCCCCTCTGAACTTTCTATGTTCAGCCTGGTTCTCAGTTGTGTTATCAACCTGACATCTGTCATACACCCCTTTTTTCCATTTCATCTTACTCACTATCTCCTTTGTCATCCAAGGAGCTCTGGCTTTAGTTGCCCTACTTTTCTCCCTCGTGGGAATGTGCCTAGACTGTACCCAGGCTGCCCACTGTTCAATTACAGTTTTGCCTGCCAATCTTTGATTCCAATTTACCCAGGCCAGATCTGTTCTTATCCTATTGAAATTGGCCCTTCTCCAATTGAGTATTTTTACTTTAGAGTGGTCCGTGTCCTTTTCCATAGCTATTCTAAACCTTATGATACTATGATCGCTGCTCCCTAAATGCTCCCCCCTGCCTCATTCCCTAGAACCAAGACCAGCAATGCCTCCTTCCTCGTTGGGCTGGAAATGTACTGGTCAAGAAACTTATCCTGAACACATTTCAAAAATTCCTCGCCCTCTTTGTCCCTTATGTTTTATTGTTAACGCAGTCTATATTAGGATAGTTGAAGTCCTCAATTATCACTACTCTATAGCTTTTGCACCTCTCTAATTCCCCTGCAAATTTGCTGCTCTATATCCTTCCCTCTAGTTGGTGGCCTGTAGAATACAGCCAGTAGTGTAATGGCACCTCTTTTATTTCTTAACTCTAACCAAATAAATTCTGTCCATGACCCCTCCAGGACATCCTCTTTCTCCAGTACTGCAATATTCTCCTTAATCAATACTGCCACCACCCCCCCCACCTCCTTTCTTACCTTCCCAATCTTTCCTGAACACCTTGTATCCCGGAATATTTAGTACCCAACCTGCCCTTTTTTGAGCCAGGTCTCCGTTAGCACCACAACATCATATTCCCATGTGGCTATTTGAGCCTGCAGCTCACCAACCTTGTTTACCACGCTTCGTGCGTTTACACACGTGCACTGTAAACCAGTCCTAGACTTTCTCGAACTCTCTCTTAGTCTGATCCCACCTAATACTGTACTATTACTTGCTCTAGTGCTATCTTTCTCTCCCGATGCTTTGTGGTCCTTGTTTCTCCTTTCCAATGCTACATCCTGGTGCCCATCCCCCTGCCAAATTAGTTTAAACGCCGCCCCCCCCCCCCTTCCACAGCACTAGCAAACCTCCCCGCGAAGACATTGGTCCCAGCTCTGTTGAGGTGCAACCTGTCCAGCCTGTACAGGTTCCACCTTCCCCAGAACTGGTCCCAATGCCCCAGGAATCTAAAGCACTCCCTCCTGCACTAACTCTCCCGCACTAACTCTCCCGCCACGCATTCATCTGCTCTATCCTCCTATTTCTATACTCGCTAGCGCGCGGCACTGGGAGTAATGTGGAGATTACTACCTTTAGGTCCTGCTTCTTAATTTCTTTCCTAACTCCTTAAAATCTGCCTGCAGGACCTCATTGTTCTTTCTATCTATGTTGTTGGTACTGATATGGACTACGACCTCTGGATGTTCACCCTCCTCCCCCCCCCCCCCCCCCCCCCAAAGAATGTTCTGCAGCTGCTCAGTGACATCCTTGACCCTGGCACCAGGGCGGCAACCTACCATCCTGGAATAACATCTATGGCTGCAGAAACGCCTGTCTGTTCCCCTAACTATAGAATCCCCTATCACTATTGTTCTCCTGACCTTTCTCCTCCTTCCCGTACAGCTGAGCCACCCATGGTGCTATGGTCTTGGCTCTGGCTGCACTCCGCAGAGGAACCCTCTCCCTCACAGTATTCAGAATACATTTGCTGGAACATAATTTCATGGAGATTATTCTTTTGCACATACATTTATATACACAGTCACAATACAGATTGATGAAGATGTCACAAAATTTTTTAATGAATTAAAAAAAAATTGCATATGATGCTGTAACTCCTACGTCAGAGAGCAAAAGGTTGCGAGTTTGCATTTGCAATTACTCGTGGGGGTTTTGTAGTATGTAGTGTCCAGTTGTTGCCCCAGCTAAGATTAGCTTACTCTGCAGATACCTGGGACCATCTGGTCTGTATGGTCTAGTACAACACACCAAATTAATTTGCTGGCCACCAGGGAAGTGGAATGTTTTAACATCAACCTCACCTGCAGTTGTGACATTTCCAATCCTGTACAATAACATTTCATCGGATGCCATTCTTGTTAATGCTGACTACCGCGGGTAAAGAGAAATTCTAATAAGCTTAATAGGATAGTTATGGGTTATAAATCAAATATATGTTGTTCACAACAAAAATAGACAATCCAATTAAGTGCAAAATAAATCAGCCTTCAAAGGGTTAAAAACTGCAACAACCACAAGGTGCAATGGTTCATTGTACATCAGATCCAAATTAGTGTAATCAATATAACAAAGCAAAGCATTATGACAAAGCAAAGCATTAGCACAAGTGTGTGGTCAAATTTAAATATTTGCAATTAGCACCCAGTTTAATTAATTCATCTGAATGTATCTTTCTCTGCTAAAAATCATGTACATTTAGAAGTGTGCACTATAAAGAGACAATTGCAACTAACCTATTGTGTTGAATTGGTTACTGAAGCAGACATGATACGTTACATTTACAAATACTGTAATTTTTCTTCTTCCTACCTTACTCCCCTCACTCCCTTGTTCATTGTGGGATTCTGTGACAAACAGCAGGCAGAGAATCTGCTCCCCTTGTATGCCACTCTTTAACTGGTTGTTATATGGTGCCTAAGGAGCAGCTTAGGCTGATTATCTCCAATTCTCCCTACTCTTCCTGAGGGAAACTGTCTTACCTCCACTTGGTACATACTTGTCTGCTGACAATAGAAACATGCTTGGGAGTGGAATTGTGCTCGCGAACCTTTGTCCTACCAATCTGTGGCACCATTACATACACACCAGTTCTATAACTGCAGCACAGTGTTTTGCTGTAGTTTGAAGATAAATGTGATTGTTCATTTAACGAAGAACTCCCAGCACAAGGCATTCATTCTTGGAAGTGTTCTACAATAGATGGATCTGAAACCAGATCCCTACTTTTAAGCATCCTTTGAACACTCTTTTAGTTCAGATTCTGGGGGGGTCAATTTTTGGATGGCCGAGCGGGTGTGTTCGTGGCAGGGGGCTGCTAAAATTGGGGATTCCCGGGGCAATTAAAGCCGGCGGGATCCCACTTAAACCAATTAATTACATAGTTCAGGTCATTTGCAGACCTGATTGGGAGGATATTTTAGGAGGGGTGGGATTTTCATATCAACTAAGCGTGTTCCCGTACTGGGGGAAACACTCCCAATTGAAATAGACGTATTGCATTCACCAACCTGTGGGAACTGCAAAGGTCCATTTAACAGGTTGGGGGGGAGACCCTCACTCATTGCAGGAGGCCACTCTGTCACTTTGGACAAAGTTTGGCCTCCACCACCCTCCTCCTAACAATAAAATTCACCAACTTGGAACCTCAACTCCGGTGTGCAGACACATTTACCTACCTTGCGGACCCCCTCAAATGTACATCTTGCGGATGGAGGCCATCATAGCTGCAGTCATGACCTCATCAGAGGACGAACAGCATTAGCAGCCTCGCCGGCCACGCTGTCCACCTCTGACACGTGGAGCTCCACAACACAGTGCTGTGACACATCCATCTGCACAGCTGGAGGGAGGGCAACCGTAGAGAGAGATGCGTCGCAGAAGGCACTACCCTCGCCACAGGGTCTACAGACCGAGGCTCAGCTTCCAGGACCTCTGAGGAGCAGTGCACACGGAGGCTCAGAATCACTCAACATGTAGTCGTGGATATCTGCAGCCTCCTTGATGCTGAGCTGCTCCCGGCTGGCCCGAGCACGATCTTCTTACCTGTCGCTGTCAAAGTCACCACTGCCCTCAACAACTTCTCCTCCTTATCCTTCCAGGGTGCCACCGGGGACATCGCCAGCGTCTCTCAGTCATCTGCACAAAAGAGACCTGCAAATACACCTACACCCACTCTGCAGTGACCCAATGGGTGGCATCAGATGTGGGTCTTCATGGTGATCCTCAGGAAAGGGAATTATTGCACAAACCAGACAAGATTTGCAAAGACGTGGCAGTAGTGATGATAACAAATTTTAATGTGGGTTGGCAAAACAAACAAAACTAAATGAAAAACATGACGTTCCGTCATACACCCTTGTGCATTCCCTTTGTGCTCACAAAACCTTAGCCTTACGTTTACGCGGTGCTATCCCTGTGGCTTCAGCAGAGGTAGTGGCAGGTTGCTCTTGTCCATGCCCTGACTGATGAGATGCTTTGCGCGGACACCCTCTGGGTTTCTCCAAAGACTGCTCCACCTGCACCTGTGCAGGGGCAGACCCTGCCACCTGGAGAGGAGGCAGCATTGCGGGTACTGGTTGAGAGGGGGGCAACGGGTGAGACGTGGGAGCGCTTTGAGTGGCGTCCCCACTTCCATGTCCCCTTTCGCCATCCTGGGCCAGGCCCACATCACTCCTTCCACCCTGATGGACGACAGTTTGGAGGACTTGTGTGAAGCCTTGGGAGGCCGGTTGTAATGTATCTGTCAGCCTGTTTAAGGTGGCAGAATGTTGCTCACCCAGAATCCGAACGGCCGTTGTCAGGGCCTGAATGGACTCATTGTTGAGCCGTGCTTGAAGCTCGATGGAGGCTAGCCTTCCCTCCATTGCAGACATTCCCGCACCTACCCGCGACACTATCTCAGAGATGCCTTCACATCCCTGTGACAGTATTCCACTCATGCAGAAGTTGGACTCCTTCATCCTCTGCGCGATTGTGGAGAGTGCGTGTGGCAACTGTTCCAGTACCTTGGCATGTGCTGCTGGCCCTCGATGACTCTCCTTTTCATGGCTGGCCCCCAGGGTTCAGCATCTGGGTCCAGCTGAGCAGAGCCTGGAGAAGAATGCTCCCACCGACGCGGACTCTCCATGGCTGCCCCTGCCACCAGGGTCTGCTCGTGCTCACTTGTGCGTGGTGACTCACCATGTGCAAGCGCAACTAACTGAGGACGGGGACCCACCGAGGTGTGTGTATCTGCACTGGTGGATGGCTGGCTCAGATGTGACGATGCCCCCTCAGAGGCCGGCAGGTCCTCTGAGGAATCGCCCTCCGCAGTCACGATGGTCGCAGATGGCCCTGTAAGACAACAGAAAGCAATATTAAGCATGTGGACAGATGTTGAGGTGCTGTAGATGCCAAGTGATAAGATCATTTGCTATCATGATTGCTGAGTATTAGATTTCTGTCACCAGCCGCTTGTGCGCTCCCAGTCTCGGGGTCCGCCATGGACAGGCACTCCAGCGTGCGGCTTATTTCTATTGCCTGCTGCTCCGCGTCCATTAGGACCACCTGGTGTGGCGGGCCCCCTCCGGTCCTTGCCCTCTCCCGGGCATTCTGGCATCTCTTCTCCTATCAAGGCAAAACACAGAGAGGCATGATTGAGTGATGGTTGCATAGTGACCCGCTGCATGCATTGGTGTAGGTGGGGGTGACCGTCAGGGAGATGCATGGGAGGGAGGGTGTGTGTGAGACATAGCCATGAGATTGTATGAGGATTGGGTTGCGTGGTAGTGTTCGAATGGGAACTGGGGCGGTGAGTATGTGCAGGCAAGATGAGGATGATGGTTGATGAGTGGATGTGAGGAGTGATGCGAGAGCGTTGTGGTGGCAGTGCAGAAGGAGTTGTGTGGTGGTTGGGGTGATGTGGAAGACTGAGTGTGGGAGAATGCATAAGTATACTCACTTTGGCTGACCTGGTTAGGTCATTAAAGTGCTTCCTGCACTGGACCCAGGTTCGGCCGACATTGCTGCTGCTGCTGACCTCCTTTGCCACCTCGAGCCTTCTTGGTGGCAGAGGCAGGCCACTACCTCCCATCTGATGGGAAAAACGTTTCCCTCCTCCTCCTCACCTCATCGAGCAGCACCTGGAGTGAGGAGTCAGAAAACCTTGGAGCAGCCTTGCCTCAGGCCTGCTCCATTCTATAATTTTGGTTCTTTGCTGCAGGAGGAGCATTGGAGGACTGCCCCTTAAAAAGGGCTCCTCCTGCTGACAGCCTGTGATGCGGGTGCGCAGTGCGCCCGCTGCGCAGGTCTGCAACAGGAAACCTGGAAGCACGCGTAAGTACCTTCAATTAGGCTGCGATGGCATGCGGAGCACCTCGATTTCACTGGGTGCGTTACCCCCTCGCTGCCAACCAGGCTCCCTCCTAATATCGGGCCCTGAGAGTCTGGTAGCTGTGAGAGGTGGCTTGTTGCATTTACACTACTAAATTTGGCTTACTTATTATGGTAGTAGAAAAAATGTGTGTATGATTCTGCTGCTGGGATAAGGGAACCAGATTTAGTGCTGGGAATGAGGGGAGCTGACTTATGAATGCCAATCTCTTGTAATCGGAACTAAAGGAGGACCAGCCTAAAAGCAGCCTTAGTGCAAGTCCAAATGCTTAGTTTCCTTTGCACTGTGGAAAATGTAAGATTGCTAACATTCTTTTCAGATGGAGTGAGATCAAAGTATTCAGTAATCAGAGTAATACCCACGTGTTTCTTCAGTAGTATTTTAACACTTACAACCCTGTGCTCCTGAGTGTTTGTTTTTGCTAGCAATTTAAACACACACATGTAATAGTACAAACTCAGAACTCAAATTTTGCTGAACATTAGAAAAAAGAAAATAAAGCGCAAACACAATTGCTTTGTGACTTGAAACAAGATCACATTGTTGCCAAAATGTTGTCACCATCCTGAAAGGGTTAATGGAACAAAGCCTTTGGGGTGCTTTTTAAATGAAAAAAAAACTAGACTTACACGAGTGAAACCTGCCTTGTTTGTGATACTCTGTAAAATGAAAATTAATTTAAGACCCGGTAAAAAGCCACTGTTGACACATTGTACTAGGTATTCATTCTTTATTGTTGAAACTTTGAATATTCATCAAACACTAAAGTTACTAGTTTCACTCAAACAGTACTTAAAAATAGAAAGCACGTTGGCAAGTATTCTTCTATTCCCACGGTAATGAGAAGTCATCGCAGGAAATAGTATTATGCAAAGGAAGTCAGTCATCTGTCACTATGTGGACTGTTAAATCTAAAATCCAGGCTGTTTTGAAATGTCTTTTTAAGCTGTCTTTTCCTGCACCCTCCTTCCCACAGTACATAGTATTCCCTTGCAGAAAGAGGCAACCTGCTCTCAGGTACTTGTATATGTGGTGCTCTGCAGCCAGTTGGTCACTGGGAAGTGTGTACAAAAGCAACTTAGGCTGACTGTTACTCAGATTTCCTCTCTTTGAGGGAACACAAAGCCACAACAACATTTCTGGTCTGGCCAAGATTGGGAACTTGCTATGCTATGTGAGGAAATTGTTGGCATAAGCCTTTATGATTCTTTGTACAGTGTTTTAATATACCAATATATTTTTGCCCCCGATAGTCTCCTCTCCTACGCTCTCCATAAGGCATGAATTTCTGCTAGGTTACAGTGGCATAGGCACTAGGTACCTTCTAGCTGCTCACCCACGATCATAGACAGGAAATGTTGGCAGACTATTCATACATGAGGGACATTTTAGCCAAGCCCAATTCTGTCCTCACACAACATCCACACTTTCCAGCACAGGTCAATGTATAGCATTCAGGAGATTGAAGCTTGGCTGATTTACCCTTCCTAGTTTAATGGTGCTCAGGCCAATTGTAGTGCCCAATTCCCACACTGTTTGAGATCAACAAACTCAGCAGGGACCAGAAATTAAACTTGGGGTGCTTTCTGGTGTCTATGGCTAAGTTGCATGCTACCTTCATCGTCTAAGCCATCAGGAAGCTTGATACACCAATATCCAATGCCATCAAATCTTCATCCAGTTACCTGGAGTGTTAATGTCAGGTAGTGCATTCTTTAGTTTGTGTTACATCATTGTGTCTTTCTACCAATGCCACTCAAGTGCTAGATCAATAAATGGGGTAAAAGGAATAATTTCAAATTCAAAAAGCAAATATCCTGCCCACCCACATAATGTGAAAAGCTGTGGGTTTTTTTGAGAATCAGCAGATTGTGGACATCAGTTCCATCTGCAATCCATTACCTTTTCCATATCATTTACTATTGTATATTTCTGTATAAGATCACATTTCAGATGCCTCTGTTCAAGGCTAAAAAAATCCAAGTTTCTACAGTCTTTTGTCATAATTCAGACCTACAAGTCTAGGAATCAGCCTTGTGGCTCTTCTCTGGATTGCTTCCAGCACTAGAGTATCTGTTTTGGTATGCAGACACAGTACTCAAGCTGTGTTCTGACAGGGCACTATACTGTTTGATCATGACTTTCTCTGACTCACATTCTATTATTTTGGCTACACAGTTTAACCTTCTGTTGGCTTTGTTAAGTGTTGCTCTCCATTGATTAGACATGTTAAGCATTAAATTTACTAAAACTCCTAGGTCTCTCAACTTCATCCATAGTTTTTTCAACCCCAGTTACGGAGTTCATGCGTCACCCATTTCCTATGTGTTGTACTTTACACTTGGCACTATTAAGTTTCATCTGCCATTGTTATGCCCACTTAGATATTTTATCCAATTCATTCTGTGATTTCTGAGCTGCCATCTCCAATTTCATCTCCCCTCCTAGTTTGGTGTCATTGGCAAATTTGACCATTTTGCATTGGGTTTCTGAATCCAACTCATTTATATAAATTAGAAACAGTAGTGGTTCCAATACTGATCCCTGAGGCACCCACTCAGTATTTCCTCCCACGCTGACGTGATTACTCTAACAAGAATCCATTATTTTCTACCTTTCAACGAGTTTCTTATCCATTCCCAAGGTTTAACTTGATTTAACTTTGAGCTCAACTAATAGCCTTTTGTGTAGAATTTTTGTCAAATGCCTTTTGGAAGTCTAGATACATGCTGCTATTAGGTCTTCACATCCAGAGTGATCATCATCAACCAGGTAGAGAAGTGGAGGCGAAAACCGTAGAAAACATTAGATGCTGCAGTAGGGGGAAGTATAGGTCCTTCTGCAAAGAAACTGAGATGGGCCAAATAACCTTCCTGATCTGTATTTGTTTTATGATCCTGGTGGGAGAATAGCAGGCCCATGCAAAACTGATGTGCTCGAATCCCAACTAAAAAGTTAATTATAAATTGTTATCCTGACAAGGTGCATTATTATTGTCCTCTCAGGCTTCCACTGTTCACTATTGAATTATAAAGTCAACAAAACACTTTCATGTGAAAAATACAGTGATTTCAGTTGTAGTAAACATACAGCCACAATGCAGAAGGTCAATCTCAGTTACATTTTTAGATTTTCATCTCTGTTTAAGAAATCTAAATATATTCTGCATAACTTTTAAATGTTATAGTTGCTTAATTGTTTTCAAGAATTATTATTCTCTGTAACATTCACCAGTCTTCAGCAAGGTAGTCTGCTCACAGGCTTCTGCCACTGCTACTGTTGCCCTAGCTGAGGTACATGAGAGTAAACCAGGTTGACTTGCTCTTCAGTTTTCTCTTTCCAGTGGGAAACTGCTTGGTCTCCCACTTGACTGAATGCCACAGTTATCATATTGCCTGGCATTCTGCCATTCTGTGATAGGATTGCATTGTGATACAGCAACATACTTCGACCACCACCCTGATTTTTTTTTAAAATAGAGAAACTTAGCTGTGTAGTAACTGCACAAAAGAAGGTATGCTTGGAAAATGAACTCTCAATCTGTTGTAACTCTGACAAGGATCGTATAGCTTCTCTGGATATAATCAAGATTATCTCAATAAACAAAGCTGAGTACTTTATTGCTTCAGGAGAGCACAGAAATCAGTCGGATATGGATCAAGAATGCTTAACTCTCCTCACTTTTCTTCGAGGAGCTCTGCATGCTCCATTTCCTAAACAGTACCATTCACATATAACAAACAGTTTGCCACTGGCACGAACATCATTTAGATATGCTGGATGCTCACATGACAGTGACAAGTCTTTCCGTCAGTCCTGCAGGCTATTTGTCTGGTAATAATCACACAATAACAAATGAAAATAAGTTCCAGTTTCATGGTCATTTCTTTTCCTGTAGCTGACAGACTCCTTAAAGGAAGCGACTTTGGACAAATTTTAGTTCAAAATTATTAGAAAATGTAGTACTGGAAATGTATGCTTGAACCGTTATATTTAAAAAATTGTACCTAACCTATTTTTTTAAAACCCTGCAGTCTCAGCCCAGCTATTTATTGAATAGAAGTGTTATACCAATCTCAACTCAGCTGCTTCTGCATGAGCACATAACCTAGTTTTCCTACACATGACATCAATGATGCATGTATTTTGGCACACTCACCACTTTTGGCTTGAATGGAGGCTGTATCTCCCTTTGTTCTAGTTTCTCCCAGTCAATTCTCCGGAAGAAAGCATGATCCCGTATATCTCTCTCTCCCTCCGATCCACAGCCAAGACGCTTTGCTGGATGTTTTGTCATTAGCTATGAAAGAGAAATATTTTTTTAAAAAAACTTTGAGATAAAATAGATCAGGTCATCAAATATCTTGCAAGGGATATAGATCAACTCTAAGAGCTTCTCAGAAGTGTTGAGTTGTCTTTCTTGTGAACAAAAAAGCTCAAAGAACATGCTATTTTGCCAAATGTTTAACACAAGCAGGTCCTATAATAAATTCTATTGTGATTGATTCTTAAATGGAGTATCATACTTGCATATATTAAAAAACTAGGTGGCCAATATTCACTAATCCTGTTCTGATTAGTGCAATATTCCCAAACAATATTCTTTTGTGACTGCCCATCAGAGAGCAGCATCCTGAACAGTTGTTAGTTAATTCCGGTTAACATATGATAATACTGCCTATCTTAAAATAAACCCATGTGTATTTAATAAAAATCACATTTGTTTTAGTTGAACAGCCTGATGCCATAGCAAGTTAGAGTATTATAGACAGGTATGACATGGGACTGTCATCACAAATCCTCACATGCTCAGTTGTCAATATTGAAGGAGCTGTTTTGAGACAAGCCCCAAGCAAAGATGAGGCACATCTTCACTGTAGGGGTGGGAGAGGGCAAGATCTAAGTGAGCCACAATCACCTTCTCAGAACTGGTTACAGAGCAGCATTGGTATAGTATAGACCTGAGAGGAAATCATCCACTTATCTGTTCTTTTGATCAAGTAATGATGTGCCACTAGAAATCCAAAAGTAGGAAAACAAATGACCATAATGAGGAAAAAAATAAAATTGTTGCACTTAAAAAAGTGAGATAAATGTGGTAAATGCCCTTGTAGAAATCATAGAATCATAGAAAATTTACGGCACAGAAGGAGGCCATTCGGTCCATCGTTTCCGCACCGGCTGAGAATCGAGCCATCCAGCCTAATCCCACTTTCCCACATTTGGTCCGTAGCTCTGCAGGTCACTGCTCTTCAGGTGGGCATCCAGGTATTTTTTAAATGAGTTGAGGGTTTCTGCCTCTACCAGCCTCTCAGGCAGTGAGTTCTAGACCCCCATTCCTCACTTCCACGCTAATCTTTCTACCAATCACTTAAATCTATGCCACCTGGTTATTGACCCCTCCGCTAAGGGAAATAGGTCCTTTCTATCCACTCTATGTAGGCCCCTCATAATTTTGTACACCTCAATCAAATCACCCCTCAGCCTCCTCTGTTCCAAGGAAAACAACCCCAGCCTATCCAATCTGTCATAGCTAAAATTCTACAGCCCTGACAACATCCTCGTAAATCTCCTCTGCACCCTCTCTAGTGCAATTACATCCTTCCTGTAATGTGGTGACCAGAACTGTGCGCAGTACTCAAGCTGTGGCCTAACTAGTATTTTATACAGTTCCAGCATAACATCCCAGCTTTCATATTCTATGCCTCTACTAATAAAGGAAAGCATTCCATATGCCTTCTTAACCACCTTATCCACCTGTTCTGCTACCTTCAGGAATCTGTGGACATGCACTCCATGGTCTCTCTCTTCCTCTACACCTCTCAGTATCCTCCCATTTATTGTGTATTCCCTTGCCTTGTTTGCTTTCCCCAAATGCATTACCTCACACTTCTCCGGATTGAACTCCATTTGCCACTTTTCTGCCCATCTGACCAGTCCATTGATATCTTCCTGCAGTCTACAGCTTTCCTCCTCACTATCAACCACACGGCCTATCTTTGTGTCATCTGCAAATTTCTTAATCATACTCCCTACGTTTAAGCCCAAATTGTTAATGAATACCACGAAAAGCAAAGGACCCAGTACCGAGCCCTGCGGCACCCCACTGGAAACAGCCTTCCAGTCGCAAAAACACCCGTCGACCATTACCCTTTGTTTCCTGCCACTGAGCCAATTTTGGATCCAATTTGCCACATTCCCTTGGATCCCATGGGCCTTTACCTTTTTGACCAATCTGCCATGTGGGACCTTTTCAAAAGCCCTGCTAAAATCCATGTAGACTACATCAATTGCACTGCCCTCATCGATCCTCCTTGTCACCTCCTCGAAAAATTCAAATCAAGTTAGTCAGACACGACCTTCCCTTAACAAATCCGTGCTGACTGTCCTTGATTAGTCCGTGCCTTTCTAAGTGACAGTTTAGCCTGTCCCTCAGAATTGATTCCAATAATTTGCCCACCACCGAGGTTAGGCTGACTGGCCTGTAATTATTCGGTCTATCCTTCGCTCCCTTTTTAAACAACGGTACAATGTTAGCAGTCCTTTAATCCTCCGGCACTACGCCTGTATCCAGTGAAGTTTGGAAAATGATTGTTAAAGCCTTTGCTATTTCCTCCTTGGCTTCTTTTAACAGCCTGGGATGCATTTCATCCGCACCTGGTGATTTATCCACTTCCAAAGATGCTAATCCCCTTAATACTTCCTCCCTCACTATGTTTATCCCATCCAATATTTCACAATCCTCCTCCTTAACTTCAATCCCTGCATCATCCCTCTCCTTTGTGAAGACAGATCCACACATAGGTCACCTTTTTGGTCTCTGATAGGTCCTTACTCTTTCCGTAGTTATCCTCTTGCTCTTAATCTATTTATAAAACATCTTTGGGTTTTCTTTGATTTTACCTGCTAATATTTTTTCATGCCCTGTCTTTGCTTTCCTAATTTCCTTTTTAACTTCACCCCTGCGCTTTGTATACTCTTCTAAGCTTTCCGTAGTATTGAGTTCCTGGTGTCTATCATAGGCTTTCTTTGTGAATGAAGATTATGAAGTAATAAACCAGATAGTGACATCAAGACTGCAAAATCCAAGAGTCGCAAGTACCTGCTGATCATGAAGTCTACAGCTGGTGGTAAACTACGGCTCACAATCATTTGAACTCTATCAGCTTTCAAGCAAAATCTGTATAATTATACTAGCCCAATTATTTTTCTTACAATTGTAAGGCTCCAAACTACATCAACACAATGTCATTATGTAATGCATTCCCAGGGGAGGAAGAGGATGCGGAATTTAAATCCAAATCAGCTTGGCCAAACCGGAACCAAACCATGCTGTTCTTCTTTGTTGTATTAGGGGCTACTTTTTTTTAACCCTCATCATCACACCAGTTCTTGGACTGTTACCCATCACTCCTGTGCACACTGACCTACATTGGCTCCCCATCCACAAACGCCTCAATTTAAAGTTCTCATCCTCGTGGTTAAATCCCTCCTTGCCCCTCCTTATCTCTGTAACTTCCTCCAGCCCTACAACCCTTTGAAAATCCCCAACTTCCTTTGCTCCACCATTCGTGGCTGTGCTTTCAGCCATTTAGGCCCTAAGCTCTGGAATTCCAACACCTCTCCTTTGACGCTCCTTAAAACCTACCTCTTTGGTCACCTGTCCCAATATCTCCTTTGGCTCGGTATCAATTTTTGTCTGATTACGTGCCTGTGAAGAGCTTTGGGACGTTTTACTACATTAAAGGCACTATGTAAATGCAAGTTGATGCTGTTATTGAAACTGCTCTAATTGGTGCAATATGCCTGTGCTTGTAGTGAGCCATTACCACTTATGTGATTTCCATGCAGAAAATGGCATTGTGGACAGAGGTCAGTTAACATCAGTGAAATATTAGGTACAAATTCAGTTCAGATGTGCCCATCTCAAAACAAATCCATGTGTATTTAAAAAAAACACTTGTTTTAGTTGAACAACTGGTGCTACAGCAGTTTATTAATGAGCTGTACCATAAACTGGTGCAACATGGGAATGCTGTTTGGGAGCAGCACGAAGGAAAGGGGGCAGGGAAGGGGGGTGCATCACTACTGAGCATACCAGGGTAGTTATAGTATGATTTTGGAACCAGGTTTTGGCTGATTTTAGAGTTCCTGTTCCAATTTTTAAAATGCATTACAACAGGGCGCCAACATTAGCACCACAATGAAATACAGTTTCAAAGAATCCCTATCATGATTATTTATCCCCATCTAGCCTAATTCTATTAATTTTTTTAACATATTGTTTGAACAGTGAGTATCAATGATATCAGGAAAATTGGTTTGAAGTAACTGCTGAAGCCAGTAAGTGTGGAAATTATGAATAATATATCAACATGATGAATATCGATGGAGCCATTAGCTGAGGGTGATTCAACTTCCAAATGTGCTTGTGTTATTTCAGCTCCTTCACACTACCATATGAAGTAACATTCCCGTCATTTCCTCTAACGCGACTATGAGCACTCCCCGTTTAAGCAAAAATACTTAAGAAATCTTTGACAAAAAGCCAAAAATGAAAATAAAAAGTGTTAATAATTGTTTTGCACGTTTATTTTTTAGAAGGACATGTCATTTTCAGTGCAGTGATTCCAACATGAAATATGCCATCAAGCTGCAGTGTGTGACAAATAGAGGTTTCCAAACACAGGCTTTAAAATTACACTGTGTGGATAACAGCATGAGAATATTTAACTTGTTCGTCTGAAATTTCTTTACCCACCACTTAAATGGAGGAGTTAACCTGTTTCAAATAAATGGATTAATACTCCACTAAAATAGTGGACAAAGGAATTTCAGATGATGCATTAAGCATTCATACATTGTTATTGCATAGTGTAATTTCAAGGTCGCTGCTTTTCAAAGGCAGTGCCTTTTTAAAGGATAATATCACAAGCTCCTGAAATCACAGTCTGAACAAGACCATCTTGCATTTTCAAAGTTTGCACTCTGCCATTATCAAGCAGTGTGGAACTGTAACCATAATTAATAATTTAAAATGCTCCAAATTAGAATTTTGCACAATGTGATCAGGCAATACATTTTGCATTTTCCTGTCAACACAATTGTCTAAGCAGCTAAGAAAGCAGGCACATTCATGTCTTCGTCTCCAACCCTTTTTAAAATAGGTCACTGCAATATTGGCTGGGAGGAGAGGAAGGGAGGAAATGTGACATCCCATTATATCACTACCTTGCTGATGCCACAGTACAGACACCTTGTGTTGGATCTATACGTCCATAACATTTTCACCAGAACCCATGAACTAGGGACGGAATAAAGGAGGAGATTGAGAATTTGTCCTATCCATCAATCAATTGCTGTCCTTAGGGGAGAAAGGAAGCCAATATATTGTCACTTGTACTGACATGTATTTCTTGTGACACTAAGATCAAGGACTAACCACAAGACCAATCAGAACATTATCACTTAAGGGGGAATGAGTGAGTGTGCATGAGAGGGAAAGAGACTGGAGGCCAAATAAGTGCATGAAAAAAGTAGTATAATCTAGGATAATTCATTTAGGGATCTGTAGAAGGTGCAAATTTGTGAATTTATGTGCAGATGGTGCTTTAAGATTTGGAGGAAGGAGTAGTGCATGGGAAGCATCTGGTGCTTCAAGCTAATTGATCTGAGGAGTTGGAACTCACACATGGTAAGCCCGAGAGCAGCATATGACTGATGGTTTGGTTAAAGATCTCCTTCAAGTGATGTCTATTAAGGGTCAGTAATCAAATGCTAGATATCACAAATACTAGATATAAATTTATAGTTCCAGGACCTTCCAGCTATCTGTTAAAGACTCCATCTTGAGGATGCTGCAATTGTTTGTATGCCTCTGCAGCCTAGCTTCCCCAACAGTGCACAGTAGTAGGCTCACTATAATCTACCTGGCTTGCTCCCGCAAGCTCAGTTTCTGCTCCTCCACTGGGATTTTTCACTCTGATCTGTTGTTGCTTGGTTCCCATGCTGCTGAATGACTTCTGCTTTGCTGCCATCCACTGGCTTCCCATGACCACTTTCTGCTCTGTTGAACTTGTCATTCAGAACTCCTTCATTGCCCTTTGCTAGACTGAGTTGGACTGGCTTCTCAGGCTCCTGCTCCTGAACATTTTTGTTCTTCTTGCTGCCGTACAGCTGTTCCTCAGACCAGCTTCCTCACCTTCATTGATCTCATGGATTTACCCTTCATCCTCCCCTGCCTCCCTGGTCTTTACTGCACTTGATCCTTGGGTTTCACTCCCAATGCTCCACATTCCTCTGCTGGTCTACCAGATCCACTGGAGCACACTAACACCACTGCGCATCTCTTAGACCCCAGGGTCAATCTCTGCTGGCTCATGGTTGACTCTCTGCTACTCCTTGGCACTCTGATTTAACTGGACGATCTACACCAGCAGCTCTGCTAGTGCTCTGTGCTTTGAATGACTCCTGGATCAGTTCCCTATCCACAACTGACTCTGAACTTGGAATGTAGGCTCTCCAAGTTGACTCCATGCCATCATAGTGCCTTACTGTGAACTGTTTTACATCCTCTCCTCCCTATCTTGTGTTTACAACCATGACATGCCTTACCAGCTAAAATTCACTTTGTGTCCATTCTTGTGCACATTTTAGCTGCTACTCCAGCTGCAAGCCAGTTACTTCTTTCTCCCTTTTCTGTTTTCATGGGAGCTTCTCTGCCGCTTTCTCCCCTTCCTGCCACCTAGCCACGTCATCTTTCATTTCTACCCTCCCAACCATCAATACTCCTTACCGGCCTTCATATTCTCCCACCGCCATCCCAGGTTTGAATCACACTTGAATAAGTCCAAAACTCTGTGTCTCTCTTGACGTTCTCCAAAGGGCTCTTGGGCACCTATTGCAGCCTTCTTACAGGTAGCAAATCCAGCTCCCATCCTCTCTCACCAACATTCCCACCCAGTGTGCCAACCTCGTCAATCTCCTTCCCATCCTGTTCACCCCATCCGTTAAACCCCCTTGTCTCTGTTGGCAGATCAACAGTCACCTCCCGTCTCTTCAATTCCCTCCAGAATGTCTGTTCATTTGTGAACAAAGACCTTGCTATCCACAAACTAACTGTGGATGATTGTATTGACATCCTGACTTTGACTGAAATTTGGCTCACAGGTGGCAATCTCCCATCTAAGTTGTTCCCCCATTGCAGCCCCCATCTTTGTTTGCTCAAGTCCAAGGGGCTCAGACTTGAGCATTTCTGGTGCACAACTGGCTTAGCCATCCATCACCCGACCAGACTGGGCCACATCCAGCTCCAGGCATCACTCTACTCTGCAAAAACTGCCCACTACTCTTGGAGCATCATTAAAAGTCCGAGGAGTTTATGGACTTTTTTGTCTCTGCTGCTTCCTCCCCTTCCTCTTGCTCACCAAGACAAATGTTCCTCTAGGCTCCCCTGCCCTAGTCCTGAGCCCCTAAATTTCTAGATTCTTTCCCATCTCCCCCCATGTCCTGTCAGAGCTCATCTCATCTAAGAGATCAACTTCCTGCTCTCTCGACCCCATTCCCACCAAACTGCTGATCACTCAACTTCCCTTCCTGGTCCCCATGCTAGCTGCCATTGTAAATGGTTCCCTCTCTTTCAAAATTGTTTTATCACCCTCTTTCACCCATGATCCCTATGTTCTTGCAAACTTGTTTTATCACCCTCTTTCACCAATGATCCCTATGTTCTTGCAAACTACCGTCTTACCTCCAACCTCCCTTTCTTCTCCAAAGTCTTTGAACAGGTTACTATCTCCCAGATCTACTGCATCTCCCTGTTTGAATCTCTTAATCAAGTTTCCACCTTTCCCATAGCAATGAAACGGCCCTAACCAACATTTTCTGTGACTGTGATCCATCCTCGTCCTCCCAACACCCACACCACTCTCCAATACCTCTCCATTGTCTAACTTAGTGGGGCTGCACTCACTTGCTTCCACTCTTAGCAATCCAAAACATTTCTAGCATTGGCTTCTCTTCCCACTCCTGCACTATCTCTGGAGTCCCCCAAGGATCCATACTCTGTCCCCATCTCTTCCCCATTTACATGCTGCACCTTGGCAACATCATCTGCAGACATGGAGGTCAGTTTCCATATGTATGCTGATGCTACCCAACTCTCCACCACCTCTCCACTACCTATATAATGTCAGACTGCTTGACCAATATCCAGTGTTGATGAGTCTCAATTTCCTCCAGCTAAACATTGAGAAGACATCGTCATTGCCACCACCCGCCACACACAAACTCTGTACCCTCATCGCTAACTCCATCCCCCTTCCTGGCCAGTATCTCTGACTGAATCAGATTATTTGCAACATTGGTATCATATTCGCCCCAAGTTGATCTTCCAATCCTACAGCCTCTATCACAAAAACTGCCTACTTCCACCTCCCATAACATTGCCCACCTTCACGCCTACCTCAACCCATGTACCACTGAAACCCGCATCCATGTCTTTACCACCTCCATACTCAACTATTGCAATGCTGTCCTGGATGTCCACCCTCTGCAAACTTCAGGTAATCCAAAAACTGTAACATATCCCAACACCAAGTCCTGCTCGCTCATCACCCCTGTCCTTGCTAACCTACGTTGGCTCCTGGTACTCAAATTTAAAATTCTCATTCTTGTGTTTAAATTGCTCCATTAACTCGCCTCTCTCTATCTTTGTAACCTCCTCCAGCACGACAAACTGCCAAACTCTCCTCTGACTGGCCTCATGCATTGCCCAGCATTTGCAGCTGTGCCTTTAACTGTCTAGGCCTCACACTTTGGAATTCCCTTCCTAAACCCCTCTGCCTCCTCCTCCCTCCCTTCTTTAGAACTTTCCTTAAAACCCACATCTTTGACGAAGCTTTTGATCACCCCTCCTAATACCTCCTTCTTTGACTTGGGGACCATTGTTTCCTTACACCATTGTGAAGTGCCGCTGGACATTTTTCTACATTAAAGGTGTTGTATAAATGCAAGTTGTTGTTATCTCTCCCACTGCAGTTGAACTAAAATTAGTTAGAATCAGCTAAAGGACTAAAGAAAATTAGATTTTTAAAAATTATGTTACCTTAAAAACAGACAACTCTCATTTTAAATATACTCAGTAAAATTTCATAAAGGAAAAAAAAATAAGAAATGTGAAAGCTTCAGGGGAAGGTGCACTGAGCTAGATACCAGCTATGTTGTTGATCAGAAAATTGGTTAAGAAATACAGGTTGAGTGAAAAAAGCTTTAAATGAAAGACTGCTGGCTCTGGCAAAGGCTTCCCACTAGAAATCAATACTTCAAGAAGTTCGATAAGTTTGTTAGTACTCCCTATTACTTAAAGGTTTTGTGTTCACAAAGATTCGGCATGAAAGCTCTCAATTGTGTTAGTCTGTCACATTATACAGAGCAGTGATAATTAGCCTTACAATTTGAAAGTGGCGATATGTTATTACTTTCAGTAAATGTTGTCATGGTAGCAGAGATGATGCCTTACCCCCTTGCAGATCAAGACAGCCTCTTTTGACAGTGATTTGGGATAAGATACATTGTGTTCCATTATAGATTGGAAGAGCTCGTCCTCATCTTCTCCATCAAATGGAGGCTGTCAGAACACAAAAAGCAAACCACTAAAAGCTTTAGTTAAAGCTTTATTAAAACTGTCAGCAGATCTGAAACAAGATAATGAAGGTTATTCAACACTTTAAATTCAAGTAGCATTTATACTACATTGATATATTTTTAACATACACCTGTTTTACATGGAGACTTCAAAAATATACTTTCCTTGTAAGGACTGCTCATGGACCAGTCTGTGCTCTTAAGTTTTCTTTAGGTGCAATTTTGTTTTTATTTCAATGTTTCTTAACTTTCCTACGTCAGACTAATTCATACTTCAGACCAACAATGGTAAATGCTTCTGGCTGAATTTTCTCTCTCCTGCCCAACAATCCATGTACTGTCACTAGCTGAGGAAAAGGGTGGGTGACCCGCCCCCAGATTCTTGAGCCAACCACAAGCAAGTGCAAGGAGTAGCCTGGGATGAAATTCCCTCTGATTTTCTGTTCCTTGATAAAGCACTAGACCTCTGCGTAGGACCTTCTGCTGATGGCATGGCAGAGATCAGGACCGTACAGCACAATGGAATAGCATAACACATTCATTCTCATATTCTAAATGCTGAGCTCTTCATTTCGGGAATGTTGTTTTTTAGAGGCCTAGAGTGGAAGCCACTTTCCTGCAGCAAGGGATAGAAATCAGAGGGAAAGTAATCACAAGTTGCTCTTGCACATCTTTTATTGGCTGTCATTAAAGCAACTTTAGCAGGGGGCTGACAACTTGCCTGCTCTGTTGGTTGTCGCTGGTGTGATACAGAGAGGTTTATGAAAGGATTACTTGTATCATAACAAGTTCTTTTGTTGTTGGAATAAGCAGTTTTAGGAGTGTATTATAAACTATTCCTCTTACACAAACTATGTGAATGGACCATTAAAAGAGCATCATAGAGGCAGTAAAGGGTATTTTCCATATTTGAAATGACCCTTTACACCCGTCCATCCAGAATCTGCTCCATAGTCCATCAAACTATATTTTCCCATAACTATCAATGTTTAGCACTACCCAAATACACATAACTATCTAAGATCCACAATGAATGTACCTGTAAGTGCTGTGTAACATGCAATAAACTGACCCAATATAGCAATGGTCCAGACTAAGATTGGAAACCCATTATGGCACATCTTGGGCAAGAATATGCAACCTACTACCTTGTTCCACAGTGTATCTGTACAAGAACTACCATCCCCTCCACTCCCCTGCCACATGCTTTTCTTCAGTCCTGTTGTGGCTCAGCTTGGCAGCTTTTGATTGCTGCTTACTCAGTGCTCTGCTGTGACAAGCTTTGACAGTAGTCTCCGAATTTTGGTCTCTGCAGTTTCACAGTTGGCCCTCATTTGTCAGTCACAGTGTTGGTTTCTTTCCAGTATGGGATCTTGGGGCGCAGGAAGGTGCTAGTCTACAGCAGACAATTTTAGAAAGCTACAACAGAGAATTTCAACAGCTTACATTGCTATAGTGTTCTGTATGTACAAAGAGACATCTCAAAGTGCTTTCCAGAGTGCCGGACACTGAACAGGAGATGAAAAGAAGAAGGGGATGGGGGTGTGAAAGCACAATTGAAGAAGAGTCTCGAGGAAGCTTTTGAAAGCAGATGGCAAGGCACAGGTGTTGAGGGAAGACAGCAGAGCATAGTGGCTAAAAGGGCAAGGAGTGAACCAGTATCAGAGACTTGGAGAACGCATGCAGTAACCTTATGTCTGGAGACGTTCGCTAAGGGAGCCGGAACAAGGCCACAGATGGATGAGAAGGTGAGGCAAGAATCTTAAAATCAATTCATTGAAGTATGGGAAGACTATGGAACTTGTTGAGAATGGGGGATCATAGAGTTGCTGGTCACTGTGCCTGTGAGGATGCAGGGCATGTTTTCTGGATGAGTTGCAATTTGTGGAGGGTGTAAGAAGGGAAGCCAGCAAGGGGAACATTGGAGAAATTGATCCTTGAGGCGATAAAGGTATGGATGAGGGTTTTGCCAGCAGTAGGAGAGTGGTAGGGATAGAGGAGGTGATGTTTGAGGTGAAAGAAAGTAGTTGGGGTAACAGATTGGATGTAGAAAAGGAAACTGAATTCTGAGTTGACAAATACATCAAGATTCCATATCTCTTAGCTTAGTCAGAGGTGGCAGTTTGGGGAGGTTGATGGCATTGAGGTCTGGATGCGTGTTGGTATTGGTGAGAGCTGAAAAGGATGATTTCAATTTTGTTGACGTTTAGCTGCAGTTCTCCAAAGCAACTTACAGTAACTTTCTGGATGTCAAATTCGGAGGTGGGGGTTGGCTATGGATAGAAAATTGCCTAAGAAAGAAAGAATTTGCATTTTATATTGTGCCTTTCACGACCTCGGGACATCCCAAAGCGCATTACAGCCATTTAAGTACTTTTGACGTGTAGTCACTGTTGTAATGTCGGTGTCAAATTTTGTTTGATAATTGCTCCTATGCAGCGCCATGGGATGTTTTATTACATTAAAGGTGCTATATAAATGCACGTTGTTGTTGGTGGCGGTGGTGGAAACATGGTAGCCAATTTGCAAATGGCAAGGTTCCGCAAACAGCAATGAGATAATTATCAGACAATTTGTTTTAGTGATGCTGAAGCACGATCATGCACTTGTAAATAACAACATTGACCACACTTTAAAATCATTTGTTGGCTGTGAAGCTCTTTGGGACATCTTGAGACCATGCAAGTTCATTCTTTTTACACCAGCTTTCTCATCTGTTGCCCCACCTTTCCCCTGCTTAAAACACTTCTGTTCCATCTTTAAAAACGTGCTTCTTCACCCTTCGCCACACTCCCCCTTCCTGTCACACAGCCTGCATACAGGCCTCCTCTAATGCTACTCTTAAGCTAGTATTCTCCAATACATTTTACTGCTTAAAACACAAAAGTGTAAGTTAATCCTAATTATTTTAACAGTTTCATTCTAAAGATGGGTATTGATGATGAGAAAGCTCCTACTTTATTTCATCTCTAGTTTTCCACCATTTATATTGTTTTACACAAAAATGATTTTGACATTTCATCTAATCAGTTTTACAGAATCCGATGTTCCACTAAAAAATGACATTTATTGAAGGGAGAAGACAATAGAAAAAAAATCTAATTTCCACCCTTTTAAGTCACTCAAATGTGACATTCTTCATTAAGTGCCGCATTGCTAAAAAGCACAAAAACCTTGCCATCCAAAGTCTCCTTTCCCAAGGAGTTTTGAATTACATCGAAACTACAGCACAGAAACAGGCTATTCGGCCCAAGTGGTCTATGCCGGCATTTATGCTTCACATGAGACTTCTTCCTCCCTATTTCATCTAACCCCATCAGGATACCCTTATATTCTTTTCTCCCTCATGTGCTTATCTAGTTTCCCCTTAAATGCATCTGTTATTTGCCTCAACTACTCCTGTGGTAGCGCGTTCCACATTCAAGCAGTTTCTCCTGAATTCCCTACTGGATTTATTAGCGAATATTTTATATTTATGACTAGTTTTGGACTCCCCCACAAGTGGAAACATGTTCTCCACGTCTACCCTATCAAACCCTATCATTATCTTAAAGACCTCTATCAGGCCACCCCTCAGCCCCTCTTTTCTAGAGAAAAGAGTCTCAGCCTGTTCAGCCTTTCCTGATAAAGATATCATCTTAGTTCTGGTATCATCCTTGTGAATCTTCCTTACCTGTCCAGCCAACATTTCATAAAGTAATACTCCATAGGCCCACCAGTCCACAGACTTTCCGTATGGTTGATAAGCGATAATCTATAAGAGAAATAAAAAGTCCAAAACGTGAGAAAAGAGACAGGAAAAACAATGCAATTATATCTTGAATGCTTCAACTTTTCTAAGAACACAAAGCTGCTTTGCCACCCCCTCTCCCACCACCCCTGCAAAAAAAGTTCTTCAGCATCAAGCATCTTCACCGTTAACATGGTAAGAAACAATTAGGTAGCGGGAGACAAGGATATATTGCCTAAAATTCACCTTTTCAGGTAAAGGCATCACCTCAGCTACATGTGTGCTTCCATGCAGGGAAGAGTAGGTCTATCATTCTGCATTTATTCTTATGACTGTTTTGGGGACATGGGATCTGTAAGTTTAGAGTTTGCTTCCTAGCAAGTCCACAGAGCAAAATTGCTTCCTTTTGACTTCAGGTTCTTAATGAACAGATAATGGAACCAACGCATGACACATTCACCCAAACTATGGTACCATTACCATGCATAATAATAACATAAGTATTATGGAACTTGCATTCATACAATACCAGGTGTTCATGCTATATACCTCCAGCTTCTTCCTATCCATCATCATTTTCTTCATACTTAATCAGGGTACTTCTATTGTGTTCAGAGAAACTGCTGCATAAGGATTTAAAAAAAGACTTGAAATAACCTATTTTATAAATATCTGGCAGTAGGTTTAAAGCAGTAATTAAATCTCAAGAGTTATAGAAACAGGAGTAGGCAATTCAGCTCCTTGAGCCTGTCCCACCATTCAGTTAGTTCATGGCTGACCTGTACTTCAACTCCGTTTACCCGCCTTTGTTCCATATCCCTTGATCCCCTTACTTTCTCCTTTGCTCTCATATGACCACTAGAATTGCTTGACTGAATCAGTGCCTTATAACTCACTGCCAGACTTATAACTCACTGCCAGACATCTATTATCCTCAGTGAGTGGAGATGTAAAGTATAAAACATCATGACGTGTACGCAACATGCATTCCCTCATTCTTTGTGAAAACAACCCCAGGAGTATTAGGAGAGACAAGCTGTTTGTGACTGTCAAAAGAGCATGCGCAGTTGTAAAAAATTACAAGCAATTAAGTTTCTTGGAAGTGTAATTCCTATCCCTAGTGAGAGCCAGAACACCTATAATACATGTGTAAACAGTTAAGTATTCTGGAAATATCTGTTCAAGAACTCCCACAGCATATGGCAGAAGACAGTGCACTATTGCCTCAGGGTGACTGCCATTTACAAATCTCAGCACATTAGCTATGGTCTGTAATGTGACCTCTACCATCAGCAACTCTAAATTTATAATTAATTGAGCTACTGGAAAAAAATGTATTATAATATTTACGTAATTCTGTGCTGCTACCAGTTGCACAAGCACTTTAATAGGGTTTGCAGAACAACTAGGGAAAAGGCTGAAAGAGATCTGGGCATGATAGACTCAACACTGACCATGTCCAGCTATTGCCCAGCAGCAATTAACAAAGCAAACGGAATGCTGAGCTATACTGCCAAATCAGTAGAGTTTAAGTCAGAGGCCCTTATGCTGCTGAATCTTTATAGTGCTCTGCTCAGGCTAATAAATACATGTCGAAGTCAGGATGGTGTGTGACCTGGGAGGAAATCTGCAGGTGATGATGATACCGAGATGTTGCTCTTGTCAGTTTGTACAGATCGTGAAGTTAGAAGCAGCTGCTAAAGTAAGCTTGGTCAGTAGCTGCAGTGCATCCTGTAGATAGTACAAACTACAGCCACAGTGATGTCCCATTAAAATGAAGTTTTGGTCATGCAGCATGTCTATACTTCAAAGCACTGTGCTACAGGATGGTAGGATATGGATTCTTCTGTGATTTGCACATAGTGAATTCTGCATCTCAGCTCTATGTTCAGGTTTTAAAACTGTGATAAAATGTGTTGGTACATTATTCTTACAGAATTCAAATCCAGTCCAAACTGATGGGATGGAAGGCTCATTCTGCAGGCTGCATGGTCCTAAATGACATGAGATTAGAATAGTCGTACAATTCCTTAGCAGCGCAAGCCACAGCATGAAACTAGTCTTAGGCAGATGAGGAGAAGCTGGGCCCTCTTGATTAAAATTAAGGTGCCAAAGAGCAGAGAAACTGACAATGGAATCCTTGGAAAACATTGGGACTCAGGCAGAGACCAGCAGCTAATAACGGATGTGATAAAATAGATTTTGGGGCATTACTGCAATTCACAACTATAGTAAAAATGTATTTATTGCAAAAATAACTAGGCTTACAGTTATTTCCTCGGCTCTGGTGCATTGACATTCTAGCTCACCTTTTGGTGAGACAATCGCTGCAGCAGGGTAGGCTTGATTTTTCTCAACCCGCGTTCAGAGTCCAATGTCGGGCAAGATGTGCAGATGGAATGTAAACTGCACTCACATTAGGCAAGATATTGCTCGAGAGCTCCAAGCAATATCATTCACGAATTTCTTTTATATTATAGGGCTATGAAATCTCTCAATTTTTCAGGTAACTGGACCTTTTCCCAGGCCTCTGATAATGCCACTTGGAGCCACAAATATGACATGGACATGGCAGCAATATATGAATCCTCTGCTTCTAGTGTTACTTCCTGTACTTTGCACACTAATTGCACCAAAATAAATTGAAAGCAGCTACCATTTGTATCCTTCAAATACAATTAATTCAAGGTCAAGCTGGATTTCAACAAGGTGACATGGAATAGAAGGATACAGCACCTTATAACTATTTGGGGATCAAAACTATTAAAGACAAACAACTAAAATTATGAAGTAGGGGTAAAATGTTTACGGCCACACTAGGTAGGGATTCTATAGTTTAACTCTGTTAGCATGCTTTACTTACACTACAGATGAGCAGTACTTTTGTTAAACTGAGAATGAAAGAAAAAATTGTTTTCCAGAGGACTAGCTAATTAATCATCAGGTTTTCAAAAGATTAACTAATTTATCATCAATAAAATAGTAACAGTATGTAGTTTGGACTTTCTCTTCTCTTGTGATTTAGGTTCTCTCCTGAGGTTAGATTTAAGATCACGCCAGGCTTCAAAGCCCTACTGACTCTGCTAAGTTTCACTCCTAAAAAATGTTCATGGTCTTTGCACTAAACACTTCATTGTGTAGCAGGAATAAGAAAGCTCCTTTTTCAATCCATACAGTTTTATAAAGGTCATCCTAACATGGGAACAGTTTGTTCTCCACAAATGGGATTTTTATTTTTGTATGAGTTATTTTTAGTGGCATATTCAGAACTGTAGAGAGAACCAAGAGTGTCAACGCACTTAGTCAATACACATCTGAAAGTATTACTGTTCTCAGCTTTCCTTCCAAGAGTGTTAATGCAGTTACCATAGCAGACAGCCATTTAATCAGATGACCTGAAATTCTTGAATTGTCTCCTGTGCTTGTGAGTCTAAAATGGCCTTTCAGCAATTGGTCTATTGAGATTTTCAGGACAATTCAACCAATACATCTATCAGATGAGATATTAAACTGAGACCCCATAAGGTGAATGTAAAGGATCTCATGACACTACTCGAAGAAGAGCAGGGGAGTTTTCTTGTTGTCCTGGCCAATATTTGTCTTTCAATCAATACCTACAACAACAGATTAATTGATCTCATTGATGTTTGTGGGAGTATGACGAGTAGACTTTGTAGGGGGATTGTCTGGGAGGCCCTGGTCTCAAAACCCAGCAAAGGACTGTGGGAGTGGGTCAGGTGCCAGGTTATTATTCCCTGGAATTGGGCTGCCCAGTAGCAGTGCCTCCACTCATCGGCAAATTCCCACAGACAAATCTCCACCCTCTAACATGTTTGTTTCCAAATCAAAAAACAACACAAAGAGCCTTAAAGAAGCCCAAGGATGAGATTTAGATTACCAAATAACAGAGGAAGAATGGGGAGAAGTATGAAAACAAACCCTCACACCTGTAGCAGAATGTACAAGGACCAGTTCAGGATAATACATCATGGTTACAGTGTTTGCTTGTCTCAGTGATAGCAGTCCTGCCTCTGACAAAAAAAGTAAAGGCCCATGGGATCCAAGGGAATGTGGCAAATTGGATCCAAAATTGGCTCAGTGGCAGGAAGCAAAGGGTAATGGTCGACAGATGTTTTTGCGACTGGAATTTTCAGAGATGCCATCTTTCGAATCAGATGTTAAACCAAGGCCGCATCAGATTGCTCATATGGATGGAAAAGAACCCATGGCACCATTCGAAGAAGAGCAGGGGAGTTCTCCATGTCCTGGCCAACCTATGTCCCTCAACCAACACCATGCAAACTGATTATCTTATTGATGCTTGTGGAACTTGGCTGTGCACAAATTAGCTGCCATGTCTACCTACACTACTACACCTCAAAAGTAATTCATGAGGTCTAACGCGTTTTGGGACATAGTGAGAATGTGAAAGGTACTATTTATTTTTTTCATTTTTTACTGCATTCATCACCTGGTCCACAAATTCTATCCTTGGCTGGGGACTAATGTTGTAGGGGCTTCAACGAGAGGGACATATTATTGCACACTTTCTAGTCTTGTCACCTTATTCAACCTTTCTGGACAGCAATTGGAAGGTTATAGAAAGCATGACAGGCCTTAAAATCCCTGTAGATCCAAGGCTTGCTAGGCCTATCCACTGGGGAGAAAATTCTCCCTACAATATGCACGCTATTGCTGCTACTTGGAAAATAACGGTCCCACAACAGACTGTTGGGCGAAACATCTTTGGGACATATGCTAGTCTGAGATAGTGATGTATGGACTCCAACTAGCACTCAGGAAATAACAGACGGTTGGGAACCCATTCCTGAGAGCCCACACAGCCCACCATGTTTCACATAGATCCATACTACCCCCCAAGGAAGTCAAACTAAAGCCGCATAGTAATAACACCCTCCTAGAGCTCCATGAAAGATAATGCCTGAGCCCTCTAGGCCCATGACCAGATTTGTAAAACCCTTGGTACCACGTGACCCAGCCAAATCGCAGGGCCCATTGCCAAATTATCCTGATCCACGAACAACACACTCTTTCCAATACTGTACACAATATAGTAATTACCCCAATATACCAAAATATAGCTCTGAAAGTACTGGATGACAAACTGCACAGTGACTTCCTAAAATATATTTTAAAAAGTAAAGCAAAATAATATTTTTTGCACAATTGATCAAATTTAAAAGCAAAACCTAGAAAGAATCTGCTGTTTGGTGGGCTGTTCAGGATCAGTGAGTAGGAATGGCAAACTATTCATTAAGGTGTGGACTAAAGATGGGCTGCGAGAGGCCTTGATTAACAATCAGACAAAAAAAATAGAAATAATGAAACGGATACATGAAATCCGTCATCCTCCTACTGAAACTTAATATTTGTTTAACTTACCATAGTTGATTCATTTAATTGTTTGAAATAGTACTCACCATAGTATGGACATGTATAATGAAGCTGTGATTTTACTGAGGGATTATATTAAGCTGCAAAGAAATCTGATCAGTACAACAGAAGAATGCTCAAAATTCAACTCACCCCACAATAATGCATGTTTATAACAGGTCAGCTATTTTGCTGACCTGCTTTGATGTCCTAAAACATGGATTACTGTGGCATTTCAGTGCTAGATTTCCTAATGGACCTATTCACAGAGTCATCAATATGGATTATTTTCCAATCTATCTAAGTTTAATGCAACTCAAACTAGCTGATGATTATATTATCCCTTCCTCCCCCATGCCACAGCCAAAATATCTCAATGGTTCCACAAACATTCAGATTTTTCTCTTCATGGAACTCTAACATTTAGAGAGCAGAGCAATTCTTCCGTGGTGGGGTGGAGGGTGGAGGTGTTTGGCGACTGTGTATATGAGTATTTATTTGTAACATCTAAACAACTTTAGTCCTTGATTAACAGATTCCAAGTCTTTTTAATATGTTTTTTTTCACACTTTTACACTAGAGTTAAAAGAGCCTAGGGAAGATATTCCGCTTCAGCGCTTCCCAATGCATGCCGAAAGCACGTATTGGGAAATTCTAAACGTCTACCTCATGAATTTCCGTCCAATAAAATTAAATTAACGGAAATCTACAGATTTGGCAGTGTGCTAAATTGAAAGATATACCTTCCTGCCTTGGGAGAGCGAGCTCCATGTGCTACTCTGGTTTAATGCCCATCATTGAGAACTGATTAGCCCAAAATTCTGCTTGCGTCCTGAGTGGAACTCGGCGGATCTTCAGTCGAGGGACCAGAAAATGGGTGGAACTTGTTTCAAATGAGATTCTGTCCCATTGATGACCTTATGAGAAATTTGGGTGGAGTTGGGTGCGTGTAGGCAAATGTTCCATCTGCTCCTCCTGGGTCCAAGGATGTGTCTGAGGGAGTTCCAGGGCTACCGTAGGAATTGGCCCATTACGTCCTTGGTGTGCCTCAACGGAACTCTTGCCAGCTGAGACCCAGGAAAGGCCACAAAAGTCCCATAGACAAAGGTAATCAATCAGTGTATATGCCATGGATCAATTCTTTTTGTTTGGCCAGCATCTGTCTCCTTTGGGAGCTGAAGAATATTGAAAGTCACCATTGTCTTTGGCCTAGGAAGGGCCTTTGTGACCTCTGGCTTGATAGCTGTGGACTGATCTGGGTTACAAGGATAGATTGGAGTGGGCAATGCTGAGGCACTCTTGCAGGCATTGGCAGTCCGTCCCAAGGACACCAATGATCCCGTTTCTGCAATTTTTGATGGAATCTATATCTTCGGGGATCAACAGACTTGCTGCTGATAGAACGGGCCAATTGGAATTCTGGTCATGATGTCTATAATTGTGCTGGGTTCTGTTGTCTAATACCTAGAATCTAGAGAATAAAACATATGGGCCCAGCTCCCCACAGTTACTGAAACAGGCAGTCTTAAAACAATGGCAGGTATGTAAACTCACATTTTCATGGATCTATTGGTTCTCCGACTGCCAGGTTGTTCACATTAAGGAAAAAAAGTCCTCAGAGGGAAAAATGCATCTGCTGGCAGCTGCACTTCTCCAGTGCAAAAGTGCCTTGAGACTTGAATAATGCTTGTGCTAGCACATATATATTCAGGCATTGGTTCAAAATTAGGTGGCAGAATGGTTGCTAGCAGATTAGTCACTCTGCCACCTTCCTATAAATAGGGACAACTTTGCTGGTGCAAAATGTACAAACACTTGCCAACTCTTTTTTCTTGAGCTGGAATCTGTTAACTGAAAAAAGCTCTATATGAATAGATCAAACTTTGAGACAGTATTGCTGATTCATAATCCTTTGTTGATAAAATCTTTTGAGTTTAACCGTAGCCAGACCAGATTTCAATTTCTTCAATCGTGCAGAATACTATGCAATTTTGTATCCATAGAGTATGCACACTCTAACAGCTGTTGCCCGATGCTGTGCGATTATGAACAGTTTGAACTGTAGATAGTTATTCAAAATCTATAGCACATTTTTGCAAGTTTCTGATAGATTTACAGAAATTACAAGACCCAATATCATTTATTGGGGGAGGTGGAGGGATGTGGGGGGGGAGACGAGACTTTTTCTGTTGCAAAAAGTGTAGTGGAAAACCATTCTGTTCATTTTCTGCACTCTTCCTTATTTACATAGTTACATAGAAACAGGAGTAGGCTGTTTAGCCCCACGAGTCTGTTCTGCCATTCAATTAGATTATGGCTGGTCTGTACCTCAATTCCATTTACCCACCTTTGTCCCATATATCGTAATATCCATACCTAACAAAAATCTATCAATCTCAGTCTTAAAAAATTTAATTTACCCAACATTCACAGCCTTTTGGGGTGAAAGTTCCAGATTTCCACCACCCTTTGTTTGAAAAGTGCTTCCTGATTTCACTCCTAAATGGCCTAGCTCTAATTTTAAGATTATGCCCTCTTGTTCTGGATTCCCCCACCAGAGAAAATAGCTTCTCTGTATCTACCCTTCAAATCCCTTAATTATTTTACATACCTCGATTAGATCACCCCTCAACCTTCTAAACTCAAAGAAATACAAACCAATTACGCAATAATCAAATGACCTCATAATTCAACCCAATAAATCCTTGTATCATTCTAGTGAATTTATGCTGTATCTCTTCCAAGGCCAATATGGCTTTCCTGAGATTCGGTGCCCAAAACTCCACATGGGGTCTAACCAAGGCTCCGTACAACCGAAGCATCATTTCCTCACTTTTGAATTCCAATCTGATTAAGACAAGGGCCTTTTTGATTTCTTTTTGTAGCAGTGCACTAGCCTTTAGTGATTTGTGTACATGGACTCCTAAATCCCTTTGCTCTATCACTGCTCCTAGTCTTTCACCAATATGGAAGTAATGGAGTTCATCAATTCTACTTCAATTCAATTAAGAGCTGTGTTCAGCAATAAATTAAGCAAAGGTGGAATTCCAACGGCTGGTTCACCGAGGCTTGGGTGTAATGACAGTGGTGCCTGGATAGGTCTGGAGGCGTCCTTCAGTACTTGCCAGCGAGGGTCTCCAGAATAATCGTGGTGTGCTGTGTCCTGCACAGCATATCGCAGCAGAGAGGTTTACAGGAGGAGGAGGACAAAGCCGCTCGTCAATCACCCTTTGTTAGCGACATCATTGAAGAGGAAGTTGAAGGTACGGCACCCATCGCCAGAACATCCGTGCAAATTGCTGCCTGAGATGCCCTCATCTCTCGGAGGTTCTCATAATAAAAGTCTCAAAATAAAGACATTGAGATACTCAGACTGCCTAGCACAACCATTACCAGCCACCACTCACCGCCCCCCCCACCACTTTGCACAAAACAGTCCTTCACCCTCGCATACACCCATTGCACATCCGCCCAATGGGTACCATCATGCATTGGCATTCATCATGAAGCAAATGAAACGGCGACTTAACACTTGGTGCACAATAATGGCCAAGACGTGGAAGTGGTGATAATCAATAAATTTCATTGTGCCAATATAAAAAAGAGTTTACAACATAACATTTCTTCAAACACCCTTGTGCATACCCTTGGTGAACTACAATTGCTTAAACTTACACTTTCTACTGCTTCTAAGTGATGCATCCACTATGGCCTCACCACTGTGGCCTCAGCAGAGGTAGTGGCAGTCTGTTCAGAACCCTGCCCTGACTGCTGAGGTTCTTTTGCCTACGACCTCTGGGTTTTGGAGCCCTTGAGGGCCCTCCAAAGAATGTTGCATCTGTGCAGGGGCAGACTCGGCCATTGGGAGAGGAGACAGCATTTCGGCTACTGGTTGAGGAGGGGGCAGCAGGTGAGAAGTGTGAGCGCTTTGAGCGGAGTTCCCACTTCCATGTCCCCTTTTGCCTTCATCCCTCTCCTGGATCAGCGCCACATCACTCCCACTACTCTGCTGGACACCAGGTTAGTGAACATATATGCCGCATTTTAGGGTCACTGATAAGGTATCTCGTCATCCTGTTTAAGGCGGCAGACATTTCCTGCGTACACTCATTTATGAGCCATGCTTGAAGCTCCACGGAGGCGACCACTCTCTTCATTGCAGGCATTCTCACGCTTACCTGTGACAACAATCCACTAGTGTTGGAACTGGACTTCTCCATCCTCTCCGCTATTGTTGAGAGTGTGCGTGGCATATTTTCCAGTACTTAGCAAAGGTGCAGCTGTACCTCAATAATTCTCATTCTCAACCCCCTGGGGCTCAGCATCTGTGTCCAGCTGAGCAGAACATGGAGAGGAATTGCGCCCTCCGAAGTGGACTCTCTACAGCTGCCCCTATGACCAGTATCTGCTCGTGTTCACTTGTGAGTTGTGAATCACCAGGTGACAACTCAACTAACTGGCTAACAGGTCCCACCAAAGTGTGAGTGTCTGCACTGGTGCATCGTTGTATGTCCTCTGACGGTGCACCCTCAGAAGGAATGAGGTCCTCTGAGGAATTGATGTCTTCCATTTCGCCACATTCTTCTTGTATGTGTGAAGGCAATATGAATTAGTCATGGCAAAGTAACAATCTTTCCAATCGCCATACTCAGGTCTCTAAGTTCAGTCATTGATGAAATAAAGTCACCATGTGTGTGAAAGATGTTTAAGTTGTGACATCTGCAGGTTCCCAGGCTCTTCATCTCCGATGGATAGGGATGCAGCTGTCCCACTTATCTCCATGGCCTCCTCCTCCGCATCTTTGAGCTGGACTATTTGTGGTGGTCCACCTCCAGTCCTCGCCCTCATCCTTGCGTTTTGCACTCTCTTCTTTGCAAGGGGTGAAAGAACAGACCTGTGAGTGACTGAAGGTGCCGTATTCACCCGATGGATATAGTGCTTTGGGTGAGGCAGACTATCATACAGATGCATCAGAGGGTAACTATCAGACAGGAGTTAGCGCATGAGCAAATACTGAACGCTGGTAGCATTTAAAGTAAGGAGAAATGGATACAATTAGTGTGCAACGCTGATTTAAAGTGATAGACACCATTTTGGCACTTAACACTCAACTCAACACACAGTCTTAACCACAACCACCTGAACGTGTCTTAGAGTGCCTGGAGGACCCTCATCAGCGCTATTTATAGGGACCGTGCAGGCTTTACAGGTTAGTGGCTGGATTATTGCTTCTGGCTCCTGATACATTTGTAACTGTTTTTGGAGGTCTTCCCACACTTGAATACTAGGACGCGGGGACATAGCCTAACATTTAGAGCCAGGACGTGCAGGAGTGAAGTTAGGAAACGCTTCTACACGCAAAGGGTGGGAGAAGTTTGGAACACTCTTCTGCAAACGGCAGTTGATGCTAGCTTAATTGTGAATTCTAAATCTGAGATTGATAGATTTCTATGAACCAAGGGTATTAAGGAATATGGGGCTAAGGCGGGTATATGGAGTTAGCTCACAGGTCCAGCATGATCTCATTGAATGGCGGAACAGGCTCGAGGGGCTAAATGCCACTGCCACTTGCTGCCTCCTGTTATGCGCTACCATCTTCTGCAAGAAAGCGGGTGATGTGCCTGTCATGATTGAATAGCTGCTAGTGTGTGTGGCCTGTGAGTTGTGGGTGGGTGGTTTGCAACAGTAGTAATGTGTAATGGTGAGAGGAAGCATCTGATTTGAAGAATTGAGTACTGATGGAAAGAGTTTGTTGGTATGTGGGTGATGGGGGTGTAGCGCGTGGAGCTGTGGATGCAGTTAGTGGTGCAGTTTTTTTTTATTATTCGTTCATGGGATGTGGGCGTCGCTGGCGAAGCTGGCATTTATTGCCCATCCCTAATTGCCCTTGAGAAGGTGGTGGTGAGCCGCCTTCTTGAACCGCTGCAGTCCGTGTGGTGACGGTTCTCCCACAGTGCTTTCAGGAAGGGAGTTCCAGGATTTTGACCCAGTGACGATGAAGGAACGGCGATATATTTCCAAGTCGGGATGGTGTGTGACTTGGAGGGGAACGTGCAGGTGGTGTTGTTCTCATGTGCCTGCTGCTCTTGTCCTTCTAGGTGGTAGAGGTCGCGGGTTTGGGAGGTGCTGTCGAAGAAGCCTTGGCGAGTTGTTGCAGTGCATCCTGTGGATGGTACACACTGCAGCCACAGTGCGCCGGTGGTGAAGAGAGTGAATGTTTAGGGTGGTGGATGGGGTGCCAATCAAGCGGGCTGCTTTGTCCTGAATGGTGTCGAGCTTCTTGAGTGTTGTTGGAGCTGCACTCATCCAGGCAAGTGGAGAGTATTCCATCACACTCCTGACTTGTGCCTTGTAGATGGTGGAAAGGCTTTGGGGAGTCAAGAGGTGAGTCACTCGCCGCAGAATACCCAGCCTCTGACCTGCTGTTGTAGCCACAGTATTTATATGGCTGGTCCAGTTAAGTTTCTGGTCAATGGTGACCCCCAGGATGTTGATGGTGGGGGATTCGGCAATGGTAATGCCGTTGCATGTCAAGGGGAGGTGGTTAGATCCTCTCTTGTTGGAAATGGTCATTGCCTGGCACTTGTCTGGCGCGAATGTTACTTGCCACTTATGAGCCCAAGCCTGGATGTTGTCTTGCTGCATGCGGGCTCGGACTGCTTCATTATCTGAGGGGTTGCGACTGGAACTGAACACTGTGCAATCATCAGCGAACATCCCCATTTCTGACCTTATGATGGAGGGAAGGTCATTGATGAAGCAGCTGAAGATGGTTGGGCCTAGGACACTGCCCTGAGGAACTCCTGCAGCAATGCCCTGGGGCTGAGATGATTGGCCTCCAACAACCACGACCATCTTCCTTTGTGCTAGGTATGACTCCAGCCACTGGAGAATTTTGCCCCTGATTCCCATTGACTTCAATTTTACTCGGGCTCCTTGGTGCCACACTCGGTCAAATGCTGCCTTGATGTCAAGGGCAGTCACTCTCACCTCACCTCTGGAATTCAGCTCTTTTGTCCATGTTTGGACCAAGGCTGTAATAAGGTCTGGAGCCGAATGATCCTGGCGGAACCCAAACTGAGCATCAGTGAGCAGGTTATTGGTGAGTAAGAGCCACTTGATAGCACTGTCGACAACACCTTCCATCACTTTGCTGATGATTGAGAGTAGACTGATGGGGCGGTAATTGGCCGGATTGGATTTGTCCTGCTTTTTGTGGACAGGACATACCTGGGCAATTTTCCACATTGTCGGATAGATACCAGTGTTGTAGCTGTACTGAAACAGTTTGCTAGAGGTGCAGCTAATTCTGGAGCACAAGTTTTCAGCACTACAGCCGGGATGTTGTCGGGGTCCATAGCCTTTGCTGTATCCATTGCACTCAGCCGTTTCTTGATATCACGTGGAGTGAATCGAATTGGCCGAAGACTGGCTTCTGTGATGGTGGGGATATCGGGAGGAGGCTGAGATGGATCATCTACTCGGCACTTCTGGCTGAAGGATGGTTGCAAACGCTTCAGCCTTGTCTTTTGCACTCACGTGCTGGACTCTGCCATCATTGAGGATGGGGATGTTTGCAGAGCCTCCTCCTCCCGTTAGTTGTTTAATTGTCCACCACCATTCACGACTGGATGTGGCAGGACTGCAGAGCTTGGATCTGATCCGTTGGTTGTGGAATCGCTTAGCTCTGTCTATAGCATGTTGCTTCCGCTGTTTAGCATGCATGTAGTCCTGAGTTGTAGCTTCACCAGGTTGGCACCTCACTTTTAGGTATGCCTGGTGCTGCTCCTGGCATGCTCTTCTACACTCCTCATTGAACCAGGGTTGATCCCCTGCCTTGTTGGTAATGGTAGAGTGAGGAATATGCCGGGCCATGAGGTTACAGATTGTGCTAGAATACAATTCTGCTGCTGCTGATGGCCCACAGCGCCTCATGGATGTCCAGTTTTGAGCTGCTAGATCTGTTCTGAATCTATCCCATTTAGCACGGTGGTAGTGCCACATGACACGTTGGATGGTGTCCTCAGTGCGAAGACAGGACTTCGTCTCCACGAGGACTGTGCGGTGGTAACTCCCACCAATACTGTCATGGACAGATGCATTTGCGACAGGTCGATTGGTGAGGACGAGGTCAAGTAAGTTTTTCCCTCGTGCTGGTTCGCTCACCACCTGCCGCAGGCCCAGTCTGGCAGCTATGTCCTTCAGGACTCGGCCAGCTCGGTCAGTAGTGGTGCTTCCAAGCCACTCTTGGTGATGGACATTAAAGTCCCCTACCCAGAGTACATTCTGTGCCCTTGCTACCCTCAGTGCTTCCTCCAAGTGGTGTTGAACATGGAGGAGGACTGATTTATCAGCTGAGGGAGGGCAGAAGGTGGTAATCAGCAGGAGGTTTCCTTGCCCATGTTTGACCTGATGCCATGAGATTTCATGGGGTCCAGAGTCAACGTTGAGGACTCCCAGGCCCACTCCCTCCTGACGGTATATCACTGTACTGCCACCTCTGGTCGGTCTGTCCTGCCGGTGGGACAGGACATACCCTGGGATGGTGATGGAAGAGTCTGGGATGTTGGCTGAAAGGTATGATTCTGTGAGTATGGCTATGTCAGGCTGTTGCTTGACTAGTCTCGGACAGCTCTCCCAATTTTGGCACAAGTCCCCAGTGACATTTTTACAACTGAGTGGCTTGCTAGGCCATTTCAGAGGGCGATTAAGAATCAACCACATTGTTGTGGGTCTGGAGTCACATATAGGCCAGACCGGGTAAGGACGGCAGGTTTCCTTCCCTAAAGGACACTAATGACAATTTTTACGACAGTCTGGTAGTTTCATAGCCACCATTACTGGTACGAGTTTTTTTATTCCAGATTTTATTTAATTAATTGAATTTAAATTCCCCAGCTGCCGTGGCAGGATTTGAACTCATGACTCCGGATTATTAGTCCAAGCCAGGATATAGGATGTCCCTCCTTCTGTCCACCTGTTGTACCAAGGCATTTGGTACATCAGCAGAGAACCTTGGTGCATGCATTCTCGCAGGCTTGGTATCAACTCCAATCGGCAGATCGGTGAGGTCTGGCATGCAGAATGGAGGATGTGGGATTTAGTAGTGCGCAACCTTTATTCAATGTTTTAACATTACTCATCAGTGTGTAAACATAAGAACGGGACCTGCATCTGTGTTTTACATGTACAATATCTGATCTCCGTGCAGACAGCAGACTTATTTTTAGCGAATAACGGGTATTGGCTACCTTTAAGAGATTTGAAGAGACATCCTCCCTTTAAGAGATTGAGGCTTCCCCATCTGGTGGAAAGTGCGAATTGCACTGAATCCACGTGCAAGGCCTGGATTTCAACGCAGATTGACGGTGAGTGGTGAAGCCGGACAAAGTTCTCGTCCTGCCTGTGCAGGGGCCAATGGGCGCGGGTTAATAGCAGATCACATTACTTACAATAATAGGCCCTATTGAATTTTTCCCCCTTTGTTCTCTATTTCTGATTTTGTTTTGGTACATTTTTGTTCAAACCATGAACTACTAAAGAGATCAGTATAGGAACACTGAGGAGTCTGTCAGTATGATTTTGTGAAGGAGCTGAACATGTACAGTTAACACGACAAGACTGCCAAAGCACTTCAACTTCGTGACCAGTTGCACTGATTTTAATTCAGCTACCTCACATTATCGACTTAAGAATCTCCTTGCAGCTTATAGCTCCGATCCAATTATCAATGTTCATTATTTAAGCAAAAAGGTTAAACTTAAAACACTAGCTGGGTTGGTGATGAGGTGAAAGTTGGCAAATAACATAAATGAAGACATCAACTTTGTAAAGGAAAGATACAGCTCATTGTTAAAGGAATACTAGGAACATAGGAATGTACAAGACTGGAGAACACCACTGCAGTCCATCTGGCCATTGTCTAGGAACCATGATACCCCACAATGTCTCTCACATCCATCTATCAAATTCTCTCCAGGTTCTCATCCAACTTTCTCTTGAATTTGCTGACACAATCAGCCCCCACCGTTTCCCTTGACGGTCCATTCCATTTATTCACCACCCTCTGTGTATAGTAATTAAATTTAAACTGTCTTGTCACCCTACCTCTTCTAATTTTGAGACCCCATGGGAAACTCAGAAAAAGTGTTAGTCATACCAAGATAATTGCATGTTCTTGAATTGAAACTGAAGTTAATTCCACTTTTTTTAATGCATCGATAGCAGTCCCACATAGAGTGAGCTGTGTAGCTTTAAAGTCTTCCTGCATTCATCTTCAGACCGTCATAGCCATGAAAAGTGTAAAAGGGCTTTTGTTAGGAGGGCGATATACTGTTTTAATGAGTTTTGTTTTTATTCCTTACCCAGCTCAATGCTCGAGTCACAGAACCAGTGCATTGGTGCCCCACACTCCCACATTATTCCATTTATAACACTTGGAAATTTGTGACATGAGACTGTCAAAGTGATAACAATATATGGAAGAGTCATTAGTGAGTGAAAAAAATAAAACAATTAAAGGAAATTTTTAACTTCACCTTAAAGAATTTGAGGTTACAGGGATAATATTTTGTGCCTTCCCTGGACCATTCTAATTATGCCATTATATTACTGTGAAAAACATACTCCACAACTCTTCCGCCTCCACCCCCCCCCTCAAAAAAACATGGAAAATAGGACACACCTTTAAAAGACAACGACAAAAAAAAACAGAAAGGCTTCTCAGAACTGCACCAGAAGTGTAATCAAATCCAGTGCTGTACTGGAACAAAGCAGACAGTATAAAGAACAACTGGCTAGAAATTGGGCCATGTAGCGCCCGTTGTTTTGGCGTCTTGGCTGTGCACACACATTTCCAGTGTGACGTGTGCCGGACGCCATCTTGGTATAGGTATGAGCACAAGTGCAAATACTGAACGCCGGCAGCATGTAAAGTAAGGAGAAAATGGATACAATCAGTGTGCAACGCTGATTTAAAGTGATAAATACCATTTTGGCACTTAACACTCAACTCAACGCACAGTCTTAACCACGATCATCTGAACACGTCTTAGAGTGCCTGGAGGACCCCCCGACCAGAACTATTTGGGGGACCATACAGGATTTACAGGTTAGTGGCTGGATTATTGTTTCTGCTGATGCATCTGTAACTGTTTTTGGAGGTCTCCTATTTTTGAATAATAGGACACAGGGCCAGGAGCAGCACCAGGCGTACCTAAAAATGAGGTGCCAACCTGGTGAAGCTACAACTCAGGACTACATGCATGCTAAACAGCGGAAGCAACATGCTATAGACAGAGCTAAGTGATTCCACAACCAACGGATCAGATCAAAGCTCTGCAGTCCTGCCACATCCAGTCGTGAATGGTGGTGGACAATTAAACAACTAACGGGAGGAGGAGGCTCTGCAAACATCCCCATCCTCAATGGTGGCGGAGTCCAGCACGTGAGTGCAAAAGACAAGGCTGAAGCGTTTGCAACCATCTTCAGCCAGAAGTGCCGAGTGGATGATCCATCTCAGCCTCCTCCCGATATCCCCACCATCACGGAAGCCAGTCTTCGGCCAATTCGATTCACTCCACGTGATATCAAGAAACGGCTGAGTGCACTGGATACAGCAAAGGCTATGGGCCCCGACAACATCCCAGCTGTGGAAAATTGCCCAGGTATGTCCTGTCCACAAAAAGCAGGACAAATCCAATCCGGCCAATTACCGCCCCATCAGTCTACTCTCAATCATCAGCAAAGTGATGGAAGGTGTCGTCGACAGTGCTATCAAGCGGCACTTACTCACCAATAACCTGCTCACCGATGCTCAGTTTGGGTTCCGCCAGGACCACTCGGCTCCAGACCTCATTACAGCCTTGGTCCAAACATGGACAAAAGCGCTGAATTCCAGAGGTGTGAGGTGAGAGTGACTGCCCTTGACATCAAGGCAGCATTTGACCAAGTGTGGCACCAAGGAGCCCTAGTAAAACTGAAGTCAATGGGAATCAGGGGGAAAACTCTCCAGTGGCTGGAGTCATACCTAGCACAAAGGAAGATGGTAGTGGTTGTTGGAGGCCAATCATCTCAGCCCCAGGGCATTGCTGCAGGAGTTCCTCAGGGCAGTGTCCTAGGCCCAACCATCTTCAGCTGCTTCATCAATGACCTTCCCTCCATCATAAGGTCAGAAATGGGGATGTTCGCTGATGACTGCACAGTGTTCAGTTCCATTTGCAACCCCTCAAATAATGAAGCAGTCCGAGCCCGCATGCAGCAAGACCTGGACAACATCCAGGCTTGGGCTGATAAGTGGCAAGTAACATTCGCGCCAGATAAGTGCCAGGCAATGACCATCTCCAACAAGAGAGGATCTAACCACCTCCCCTTGACATTCAACGGCATTACCATCGCCGAATCCCCCACCATCAACATCCTGGGGGTCACCATTGACCAGAAACTTAACTGGACCAGCCATATAAATACTGTGCCTACAAGAGCAGGTCAGAGGCTGGGTATTCTGCGGCGAGTGACTCACCTCCTGACTCCCCAAAGCCTTTCCACCATCTACAAGGCACAAGTCAGGAGTGTGATTGAATACTCTCCACTTGCCTGGATGAGTGCAGCTCCAACAACACTCAAGAAGCTCGACACCATCCAAGATAAAGCAGCCCGCTTGATTGGCACCCCATCCACCACCCTAAACATTCACTCCCTTCACCACCGGCGCACTGTGGCTGCAGTGTGCACTATCCACAGGATGCACTGCAACAACTCGCCAAGGCTTCTTCGACAGCACCTCCCAAACCCGCGACCTCTACCACCTAGAAGGTCAAGAGCAGCAGGCACATGGGAACAACACCACCTGCACGTTCCCCTCCAAGTCACACACCATTCCGACTTGGAAATATATCGCCGTTCCTTCATTGTCGCTGGGTCAAAATCCTGGAACTCCCTTCCTAACAGCACTGTGGGAGAACCGTCACCACACGGACTGCAGCGGTTCAAGAAGGCGGCTCACCACCACCTTCTCGAGGGCAATTAGGGATGGGCAATAAATGCTGGCCTTGCCAGCGACGCCCACATCCCGTGAACGAATAAAAAAAACCATTTAGAGCCAGGACATGCAGGAGTGAAGTTAGGAAATGCTTCTACACTCAAAGGGTGGGAGAAGTTTGGGATTCTCTTCCGCAAGTGGCAGCTGATGCTAGCTCAATTGTGAGTTCTAAATCTGAGATTGATAGATTTCTGTGAACCAAGGGTATTAAGGGATATGGAAGAGTCATTAGTGAGTGAAAAAAATAAAGCGGTGGGTATATGGAGGTCCAGCATGATCTTATTGAATAATGGAACAGGCTCGAGGGGCTAAATGCCACTGCCACTTGCTGCCTCCTGTTATGCGCCACCTTCTTCTGCAAGAAAGCAGGACGTGTGTCTGGGTGATGTGCCTGTCATATTGAATAGTGTGTGGGGCATGTGAGTTGTGGGTGGGCGGTTTGCAACAGTGGTAATGTGTAAGGGTGAGAAGAAGCATCTGATTTAAAGAATTGAGTACTGATGGAAAGAGTTTGTTGTGTGAGTGATGGGGTGTGTAGTTGGTAGGAGATGCCACTTGACAGTTGACCTCACCCAACTTGACCACTCGTGTCAAAGAATTGAGCTTCTTCCTGCACTGCATCCATGTTCGTGATGCTGTGCGCCTGGCATTGATTTCATCCACCGCTGCCTCCCACTGCCTTTTGGGCATATGTCTGGAGGGCCTCTTTCTCCGTCCCCCTCAGAGAGATGTAAAAGCCATAGAGTAGTGATGAAGGGGGACTTCAGCTATTGGGATTGGAATAGTAATAATAATGGGCAAAGAGGGGAGGAATTTTTGAAGTGTGTTCTGGAGAGCTTTCTTGACCAGTACATTTCCAGCCCAACGAGGAAGGAGGCATTGCTGGATTTGGTTCTGGGGAATGAGGTGGGCCAAGTGGAGCAAGTGTCAGTGGGGAACATTTAGGGAACAACAATCATAGTATCATAAGGTTTAGAATAGCTATGGAAAAGGACATGTACCACTTTAAAGTAAAAATACTCAATTGGAGGAGGGTCAATTTCAGTGGGATGAGAACAGATCTTGCACGGATAAATTGGAAACAAACAAGGGCAGGCAAAATTATAATTGAACAATGGGCGGCCTTTAAGTAGGAGATGGTTCAGGTACAGTCTAGGTACATTCCCATGAGGCAGAAAGGTAGGGCAACTAAAGCCAGAGCTCCCTGGATGACAAAAGAGATAGAGAGTAAGATGAAACAGAAAAAAGAGGTGTATGACAGATGTCAAGTTGATAACGCAAGTGAGAACCAGCTGAATATAGAAAGTTCAGAGGGGATGTGAAAAAGGAAATGAGGGGCAAAGAGAGAGTATGAGAATAAACTGGCGGCTAACATAAAAGGGAATCCAAAAGTTTTCTATAGGCATGTAAACAGTAAATGGGTAGTAAGAGGAGGGGTGGGGTCGATTAAACACCAAAAAGGAGATGGAGGCAGAGGGCATGGCTCAGGTACTAAATGAGTACTTTGCACCAGTCTTTACCGAGGAAGAAGATGCTGCCAGAGTCTCAGTAAAGGATGATGTAGTTGAGATACTGGATGGAAATTGATAAAATGGAGGTACTAGAAAGGCTAGCTGTACTTAAAATAGATGTCATCCGGTCCGGATGGGATGCATCCTAGGTTGCTGAGTGAAATAAGGTTGAAAATTGTGGAGGCACTGGCTATAATCTTATAAATCCTTAGATACGGGAATGGTGCCAGAGGACTGGAGAATTGCAAATGATACACCCTTGTTCAAAAAAGGATCTAAGGATAAACCCAGCAACTATAGGTCAGTCAGTTTAACCTTCGAGGCGGGGAAACTTTTAGAAACGATAATCCGGGACAGAATTAGCAGTGACTTGGACAAGTGTGGATTGATTAGGGAAGATCAGCATGGATTTTTTAAAGGCAAATCGTATTTAACTAACTTGACACAATTTTTTGATGAGGTAACAGAGAGGGTAGATGAGGGCAGTGCAGTTGATGTGGTGTATATGGACTTTCAAAAGGTGTTTGATAAAGTGCCACACAATAGCCTTGTCATCAAGATTGAAGTCCACAGAATAAAAGGGGCAGTAGCAGCAGGGATACAGAATTGGCTAAGTAACAGGAAGCAGAGAATAGTGGTGAACGGCTGTTTTTTGGACTGGAGGGAAGTATACAGTGGTGTTCCCCAGGGGTCAGTACTAGGACCACTTTTCTTGATATATATTAATGACTTGGACTTGGTTGTACAGGGCACAATTTCAAAATTTGCAGATGACACAAAACTTGGAAATGTAGTGAACAGTGAGGAGGATAGTGATAGACTTCAAGAGGATATAGACAGGCTGGTGGCATGGGCGGACACATGGCAGATGAAATTTAATGCAGAAAAATGCGAAGTGATACATTTCGGTTGGAAGAATGAGGAGAGGAAATATAAACTAAAGGGCACAATTCTAAAAGGGGCACAGGAACAGAGAGATCTGGGGATATATGTACACAAATCGTTGAAGGTGGCAGGGCAGGTTGAGAAAGCGGTTAAAAAAGCATATGGGATCCTTGGCTTTATAAGTAGAGACATAGGGTACTAAAGCAAGGAAGTCATGATGAACCTTTATAAAACACTGGTACGGCCACAATTGGAGTATTGTGTCCATTTCTGGGCACCGCACTTTAGGAAAGATGTGAAGTCCTTAGAGAGGGTGCAGAAGAGATTTACTAGAATGATTCCAGGGATGAGGGACTTTAATTACGTGGATAGACTGGAGAAGCTGGGGTTGTTCTTCTTGGAACAGAGAAGGTTGCGAGGAGATTTGATAGAGGTATTCGAAATCATGGACGTTCTAGACAGAGTAGATAGAGAGAAACTGTTTCCAATGACGGAAGGGTCAAGAACCAAAGGACATAGATTTAAGGTGATTGACAAAAGAACCAAAGGTGAGATGAGGAAAAACTTTTTACACAGTGAGTGGTTAGGATCTGGAATGCACTGCCAGAGTGGGTGGTGGAGGCAGATTTAATCATGGCCTTCAAAAGGAAACTGGATAAGTACTTGAAAGGAATATATTTGCAGGACTACGGGGATAGGGTGGGGGAGTGGAACTAGCTGGATTGCTCTTGCATAGAGCAGGCACGGACACGATGGCCCAAATGGTCTCCTTCTGTGCTGTAACCTTTCTATGATTCTATGATTAGCAAGTAACAGGTACTGGCCACCTTTGAGAGATTTTAAGAGACATCCTCCCTTCAGAGATTGGGGCTCCCCTTGCTGGTGCAAAGTGTGCATTTACTTTTCAACGCTGCTTTAAGGTAAGTACGGATGAATGTCTCGTCCTACCTGCGCAGGGGCCATCGGGTGTGGGTTAATAGCGGATCACACTGCCCCACCCAATATATATACTACTCTATATATTACATGCTATAATGACATATATAATCTAAGTAGTTTGGGAGAACTCTGCACGATTAATGACTACTCACAAGGCAGCTGTACAAATTTATATAACAGCATGGTACTGTATTGAAGGTTAAACCCAGAGCGATAGCCGGGTTAAATGTCACTGCAGAGGCAGATAGAAGAAGCAATTTAGTAGGTATTTAAGCTGACTGTGGGTTCAGAGATAAGATGGGTGAAACTGTCCTCTTTCTCTTTAGAGGAAATTAAAGCCCTGACTGCATCTTAAAAATATGTAAGGAGGTAATTAGCTTTACTACAAGTCAGTGCTGCTGCAGATCACATCAAAGCTTCCAGTAATAGGAAAGGCTGGAAGACTAAAACAGTCAGAAGAAAAGTGTGATGGTCAACCTTTAGTTCAGAAAGATTTTCTTTGTTCGTTCATGGGATGTGGGTGTCGCTGGCAAGGCCAGCATTCATTGCCCATCCCTAATTGCCCTTGAGAAGGTGGTGGTGAGCCGCTGCAGTCCGTGTGGTGAAGGTTGTCCCACAGTGCTGTTAGGTAGGGAGTTCCAGGATTTTGACCCAGCGACGATGGAGAAACGGCGATATATTTCCAAGTTGGGATGGTGTGTGACTTGGAGGGGAACGTGCAGGTGGTATTGTTCCCATGTGTCTGCTGCCCTTGTCCTTCTAGGTGGTAGAGGTCACGAAGAAGCCTTGGCGAGTTGCTGCAGTGCATCCTGTAGTTGCACTGCAGCCATGGTGCGCCGGTGGTGAAGGGAGTGAATGTTTAGGGTGGTGGATGGGGTGCCAATCAAGCGGGCTGCTTTGTCCTGGATGTTGTTGGAGCTGCACTCATCAAGGCAAGTGGAGAGTATTCCATCACACTCCTGACTTGTCCCTTGTAGAAAGGCTTTGGGGAGTCAGGAGGTGACTCACTCAAGAACAAACAAGAAAGAATGGATGAGGCTTATTATTTCCCCAGGTGTCTGAAGGATTTTAACACAGACATGCCAGTAGGAAATGTGTTGCTTCTTGCCCACAATGCAAGCCACTGCAGAAAATGTTATGCCATGTTTCCCTTACAGCACTGCTGCCAGTGAGAGTGTGTGAAGTTAAATGAGGCAGTCTGACTGCCTCCAGTGATCCAGAGAATCAGCTCAGTCGGTGTTTTCCTCCACCTTTCCATACTAGTTGAGGCAGCGGAGCAAGTGAAGCAATATAAAAAGATGCTTCTGGTGGCTGAGCTGGTTTCGGAGGATCTATTTTTTGAACCAGCACTGAACTGCCATCAGCTTCGTCTAACAGTGGAGATGAGAATAGCTCTGGCTGTGAATAAAATGCTACTTCTTTAGCCAAGGTCACCACACAAGGCAAAGGAGGTACTTGAAGCTTCACACAATTGTTCTGAAACTCTTCAGGGAGTTTTAGGTTGAAAAACTACAAGTTTGAAGCTAACTTTTATCTGTTTTATACACATTTTGTTTTTAAAAAAATAAACACTAGTTTGAGCTTACTCAGCTCAGTGGGCAAGTGACCCCTGCTGGAAACTGCACAGGTGTATGTCTGGTGAGCAGGATGAGGTTTGCCCACAATACCCTCTAAGGTCAACTGGCCTGCTGACATTTACTGTCCAAGCTCACACACGAAGGATGTTCACTTGGACGAGAATCGTGGGTAGCCGTGCAACTATACCCCATGAGAGTTTGTACCTACAAAAAAGAGAAGACAATTTGGAAGGGAAACGATAGATATTATAGTGAAGCACCATTTGCATCTCTTGATAAATGGTTTAATGGAGTTTGACTCAGTTTTTTTTGTATAAATAGATAATGAGATGCATGCACCCAGACTGACAATAATTGGTGTTTCTTTAATGTAATAAACTCTGTGCACTTATATTTGCACCTGTGATTCAAGAGGTCAGAATAATGAGGTTCAATTTATTGCCTGTATCCGCACTAAGGAAGAATGGCCTTTAATTAGGATCATTATTGGACCCATAAAACCAAATCATGCTAATCTTTATTAATGTAACTCAGAAGGTTGTTTAAGAGTCCTGTAAAGAATTGCCACACCAGTAAAGCTTTTATTTTGATGACATTTCAGAAACACTCTGATCTATTAATGAGCTGGGACTTGTCACTGGCCTCACCTCTGGTGCTATGTAGTCTGGGGTCCCACAAAAGGTTCGAGTTGTCACACCATTGAATATGTTCTCTTTACACATGCCGAAATCTGCAATTTTGATGTGCCCTTCTGCATCCAACATCACGTTATCCAGCTTTAAGTCTCTGCAAATGATTTAAATGTGGATTAAGTAAGGTAACAATCAGTGTGATTCTTCTGATTTTTTGAATGTAGATTATCCTACCCATAGCTGAGGATAAGCCCACTGTTCATTGGAGAACAAGGAGCAGGAGTTGCTGAGACAGTGTGCGCCCAGGAATTTTACACTCTGAAATCATATAAAGGTCACAACGATTTTCTCCCACTCCCACATTACATGAGTCACTAGCTACAAACTAGTGCCCCATCCTTGACAGAAACAACCTGCGATGCAGGTCATGGTTACACAATGAAAGAAACAACTAATCAAAATTGAATAATATAGAAACTTTTCAAATCAAAATTAAAAATAGTGGAGAAGGAGGGTGGGAGCAAGATATGAGGATAAACTTCAAAAATTGAAGACGACCATACTTTCTTGCTTGTATTTGAAGATTATGCCAGTCATGCAGAAAATGCGATGGACCACCTACAATCTGATGCTAAGGACTGGTGAGGTGAAAACAGTGCTTTTCTTTGAAGCTAAATCCAACAATAGCCTCTAATGGAGGTGAAGATTACTCCCATGGAATTCATACAAATGTTGTCTGCAACAATTTGATTTACACTGAGAACTGACCCTAGTTGCAGGAGGATAAGTTAAAAAGAATCACCTGGGACATGTTGAGGTAGAGTGGGTAGTGGTTATGTCACCGGACTAATAATTTAGAGAGTGTTCAAATCCCACCATGGCAGCTTGAGAATTTGAATTCAATTTTAAAAATTTGGAAATAAAAAGCTTTTATCAGAAAAAGTGACCATGAAGCGGTCGGATTGTCAGAAAAGGCCAACTGGTTCTCATTAATGATCTTTAAAGGAAGGAAACCTACCGTCTTTTCCCGTTCTGGCCTACATGTGACTCCAGTCCTACACCAACTTGGTTAACTGCCCTCTGGTGGCCAAGCATGCCCCTCAGTTGCATCAAACACGCAACTAAGGATGGGCAATAAATGCCAGCTGTGCCAGTGCTGCCCACATCTCCAAAATGAATTTTAAAATAGACAGTATTCCTTCATTCTCCTTCTCCCATCCCTTCTGAATCAGAAGAACCATTACATTACACATTATCAAACTCTAATGCCAACTTATAGGAGGCTTATAGGAGCCAGTAAGATCCCCAAGATCTCTAAATGTGTCATCAAACTGAATTAGAGTGAGTGTGCAGAGATGGTGAATGGTACCGATGATCATTCTGAAACCTATCCGACTCAATGTAGCTATAGGGCACATTATAGTAACAGCTGTTGATACTGAGGCAAATATATCCCAAGACTCAACAAGGAAGACATCCTTGTCTGAGGATACCTGATCTAATTCAAGCTGTGTGTGATCTAGCAGCTTCAGCTTGAACCAGTGTTTCAGATGAAAGTGCCCTTTGGATTGCAGGGCATGAAAACATGTTGACAACCTTCAACAGTGCTGTCCTTTATCAGTAGAACATTTCTGTACATTTAAAAGCAAAACATTATTTTTTGTTAAGATTTTCTTTCACTTTTCCCTTCCTTAGAACCCATCTGTATCAGTCACCAGACCCCAGCTAAGACAATTAGCAGGCAACCCGCTCAGGCTGCAGTCGCTCAGATAGGCGCCATCCTGATAACAGATGATCAGGAAAAGGTAGAACATTAGATTGAGCCTGCTGTTTTGCACACAAAGTTCCTGATCTCAGGAGGCAGGGCATGTGGGGAGAAATTCTGAGCAAAGGATGGGTAGTACCCCTTAGGAAGAACTGCAGGATACTATGCCACCTGTTTTCATTTACTTTTCCGTGTCCAGGGTTTCTTTATTGACATTATTTCACCAAACAGTAAGCTCATTTATGGCCATAAAGAAAGATCGATGTTATTGAGTAAGTAGTGAACTGTATTATTTTAAACCATACTTCTTTGCAACTGTGCATGTTGGGACAGTGAGCAGGCTTATTATCATTATCTGATCAAACATTGGCTCTCTTACCTGTAAACGATCCCTTTCTTATGCAAGAAGAATAGACCAATAGCAATTTCTGCTGCATAGAACCTAGAATTACAGAAAACAAACATCTATAGCAACCTGCAGTGAACAAACAGCCTTGAAATAGCCTCCAGATATTCAGAATTTTACATTTCAAATCTTTCAACTGAAACAGTAACACATTCATTCGTTACAGAATATTCCTTTTTAAGTTGCAGGAATCCTTTTATAATTCTACAAGTACTGTACGCTTTTAAACTGCCTACATAAACTACTGAAAGGGGAAGGATGGCCCAGTGATACAATGGCCCAATTTTTACTCCAAGACGGGAATGGAGTGTGCAAGGGCGGTAGCGGGCGACTGATTTTAAAGGCCATTTAAATAACGCTTCCAGGTTTCTCGGCCAAATCATGCATCTGTGAATGTGCTGCCCACCCACTGGACGCAATTTCCACTATTTAAAGGTGAAGTCCATCTTTTCAAGGGAGTCTGAGGGATAGGATTATATTGACTACAGATTACTGTCAAAAATCAGTAACATGGCTGGAAAGAGAGGGAAGGTGGCTCCCAGGTTCTCCATTGCTTTCCTGGAGGTCCTGCTAGATGTGGTGATGGCTAGGAGGGATGTGTTGTTCCACACGTGGGAAGAAGAAACCTGCTGCCACGCTGAAGTAGGCATGGTTTGAGGTGGCCGAGGAAGTGAGCAGTAGGAGCGTCACGCGAAGGTCCTGGATCCAATGCAGGAAACGTTTCAATGACCTGACCAGGTCAGGAAAGGTCAGTACACGTCCTTCTTTACCTATCTCCTTCCACTCCCTCTTGTCCCTCCTTGCACCTCGTAGAAGTGGTAGATCTAGGAATTCATCAGTTAAAAAGAGCACTTAGGGTTCATATTTGGGTGTTTCATTACTTGATTTGGAAATATTAGTTTTCTTGTGCATATTAAAACCTCTCACTTTTGTGTGCTCTCTGCTTTTAGGGAAAGTTCAGTGTCTGCCTTGTCATAATATCATAGATGTGGAAGTTGGTTCAATGTTTTCATGGTGACAAGTTGAACCATTGTGAAGCAATGGAGTCAAGGCTGCAGGACTGTTGTGCAAGGGGGTCTGGCCACATGAGTGGTAGGAGTAAGAGATCTCTAGGTGAAGTGATGCGCTATGAGTGCATCCCTTGCATCCCAGGCCGCAAGATGCTCCTCATGCCCTGCATCGTGTCCTTCAGCGTCCTCTTCACCATCCTCTTCCTCATCAGATGATGAGTCCTGCAGGACTTCATCCTCCTGCACCTCCAGTCCTCTTTGCTCAGTGATGTTCTGGAAAATGCAGCGTGCCACAATTATTCTGGAGACTCTAGCTGGCGAATATTGCAGGGACCCTCCTGACCTATCAAGGCACCTCAACTTGAGCATCCCAAAGGCCTGCTGTATGACACAACTTGTGTGATGTGGCTGCTGTTGTATCTGTTCTGTTGTGGGATTGTGGAGTTCCGCAGAAGTGTCATCAGCCGTGGTAGAAGGGGGTATTCCTTGTTCCCAAGCAGCCATCCTCTTAACACTGGTGCCAGATCGAAACATTGGGGAAGATATTGGACTGCCTTAAGACGAAAGCATCGGGTATCGGGCAGATACTTGCATGAATCTCTTCTTGTGGTCACATAGTGAGTTGGACATTAATGGAGTGGAAACCCTTGCAGTTAATAAATGCTCCTGGCTGGTCAGAAGGTGCCCTGATGGCTACGAGTAATCTATTGCACCCTGCACTTGCGGAAAACCAGCCAGAGCGGCAAACCCTAATACTCCCTCGTTCTGACTGCTGTCATCAGTTGGAAACGAGATACCTCGGCTGGTCCTGGCATGTAACGCATCTGTGACCTGCCTGATGCATTTATGGGTGGCTGACTGCGACACCCTCGTTATGTCCTCCTGTCACAGCATGGAAGGATCCAGAGGCATAGAAGTTGAGGGTGGTGGTAACTTCCACTGTCATGAGGTTTTTAGGATTTTGAAAGGAATTGATAGGGTAGAGAGAAACTTTTTCCGCAGGTGGGGGAGTCTAGGACAAAGGGACATAACTTTAAAATCAGAGCCAGGCTATTGGGGAGAGAAGTTAGGAAACACATCTTTACACAAAGGGCGGTAGAAGTGTGGAACTCTCTCCCACAAAAAGCAGTAGATGCAAGCTCAATTAATAATTTTAAATCTGAGAGCAATAGATTTTTGCTGGCCAAGAGTATGAAGCCAAGGCAGGTGGATACAGATCAGCCATGATCTCATTGAATGGCGGAACATGCTCAAGGGGCTGAATGGCCTACTCCAGTTCCTATGGCCGCCCGGTCCAGCAGGAAGAAGGTCTTCTTCCAGGAGGCTGCAGAGGTCCGCAACCAACTGCCTTGACAATCTGAGCCTCCTGAAGCGCTGCTCCTCAGACAGGTCAAGGCAGCTCAGCCTCTGTCTGCAGACCCTGTGAGGTGGGTAGAACCTCTGTTGTGGCCTTCCCTGTGGCTCTCCTGCAGCGCCTTCTTCATCATGGTTTTGCTCTTGGTGCTCCTCTTCCACCTCCTCACTCCAGTAGAGTGCAGCTAAGGCAGCACCCATAATCAGCTTCTATTTTTTAATGAAGATTCTCCACATTGTAAGCCAAACCAAACAGTGATTATAGAATCACAGCCCACAGTGAAGTGAAAGAGCACCTATGAATGTTGCAACTTTACTCACATCGTGGCTCCTTTCCATTCCGCACACTGATCAGTCAGGATCCAATCCCGCCAGGCTTCCCCTGGCGATCTTGCCAACCTGCATGAAACCCGTGCTGCACTCGTTAAAATCACATTGGCGTCCTATTTGCATCACTGGACCCAGATTTACATACATTCACAAGCCTCTTGCCCCTCTGCAGTGCGAGACACATGACCACGAGACTCGCTGCCGTTAATATTGCACGGAAGGAGGCTAATTGGCCCATCAAGTCCGCGCTGGCTCTCTGCAAGTGCAATCCAGCTAGTCCCACTTCCCTGCTCTATCCCTGTAGCCCTGCAAATGTTTTCCTTTGCTGGTTTCTAAAACTCTCCCAATCCTCAGGCTTACTACTATTCTTCACAACATTATAAGCCTCTTTTTTTATCTAATACTATCCTTAACTTCTTTAGTTAGCCATGGATGGATCACTTTTCTTGTGGAGTTTTTATTTTTCAATGGAATGTATATTTGTGGAGAATTTTGAAATTTTTCTTTAAATGTCTGCCACTGCTTATCTACCATCATACCTTTTAATCTAATTTCCCAATCTACCGTAGCCAACTTGTCCCTCACCTACGTAATTGATTTATTTAAGTTTAAGATTCTAGTTTCGGACTTAAGTATGTCACTCTCAAACTCAATGTGAAATTCTATCATATTATGATCATTCTTCCCCAGAGGATCCTTTAGGAACATAGGAACAGGAGTAGGTCATTCAGCTCCTGAGCCTGCTGCACCATTTGATAAGATCATGGCTGATCTGTGATCTAACTCCATATATCTGCCTTTGGCCCATATCCCTTAATGCCTTTGGTTGCCAAAAAGCTATCCATCTCAGATTTAAATTTAGCAATTGAGCTAGCATCAATTGCCGTTTGCGGAAGAGAGCTCCAAACTTCTACCACCCTTTGTGTGTAGAAATGTTTTCTAATCTCACTCCTGAAAGGTCTGGCTCTAATTTTTAGACTGTGCCCACTACTCCTAGAATCCCCAACCAGCAGAAATAGTTTCTCTCTATCCACCCTATCTGTTCCCCTTAATATCTTATAAATTTCAATCAGATCAACCCTTAAACTTCTAAACTCTAGAGAACATAACCCTTATTTGTGCAATCTCTCCTCGTAACTTAACCCTTGAAGTCCGGGTATCATTCTAGTAAACCTACGCTGCACTCCCTCCAAGGCCAATATGTCCTTCCGAAGGTGCGGTGCCCAGAACTGCTCACAGAACTCCAGGTGCGGTCTAACCAGGGTTTTGTATAGCTGCAGCATAACTTCTGCCCCCTTGTACTCTAGTCCTCTAGATATAAAGGCCAGCATTCCATTAGCCTTCTTGATTATTTTCTGCACCTGTTCATGACACTTCAATGATCTATGTACCTGAACCCCTAAGTCCCTTTGGACATCCACTGTTTTTAACTTTTTACCATATAGAAAGCACCCTGTTCTATCCTTTTTTGATCCAAAATGGATGACCTTACATTTGCCTACATTGAATTCCATTCGCCACAGTTTTGCCCATTCACCTAATCTATCAATATCCCTTTGTAATTTTATGTTTTCCTCTACACTGCTTACAATGCCACCAATCTTTGTTTCATCAGCAAACTTAGATATGAGACTTTCTATGCCTTCATCTAAGTCGTTAATAAATACTGTGAATAATTGAGGCCCCAAGAAGATCCCTGCGGGACTCCACTAGTTACATCCTGCCAATGTGAGTACCTACCCATTATCCCTACTCTCTGTCGCCTTTCGCTCAGCCAACTTCCTAACCAAGTCCGTACTTTTCCCTCGATTCCATGGGCTTCTATCTTGGCTAATAGTCTCTTATGTGGGACTTTATCAAATGCCTTCTGGAAGTCCATATAAATAACATCCATTGACATTCCCCTGTTCAATACTTTAGTCACCTCTTCAAAAAATTCAATCAGGTTTGTCAGGCACGACCTACCTTTCACAAATCCATGCTGGCTCTCTCTGATTAACTGAAAATTCTCAAGGTGTTCAGTCACCCTATCCTTAATTATAGACTCCACAACAGGTGTTAGGCTAACTGGTCTATAATTCCCTGGTTTCCCTTTCTCACCTTTCTTAAAAAGCAGAGTGACGTCCAATCTAGGAGGGACAGTTCCTGATTCTAGAGAACTTTGAAAGATTATAGTTAGGGCATCTGCAATGTGCTCACCTACTTCCTTTAAAACTTTACTATGAGATTACTAATTAACCCTGTCTCATTACACAATACAAGATCTAAAATAGCCTGATGCTTGGTTGGTTCCATGATGTATTGTTCTAGGAAACTGTCTCGAATGCATTCCATAAACTCGTCCTCCAGACTACCGTTGCCAATTTGATTTGCCCAGTCTATATGAAGATTAAAGTCCCCTACGATTATTGCTTTACCTTTGTTACAAGCTCCTAATATTTCTTGATTAATACTCTGTCCAATGGTATGGCTACTGTTAGGGGGCCTATAAACTACTCTCACTGGTGTTTTCTGCCCCTTGTTATTTCTTATCTCCACCCATACTGATTCTGCTTCCTGATCTTCAGAGCCAAGGTCTTTTCTCACTACTGTCCTCATGTCATCCTTTATTATCACCCTTTTCCATTCTGCCAGTCTGTCCTGCACGTTGTTTGTGTGAAAGGTGCAGGATAAACCACCAGTCTCTCTCTGACTATACATCCAATCAGTTGGCATAGAAGATATTCAGCTTGGAGCTCTGTGCTATAAAAAGTTCTAAAACATCACAGTGCACCCTCCCATTTCTCTTCACAAGTTAAATCCAGTTTGATGGAATTTGTTTACTGGTGGTCCTGCTTTTTATCAAGTTCAAGTTCTCAGGGCTGAGTCAGTTAATGCGACCTTTTTTAAACTCACCTCAAATTGTTAATAATCCTTTTTTTAAAAAAGAGAATGCCTAAGTTTTAGTAGCACACTCCATCTTAACACACACTGTGGGTTAGATCGACTGGTGTAGGTTTTAAAGAAGCAACATTTGAAGTTAGTTTTCCTTTTGGTTGCCGGGTAAATTTGCAGTGAGTTAACAGGCTCAGTGCATCACTACAGCAATGACAGGGATGGGATGAGCCCTCTCAATGTATTACAGTGTCAGACTATTAACCCGTACACTGCTAGCAAGCCCAAGGTGACTTTAGACCTCTCTCTATTTCCTTCCATTTTCAGTTTACAATCATGACATTGAAAAAATCGCTAATATTACAGTAATAAAAGGACTCATGTCAGGGGTAGAGTTACTGCTGCAAATACTTACCCCAAAATAACTCAAAGGGGTAGAAATGCCACTTTTGTACTCGCCAGCTTGTGAATTTCTGCCCATTAAATTGAGTGCCTGGGAAATAACAGGCTGGTGCATGCCAAAGTGGAATCTTTACCCCAAAGTGTTTCAATTATTTAAACTTGTGCTTTACTTCTACTTGCCATGTCTCCCTTTCTCTATTCTGCCCTAATCATTACGAGTTTGTTATCTAATCTATCGACTTAAAACATCAAACTTTAGGACATTTTCTTCTATCTGTTTTCTTCCGCCTTGGTGAGTGCAACTTCCATGGTAATGTTTTTGGCTGAGAACTCAAGATGAACTTGGAAAATATTTTATTAGTTAATGTTGGAATGGGGAGGTTCTTTTTTCCCTCTTTAGGTCTCTGCACAGCAATATTTATTTCCTGGCTGAGAGGCAGGTCAAGTACTTTCCCCACACGACTTCTTAACCCCCATTAATAGAAGTGTAAAAGCAGCCCAAGGTCACTCATGTACTGTAGGAAACTCAACTCACATCCTGTCACTCCACAGTGAAGCACATTGCCACAAAGATACTATATTTGGCAGACAGGAGTGAATATAGAATATTAAATTGGAACAGTGCACAACAGTATCATGACAACTCTGAAAGGTTAGTTTTATGGACGTTACAGGATCGATACTTACACTGCCTGGGGCTCCTTGAACTTCCCAACTTGCTGAATGTGGTACATTAAGTCACCACCGTTCACATATTCCATGACAAAATAAAGGCGATCCTAGAACAGAAGGTGCAAGCTACGTGAGCAGAAGGAATATCCTCTAACCTGCTGCATTGAAATTGCAATATTTGGCACCATTTTTATAATTACATTTCCACTTAACATTTTCACAACTTTGAACTGTAGAGAGCACAAGAGAAATTAGCCTGGGGCAGATACTACACCATGTCTGTATAGAATGTCAACAGACAGTTGTTGGTAATCAGCATGATCACCTGAAAGGAAAGCACAGGAACAGTAATCCCCTCAGGGACAAGTGGGGGATAACTAGAGTGAACGAGTGTAGGCGTATTGGGTACGAGTTTGGCAAATGGTGAGGAAGTGAAAAAAACACAACTAAATTTTAAGGTTGGGACTTACTAGTTTCAGCCCCGGCAGCACACATAATGCTGCTATGAAGTACTAAAGAGGCTGCTTCGCTACCAATTCCCAGAAAGAAATGACATGTCACCGAGTCTCAACAGATCACTGGATCTAACAGACGGTGCTGTTTTTTTGATTGTTCTGTGAAAGAGGAAACCCTCTTAAAACTTACTGCTCTGAGAGCACTTCCAGAACACTGCGCTGGTGTTACGTGCATTCTGCACAGTGGTGCAGTCAAGGATATACAAAGCACAGTCACATTTGATTTTTAGAGGCAAGAGTTCGGTTACTTTTTGGCAGCCGACATATGATTGCCATGCAGCTAGTACATTTAGTTCCGGGAACTGTGAAACTATGAGGGAAGATTTTCCTCTGCATTGTGCTTGGGGAATCAATGCTCGCCTGCTGCAGGGTAGGGGAAAAATAGCCCATTATATCTGATCTTCACCCCCCACACCCCAATCTTTACCCTGCCCCAGCAAGGATAGAGGAGCCTGTGCCTGTTGCAGGAGCAGACCCACTGCACCTATTGTAATGAGTGGGGGAGTCCCAGCCTGCTGCTTTATTCTTCCTTTGTTCGATGCCTGTGGAAAGGTGGTACAAGGGTTTGTTCCTAGACCGCTGCAGACTAGAGGACAGGCTGAAGACAGCAAGACAAGTTTCAAAATTATATTTAATCATCCCTACCCCTCCATCCCCAAAGAAGGAATAGCAGTCTGAGCTCTGCAGCAGCAACTGGGAGGCTCTGATTTTGAGTGAGTATACAGTTAATACAGTGTTTTAGAAGGCACTGGGATCTGGTTGAGACTTCCCGAACCTATTTCATATAGAGCGTGTACAGGCAGCAGGCAGAGATTTTCATCCCATCAATCTGACCTGGATTTGAATCCAAAGTCCCATACTGCTTCACAACCGGTAAATTATTTTGAAAAGTAAGTTGTTATGAAGACCAATGCAGCAGCTAATTTACGCACAGCATAGTCCTACAAACAGCAAATAAAGGGCTTGCTACATTAGTGTGGGTGTTTTACAGATCTCCAAATTGTGGGTAGAAAATGGAAGAGGAAATCTGCGGTCAGATTAGACAGATGAGTAGGAATAACAAAATTATTGTTCTGGGTGGTTTTAATTACCTCATTGATTGGGACAGGGAGGGAAGAAATGGAGAAAAGGGAATGGAACTCCTAAAGTATGTGCAGGACTCCTTCCTGAAGCAGGATGTTAGTAGCCCTACAGGAGTAGAAGCATTGCTCGATCTGGTTATGAGTAATGAAGCAGATCAGCTAGATGAGCTAAATGTAGTTGAGCACCTTGGGAGTAGTGACAATATGATAAAGTGTAAGATCCAACTAGAAAGGCAAAAAGTCAGTACAAAAAATAGAACACCAGATGGGATTAGAGCAGATTTTATAAAGTTGAGGAACAAGCTAACTGAAGTGAGGTGGCAATAGAAACAGGATTAGAACAACAGTGGGATGTTTTTAAAAAAGCGATTGCAAAGGTACAGAAAATGTATATTCTATTAAAAAGGAAATTACTAGTAGTTTCAGGATATCATGGATAAATAAAGAGGTTAGAAACCAATTAAAATTGAAGAGGGTCTATGAGAATAATAATGATTAAAAATTGAAGGAAAATATGAGAAAATAAGAAAAGAGGCTAAGTGCGAGATAAGGAAAGCCAAGAGGGGGTATGACAAAAGAACATCAAAAGGAACAGTGAAGTATTTTACAACTATATCAGTAAAAAGAGAATTGTTAAATGTTAGATGGGATCCTTGAGATGAGAGGATTGTCAATTTGCAGAAGATGATCAAAAAATGACAGAGGTATTTAATAATTACTTCTCTTCAGTCTTTACTAAGAGAATGATACCCGAAGAGGCAAATCATAGAATCATGAAAAGTCACTGCATGGAAAGAGGCCATTCGGCCCATCATGTCCATGGTGGCTGAAAAACAGCTATCCAGTTTAATCCCACTTTCCAGCACTTGGTCCATAGCCCCATAGGTTAAGGCACTTCAAGTGCACATCCAAGTACTTTTTAAATGTGATGAGGGTTTCTGCCTCTACCACCCTTTCAGGCAGTGAGTTCCAGACCCCCATCACCCTCTGGGTGAAAACATTTCTCCTCAGCTCCCCTCTAATCCTTCTACCAATTACTTTAAATCTATGTCCCTTGGTCACTGACCCCTCTGCTAAGGGAAATAGGTCCTTCCAATCCACTCTATCTAGGCCCCTCATAATTTTATACACCTCAATTAAATCTCCCCTCAGTCTCCTCTGTTCCAATTAATACAACCCCAGCCTATCCAACCTTTCCTCATAGCTAAAATTCTCCAGTCCTGGCAACATTCTCGTAAATCTCCTCTGTACCCTCTCTAGTGCAATCACAACATTCCTGTAATGTGGTGACCAGGCTGTGGCTTAACTAGTGTTTTACATAGTTCTAGCATAACCTCCCTGCTCTTATATTCTATGCCTCAGCTAATAAAGGAAAGTATCCCATATGCCCCCTTAACCACCTTATCTACCTGTCCTGCTACCTTCAGGGATCTGTGGACATGCACTCCAAGGTCCCTCAGTTCCTCTACACCTCTCAGTATTCTCCCATTTATTGTGTATTCCCTTGCCTTGTTTGCCCTCCCCAAATGCATTACCTCACACTTCTCCAGATTGAATTCCATTTGCCACTTTTCTGTCCACCTGACCAGTCCATTGATATCTTCCTGCAGTCTACAACTTTCATCCTCACCATCAACTGCAAACTTCTTTAACATGCCCCTTACATTTAGGTCTAAATCATTAATATATACCACAAAAAACAAGGGACCTAGTACAGAACCCTGCGGAACCTCACTGGAAACAGCCTTCCAGTCACAAAAACACCCGTCGACCATTAACCTTTGCTTCCTGCCACTAAGCCAATTTTGGATCCAAGTTGCCACTTTCCCTTGGATCCCATGGGCTTTTACTTTTCTGACCAGTCTGCCATGTGGGACCTTGTCAAAAGCCTTGCTAAAATCCATGTAGACTACATCAAATGCACTACACCTTCATCGACTCTCCTTGTTACCGCCTCAAAAAATTCAATCAATTCACAAATCCATGCTGACTGTCCTTGATTAATCTGTGCCTTTCAAAATGACGATTTATATTGCCCCTCAGAATTGTTTCCAATAATTTGCCCACCACCGAGGTAAGGCTGACAGGCCTGTAATTACTCGGTCTATCCTTTTCTCCCTTTTTAAACAATGGTACAACATTAGCAGTCCTGCAATCCTCCGGCACCACGCCTGTTCCCAGAGAAGATTTGAAAATGAAGGTCAGAGCCTCCACTATTTCCTCCCTTGCTTCTCTTAACAGCCTGGGAGACATTTCATCCAGGCCTGGCGATTTAAAGATGCTAATCCGCTTAATATATCCCATCCAACATTTCACACTCCTCCTTCTTAATTACAATGTCTGCATTGTCCCCCTCTTTTGTGAAGACAGATGCAAAGTATTCATTAAGAACCATACCCACATCTTCCAACTCCACACATAGGCTACCTTTTTGGTCTCTAATAGGTCCTACTCTTCTCTTAGTTTCCCAAATCCTGAAGTGTTCGAGCGAGATGAGTGATAAAATTTTAATTAGGTTAGTTCGGCTAATGGAAGATAAAGCACCTGGGCCCAACAGGATACATCTTAGGATCAGGAGGGAGGAAATTGTCGAGGCCCTAGAAATTAAATTGAGTGTGGATGTGTGCTCAAGTATGGGATAGTGGCCAATATAGTTTCCATTTTTAAAAATGGAAGATAGAGCTAATCCGGGTAATTACAGGTCAGTTCGCCTAACATCTGTGGTAGGGAACATTTTAGCATCTTTAATTAAGGATGGAATTAACACATATTTAGATAAAGAGAAGATAGAAGTAGTTGACATGAATCTCAAAAGGGATGATCGTGCTTGCCAACCTCCTAGAACTCTTTGAGGAGGTAGCAGGCATCGTACGTGGGGGAACTGTAGTGGATGTAGTGTACAGGGACTTTAGGAAAGGTTTTGACAAGGTACTGAGAGGCAGTTAAGTGGTATGGAATTAGGGAGAGGATAGTAAACTGGATTAAAAATTGGTTAAAAGGGAGAAAACAGAGTAGGAGTTAAGGGCAGGTTTTCAGTGGTTGGAAGCAGGTGGTGTTGTCCCACAGGGTTCAGTCCTGGGGCCACTTCTGTTCACTGTGTTTATCAATGATTTCGACATAGGCCTAGAGGCAATAGATAACAAAATAGATAGATAGTTATTTCTTTAGAAGACCAAAGGAAGCTGTGAAGGCGAAATTGATAAAATGGGCTAAAAAATGGCAAATGGAATTTAATGTCAGTAAATGTGAGGTGTTGTATTTTGGTTAAAAACAGTAATTCTACTCTGAATGGAAGTAGGCTCAGTGCTGTGGAACAGCAGAGGGATTGGGGGCTACTGGTTCCCAGGACATTAAAGGCAGCACCTCAGGTTGATAAGACTGTAAATAAAAGTTAATGGAATTCTAGGTTTTATCACAAGAGGTATAGAATATGAAAGCCAAGAGGTAATCATGAGCCTAATTAAAACCTTAAGATCTCAGAGTAGTACTGTGTGCAGTATTGGGCTTTATATTAATAGGAAGGATATTGAGGCTCTAGATTCATAAGGATGCCACCTGATATGAGGAAATATGCTTTAAATTCCCCAGCATGCTACACAGGAGGGAGATGAGATAAAATCAAGAAAAGCCCAGGATGGAAAATTGTGGGGTGCAGTGGAAAAAGCTAATATTCCTACTTCTTTTAAATAATGTAACAGGTTAATAAAACTGCACGGCTGAACTGACCAGCCCTCTATTCATGGTACCAAGTAAACACTCCATCCTGTGCTTATTTCTTATACATCCTACTACTATGTTTGCATAACAGAGATGATTGGCTGAAGGGAGCATTTCCTTTGATGACAGGGTTCCCCAGGCATGCACTGTACCAGATTCAATTTAAGGAGGTGTTTAATACTAATCAACCAACGATGGAACCTCATCCTTCAATTAAAAAGAATGATGCCAATTGCTAAGCTCTTCTGATATTGACAATTCTCCACTTTTTGCATTTGTTAAAGCAAGATTCTGCTCATATTGTTTAATATATTCCTTTTATACTGGGGCCTGGTTTCAGCTGTAACTACATGTGAAATAGCATATTTACAGCCCAATAAAACCAAATCAGAACCACAGATGGAATGCTGCATTCAAGAGATTTGGAGATCAAGTGCCGAAGATTTATCACGAAGTCAATGAACTCATCTTATCAAAGCTTTTGAGGGACTCCATCAGGTTCAGATAAGATGACAGCTGCAACTGTTTTGTCATCACACAATACTCATTTCAAAGTAGGGATTTACCGCAAGTAATAAGCTACATTAAACTCGATCTTTTGTACTGGAGAGGAGGGAGTGGAAATATGGTAAAAATATCAAAGGCTGTATGATTTAACAATAAGAGTGTCTGTCATCCAGACACGATGGAGACAATGAACACAGCAATAAGTAAGGTGTCTGAAACTGATTGCAACTGAGCTCAGTTGTTGAACAGTGGTGAGCAGGGACAAAGAGGGGTTTCTGGATCATGTTCAGGATTCCATTCTACAGATCACCTTTCATTGATTTCTGTCACTCATCTGCTAGTCTGAAAGGGTACAAACTCAAACTCTGAAACCTACATTTGAATCAATATTGCGTAAGTGCACTGACCAGTGAATAGCTGAGCTGTTCAGCAGGAAGGTCCTGGGTTTGATCGCTGGTCCATATTGAGTGAGATGTAGGAGAGTGCTATAAATTACCTCATAATGTCCTTCGACTAGGAATAGAGGCAAGCGGGAGGAAAGAGGGAACAAGGGGGAGTGCGGAGGAGGCACGGTGGAGTGGGGGCAGGCACAGGAGAAGGTAGAGCAGGAGCAAATGATGGAATTAAAAGAAAGGAGCAACAAGCCCAGAGGAACTGGGTTGGCTACCAGGAGGGAAGGACCAGAGGAATCTTGCTGAGCAGGTCCAGAGAAAGGGGTGAAATACCGGGAGTGGAGACCCAGAAGAAGTGGGTCAAAGCCAGCAGCCACCTCAGGAGCCACTTGAGGTAGACTGACCACTAAGAGGGAGGGAGGGGGGTATGGAAAGGGAAGAATGGCGGCAGTGGCAGGGGTCATTTTCCTCCAGTGCAGACGGGCGGGTGATGGCCATGATTCTGGCCAGGGAAGCTGCTTCTTCGATGTGAGGAAGCAGGTACTGCACTAAGTGCTGAGGCAAAAAATATTCAAAAATTTAAATTTATGCTTATCTCCAATATAAGAAAGACTGAGGATAGAGATATGGATCCCAACGGCTGCACTACTGGTGGTGGAACTGGGTCATAGGTGACAGTGGTGGGAGGGTGCAACTGCATACTTTAAATTGCAATTGGTGACAGCACTGATTTGACAGAGAAATTGAATGGAAACACTGACCTAGCAATTACAGTGGGAAAAGATTACTCAAAACCATAACCAAAAAACATGACAACCGGAAGCAAGTGCATGTCATACATAATATTTATAATATAATATATAGGTTAAAAGTTTTACATGTAACAGATTAAATGTGTCTGTACAACAAAAAAAAAGCTATCATGCTTTTCTGATTAGCTGAAATTTTCCAGGAAACAATGAAAAAACCCTTCACCACTACCCAATTATTCTGATTGATTCCTGGGAAATTTAAGTCAATCAATACCCATTTCACCCTATGGATGTACTTCACTCTCTCTCAGTACAACTCTCACAAACTTCTGCCAAATCCTCCGACTCACCGGTAACAACGTCATGCGCGATCCACTAGTTTGAGTAACTAAAAGATGCTTATAGTTTTCGATCAAAGTATTGGGGGGAAGGGAGGGGGAAGGAACGGACAGTACTCAACAAAATAAGTACACCTTTCCCCCATTATCAATGGGACTGTTTATCTTCCCCCTTAAAGAGAATGTCGGAATGGAGATGAGATATAATCTTGCCATCGTGGCACAATCTGTGCCAGCAAACTTCAAACCATACAATAAATTAAACAGATTAAAGAGAAGTTTCCTTTTGTACTTCCTTAAATCCTTTTCCAAACAAAAGCTTTCACATCACCCAATGCTGCATCTTCCTCTTTTTGCTCTTGCACAGTTCTCTATTCCCCTCATAGCTTTCTATTCTAGCCCTGGCAGAATAAAAGGTCAAAGCGAATATTCCCCAGCTTGCAAAGCATTTACACCAGAATGATCCACAAGTTATTAATCCGTGATCGGTATTTGCTGTCAAAAAGAAATACAAAAACATATGATCCACACCCCATCTTCAATGTGTAGTACACACTAATAACAGTATGCTGTATCATTTAACAAGACAGCCCACGCAGTGCCTGTCATTTTACTCTATGAATATCAATGGTTCTCGATCATAAGTTTCTGAAGCTTTGCAAAAAGCTTCTACTTCTATTACTGAATACTAGTAATAAGTGCTATCAGTGCCCCACAGAGCACGAGACCGGGTGAGAATTAGGGCTCCTTTAAAGTTTTATTATATTACTTTCAGTCTCCCAGATTGGCATCAAAGTAGTTCATAAAATATATCATTCACTGCTTCTTATCACACCATCTTCAAAGCACATGAGTTGTGATTCAAGGATACCAAAAATAGCCTTACAATCCCATCGATCCCACATAGCTTTTCTTGCTGTCAATCTAACACATATCTCAATAGGCATTTACAAACAAAATGAAGTCTTATTCACCTCAGGTGCTTAATCCTCCTTATGGCTCACAGTCTCCTACAGCTGCGCAGCAAGATAACAACCTGCCTGCAACATTGTTGAAGTGCATTCAGCAGTCCTATTTTCTCTGTTCTTACTGAAACCTGGAGCTTCCTTGTCAGTCAGGTTTCTCTAGGTCTGTAATCATTTAATTTGCCTAAAGGAAAGTTAAGTACTTTGTAACTCGCCTTCCATCATAGTTATTTCTTCGTCCATCAAATGCCTTCGTCCTGTGCTGGGAATTCACTGGACATGTTAGGGAAGAATGGCACTGAATGTATTATACAGAGGTGGGTGATTTCTTATATATCTCACCATCTAAAATAATCTTTTTTGATGAGATGTTACATTTTGGTGGGAAGAATAGGAGAGGCAATATAAACTAAATGGTATAATTTTAAAGAGGGCACAGGAACAGAGACACCTGGGGGTGTATGTACACAAATCTTTGAAGGTGGCAGAACAAGTTGAGAAGGCTGTTAAAAAAACATATGGGATCCTTGGCTTTATAAATAGAGGTATAGAGTACAAAAGCAAAGAAGTAATGCATCGAAACTATAGCACAGAAACAGGCCATTTGGCCCAGCTGATCTATGCTGGCATTTATGTTCCACACGAGCCTCCTTCATCTAATCCGTTATAAAACATCGGTTAGGTCTCAGCTGGAATATTGTGTGGCAAATCAAGCACTAGACTTCATCTCTAGAGGGATAGAATTGAAAAGCAAAGAAGTTTTGTTAAACTTGTATACAACCTTGGTTAAACCACACTTGGAGTATTGGTCTCCATATTATAGAAAGAATGTAGAGGCATTGGAGAGAGTGCAAAAAAGATTCACAAGGATGATACCAGAACTGAGAGCATATCCTTATTAGGAAAGGCTGAACAGGCTAGGGCTCTTTTCTCTAGAAAAGAGAAGGCTGAGGAGTGACCTGCTAGAGGTCTTTAAGATAGTGATAGGGTTTGGTAGGGTAGAGGTGGAGAAAATGTTTCCACTTGTGGGGGAGTCCAAAACTAGAGGTCATAATTATAAAATAGTTGCTAATATATTCAATAGGGAATTCAGGAGAAACTTCTTTACCCAAAGAATGGTAAGAATGTGGAACACACTACCACAAGGAATAGTTGAGGCAAATAACATAGATGCATTTAAGAGGAAGCTGGATAAGCACACGGGGGAGAAAGGAATAGAAGAGTATCCCGATAGGATTAGATGAAGGAGGCTCGTGTGGAGCATAAATGCCGGCATGGACACTTGGGCCGAATAGCCTGTTTCTGTGCTGTAGTTTCGATGTAATTCTGGGCACCACACTTTAGGAAGGATGTCAAGGCCTTAAAGAAGGTGCAGAAGAGATTTACTTTAATGGACCAGGGATGAGGGACTTCAGTTATTTGGAGAAGCTGGGGTTGTTCTTAGAGCAGAGATAGTTGCACATGTTTACTACTAACTGTTGCTATATGCAATCCCCTACATTTACCCACATTAAAATCCATCTACCATACCCAGTCAATTTACACATTTGGTTTAAGCCTCTTAAGATAATCAACCTCCTTTCTACTCGTTATCTGCATGCAAAGCTTTAGGTTACCAGCAAATTTATTAACACTACTAGACACCTTGTTTCATATCATTGACAAATATTGTGCAGGGCAGGGGTCCCAGAGCAGGTCGATGTTGAACATCACTGGTAACTGTTTTTCTCAGGCAGAGCATTTTCCATTTAACGTCACCCTCTGCCTTCTGTTGAACCAATTCTTAATCCATCCAAACAATTTGGAACATCACCTCCTCAAAAGGCCTACAAGGTTGGTCAGGCAAGATCTATCCTTACTGAAGCAGTTATTAGATTATTCTCACAGCGGTACACTCCCATTTTATTACAGCTAGTAATTTGGTTTATTGCTTCTCAGTGATGGTCAGTAATGAGAAAACCATCACTCTCAGCCTTCGTTCTATTTATATTTAAAAAAAAACTTTTAAACTGTTTCTTTTTGTTTTTTAGGTTCCTTCTAATCTTTTTATTGAATCACTGTCGCCTAGGGCTTGCTAGGTTTCTCTTTTTTTTTTAAGAATATCCTTTCTTATCTCTTCCTGTGTAACCTTAAATATTTTGCATTTGCTTCCATTGTTCTACTTCGAAGTCTAATTATTTTTGACAAAGATTCATTTCATGACTATAGATTCTGCTCCTGCAAAGGCTTGTCCAACCACATTGTTGTTTTTAGCTTTATTTCTAACAACAAAATCAAATCTAATAATACAATGATCGCTAGATCCCAGGTCCGCAAAACTTCCAAATTATTAACTAGCTCCATGTGGATTAGTAAACACTAAATCCAACACAATCTCTTCTAGTAGCCCGTCTCACACGTTGTGTGAGGAAATCATCCCTGAATGTCTCCTTGAAGTGAAGACTTGGAGCTGTAAGAACCATTATTCAATTGGGGAGGAATACAGCGGCACCACACAATACCTGGTTTAATACCTCTGCTTTACACTTGAGCATTCAGCAGAGTCTAAAAAGGTGAACACTGAGCTATTCGCATTCAGAAACCTGTACACAGGGAGATTAACAAAACTGAAAAACATGCTTGTTCATGTCATTCTGAAACAACACTAGCTTGCATTCATATCGTAACGTTAAAATGGACACTGGGTATAAGTGGAGGAATTAGAAGAGATGATGAAAGGCATGGTCAAATAGGTAGGTTTTGAGTTGTTGAAAGGCCGGGAGACAGGAAGTGTGGCAGAGGGATTTAGGGAGATAGAAAGTAGGGCTGAGATAGCTGTAAGCTCTACCAGCAATGGTGGAGCAGAGGGAGGAAAGCACAGGAGACCACAGTTAGAGGAAGGAAGGGTATGGGATGGGACAGAGTGGAGGAGGTCACAGATTTGGGGAGGTGAAAGGATCTGTAGATAAGGACAAGGATTTTGAAATCAATGCATTAGGCGTAGGAAGGCAGTGAAGGATAGAAGTGATGGGCAAGTGGAATTTAGTAGAAGACAAGATTTGGGAGGTGGAACTTTGGACAAGTTAGTGTTTATGAATTAAGATTCTTGAGGTCAGCAAAATTGGCATTAAAAAAATCAAGTCTGAAGGTGACGAGAGGGTGGATAAGAGTTTCATGTGTGGTGGGCGGGAGGTAGAACAGAGGTGGACGATGTTGTAGAATTGGAAGTAAGCAGCCTTGACACAAGTCAAGATGTGGGATTTGAAACTTAGCTCAAGGTGAGCAGGACACTGAGGTTGTGGATCATCTAGTGCAGGCTGAGTGAGCAGTTGCGAGGGAGGTGGAGTTGGTGGTAAGGATGAGGAGCTTTTGACAGGGGCCAAATATGATGGCTTTGTTCTTCCCAAAACTCCGCTGGATGAAAATCTGTATGACAATCTGGATGATCCACAAATAAATGTTGGACGTGAAGTCTGACAGCACAGAGGTACTCATGGAGTCAAGGGAAGAGGTGGAAAGTAAGACTGGGTGTTGTCAGCATGAATATAGTAACTGATTCCATGCCTTTGGATGATGTAGCTGTGGGGCAGCATGTAAATCAAGAAAAGGAAGGGGCCAAGGATGGAATACTGGAGTACACCAGAGGTGACTGCAGGGGTGAAGGGAGAGGTCATTGGTGGAGATGCACTGATTGCGTTGGAACAGGTAGGAGTAGAACCATACAAGTGCAGTGCCATGGAGGCAAGGCCTTGTGGGAGGGTGACATGATTGACTGTTTCAAACAGCACAGAAAGGTTAAGGAGGACAAGGCAGGATAATGCAACATTATCACACACAGAAGATATTATTAGTGACTTTGACCAGGGCCATATCAATGTTTTGAGCAGTGAGTTAATACTTGATGAGAACAGAAGGGTCAAGGGCGGGCTATTCACAATGGTTTTGAAGTGGAGTGGGACAATGCCTGAGCAAAGGGAACTACTTACAATGTTGCTGAGCAAGGAGGCAAGGAAAGGTAGTTGCATGGTCAGGAGTTGGGTGGGGAGGGGATTAAGGAAGCAAGAGGAGAGCTTCACAGAAATGTTTTTTTTCCGTGTTTGCTTTTGCCAAATTGTGTCATATTCTGTCTCTAACCAAAATAGCAGGCAAGCAATCTGTTTCTAGACCTCTACCCTAATCCCATTCATTAATGTTGTTTGGAGATGCATGGTTGGAAGATCTCACCAACCGGTTTCCTCAGCATTAAGTGATTCCACTCCTGTCACCACCTGACCCAGCAGCCTATGGTCAGCATCTCCATGACTGCAGGAAATGCTGAGCAGAAGCCAGAGACTTCCCAAAAAAGGTAAGTTAGGGAGAGTCACTGTCATCTGGCCTCTTTTACCTACCATCTTCAGAGACCCAGAAGCCAGGCTACCCTGATAAGGTGTCAGCCGTGGCACAGTGGTAGTACTCTCTCTTGCCTCTGAGTTAGTGCAAGCCCCACTCCAGGGACTCGAGCACAAAATCTAGGCTGACACTCCCAGTGCAGTACTGGGGGAGTGCAGCACTGTCGGAGGTGCTGTCTTCTGGATGAGATATTAAACCGAGGCCCCCCCAACCCGCCCTCTCAGGTGGACTTAAAAGATCCCATAGCACTTTTTTAAGAAGAGTAGCAGAGTTTTCCCCAATGTCCTCGCCAATATTTATCCCTCAACCAACATCACTAAAACGGTTTATCTGGTCATTATCACATTGCTATTTGTGGGACCTTGCTGTGTGCATATTGGCTGCTGCGTTTCCTACATTACAACAGCAACCACTCTTCAAAAGTACTTTGTTAGCTCTAAAGCGCTTTGGGATGTCCTGAGGTTGTGAAAGGCACTATATAAATGCAAGTTCTTTCTTCCTTTTAGCCACCAGCCCACTCAGCTGGAGATGACCTACAACACACAAAAATCCCAAAAGCATGGGAGAAAATACCTTAAAAAGGGAGTATCATTCTCAAATTGAAACAAACACACTCACATACTGCGCAAAATAAACCTTCTTCCACCTGAGAAGTATTTATTGTTCTAATACTTGGGACACAACACACACCATCAAATTAATGTACCTTGTCACTCATAACAGGACTATTATGCCAGTTAAAACACACCATCATCCATTTAAAAATAAACCTCCCTCCATGCAGAAACTAGTTTAACAATTTTCTAAGTTTTCACCCGTAGGTGTAAAGAGATTAAGTGGCAAGTCCTTTGTGACCAATATGCACGACCGATACTTTCAAGGACCAGAAACGTACCATAGTTTGAAAACAAGAGTGCAGCTGCGTCAGGAAGTGGGGCTTTTCCAACAGGGCCAGGACTCTCTTTTCAATCATTGTACATTCCACATCATCGTCCTGAATGACCACGTCTTTCTTCAAGATCTTGATGGCGTACAGCTCATTTGTTCCCTTCCTCTCTGACAGCATGACCTGTAAGAAGGTGAATAGCGAACATCTATAAAGGGACTGTGCAAAAAGTACTAAGGAGGCCCCAACAGGCACTGCAACAGGCAGCAGGGTTTGTAAAAAACAAAACACAAAACCAGATTTTATTTACTGCTCCGTTTCAAAATAAACTACGATATTTCACCTGCAAGCTTCTTTTGGCTGAACTCTTGATCTTGTTAAGAGCAAGGGATGTCATTGCCAGAAAGAACATTTTACACTTTTTCACCCAGTGTCTCCATTGAGCATTTCCAGGTCAAGCATGGGTAAGATGCAAAGTGCATTTACTTAGTCCCCTTCTCTTTAATTTTTCATATGTCAAATGGCAATCTCCTGAGTAGGTATTGACATCCTTGCTGTTAACGCCAGTACTCAAACACGTATCAAGCCGCAGGCCCTCAACAAGTTGACAGATTGTCCCAACTAACACTGAACCCTTGATGTGCTTGAGTACCAGGGTCAGTGTCCAGTCGCGGAAAGTAGTTCCATCATGATCCGTTCAATAATAGGTAACAGGATGTCCCTCATATATCTCATCCAAGGGGGTCAGTTCATGACCTACACAGGTCAGGAGGATGCGAGATATAATGAATGATTCTTAACAAGATTTGTTGCAGGAAATTAGGGCACTTGATACTAAAGGTACCTCCACATGCTCCAGCTCTTCATCCAGTCACAAGAAGATGAACAAGAGCAGCCAATAAGTGAGTCTCCTACCAAGAGTGCTCAATGAATGTCTCTCCTGCCAAGTTTTCTTCCTTCGGTCCTTCCCTGCATGCATCTGCTTGACCTCAATGTGACAACTCCAGCAACAGTCAAGAGTAACGAGTCACCATGTTCAAAGTAACTGACATGAAATTGCACCTGAATACGCCATGGCAACCTACAGCAGTCCAACAACACACTGTGCCAAGGTTTCATCCAAACCTAGTGAACGCCTAAGAGGGGAAGCAGGCAGTATATTCATTCTAAACAGCTTTCTGTGAAAGGTCAGGAGTATTAGGGCAATGTTAAGGAATTAAACCTTGAACAGGTCTGACAGTTAACCAATCTCTATGATTTGATTTGAAATATCAAACTTTATTGTACATTAATACAGTCTCTGAAGCTCAGAACCATTTTCTGAAAAGAGTTTCATCATGAGGCACGGGTACGATGGGCCGAATGACCTCCTTCTGTGCTGTATGATTCTATGATGAGGGAGCCTGGGAAGTTGTTGCCAGCAGCACAGAATTCTTCAATGAATCTACTAACTCATTAAAATATTTCTAGTGGAAAAGAGGCAGAGCAAGGGATCAGCAACAGAAGGAGAAGTGAGAGGAGAGAGAGAGCAGAGCGCGGGATCAGCGATGAGAGAGAGAGAGAGCGCGGGATCAGCGATGAAAGGAGAGAGAGAGAGAGAGAGCGCGGAGTGCGGGAGAGAGGTGAGAAAACAACTAAAGTGACGTCAACACACGGGAAGGAGCTGATTGGTCAGTAGCTGGTGAGTGATTTTTTTTCCTGGTGAGTGTTTTTTTTAATGTCTTTACATTTATTTTTGTTAAGTTTAGTTAATATAATAAACAGAAGCATGGCAGGGCACCTCAGACCTGTCGAATGCACATCTTGTGCCATGTGGGAACTCTAGGATGCTTCCCATGTCCTGCACAATCACAGGTACAGGAAGTATCGTCAGCTGGAGGCGCTTGAGCTCTGGATTTCGGAGCTTGAGCAACAACTGGCGTCACTGCAGTGCATCTGCGAGGCTGAGAGTTACGTGGATAGCACATTTCTGGAGGTGGTCACCCCACAGCTTAAGAGAGTGCAGGCAGAGAGGGACTGGGTGACAGCCAGACAGGCAAGGAGGACCAGGCAGGTAGTGCAGGAGTCCGCTGAGTGCATCTCACTCTCTAACCAGTATTTAGTTCTGAATACTGATGAGGGAGAGGGTTCCTTTGAGGAGTGCAGCCAGAGCCAAGTCCACAGCACCATGGGTGGCTCAGATGTACGGGGTGGGGGGGGGAGGAGGAGAATGGTCAGGAGAGCAATAGTGATAGGGGATTCAATAGTTAGGGGAACAGACAGGCACTTCTGCGGCCGCAGACATAATTCTAGGATAATATGTTGCCTCCCAGGTGCCAGGGTCCAGGATGTCACTGAACGGCTGCAGAACATTCTGAAGGGAGAGGGTGAACAGCCAGAGGTTGTGGTCCATATCGACATAGATAGAAAGAGGGATGAAGTCCTGCAGGAAGAGCTTAGAGAGTTAGGAAAGAGATTAATAAGCGGGACCTCAAAAGGTAGTAGTCTCCGGATTACTCCCGGTGCCACGCGCTAGTGAGTATAGAAATAGGAGGATAGAGCAGATGAATGCGTGGCTAGAGAGATGGTGCAGGATGGAGGGCTTTAGATTCCTGGGGCATTAGGACCAGTTCTGGGGGAAGTGGGACCTGTACAGGCCGGATGGGTTGCACCTCAACAGAGCTGAGACCAATGTCCTTGTGGGGAGGTTCGCTAGTTCTGTGGGAGAGGGTTTAAACTAATTTGGCAGGGGGATGGCACAAGGATTTAGCATTGGAAAGGAGAAACAAGGTGCACAAAGGATTGGGAGAGACAGATAGCAGTAGCGTAAGAAATAGTACGGTATTAGATGGGATCAGACTAAGAGAGAATACAGGAAGGTCTAAGATAGGTTTGCAGTGCATGTATGTAAATGCACGAAGCGTGGTAAATAAAGTTGGTGAGCTGCAGGCGCAATTTGCCATATGGAAATATGATGTTGTGGCGATAACGGAGACCTGGCTCAAAAAAGGGCAGGATTGGGTACTAAATATTCCTGGATACAAGGTGATCAGGAAAGATAGGGAAGGAAAGGGGGAGGGGTGGCAGTATTGATTAAGGAGAATATTGCAATGCTGGAGAGAGAGGATGTCCTGGAGGGGTCAAGGACAGAATCTATTTGGTTAGAGTTAAGAGACAATAGAGGTGCCATTACACTACTGGGTGTATTCTATAGGCCACCAACTAGTGGGAAGGATATAGAGGAGCAAATTTGCAGGGCAATTACAGAGAGGTGCAAAAACCATAGAGTAGTGATAATGGGGGACTTCAACCATCCTAGTATAGACTGGGATAGTAATAGTGTATGGGGCAAAAAGGGAGAGGAATTTTTGAAGTGTATTCAGGAGAACTTTTTTGACCAGTACGTTTCCAGTCCAATGAGGAAGGAGGCATTGCTGGATCTGGTTCTAGGAAATGAGGTGGGCCAAGTGGAGCAAGTGTCAGTGGGGGAACATTTAGGGAACAGCAATCATAGTGTCATAAGGTTTAGATTAGCTATGGAAAAAGACAAGGACTACTCTAAAGTAAAAATATTCAATTGGAGGAGGGCCATTTTCAATGGGATGAGAAAAGATCTGGCCTGGGTAAATTGGAATCAAAGACTGGCAGGCAAAACTATAATTGAACAATGGGCGGCCTTTAAAGAGGAGATGGCACATTCCCACGAGGGAGAAAGGTAGGGCAATTAAATCCAGAGCTCCCTGGGTGACAAAAGAGGTAGAGAGTAAGATGAAGCAGAAAAAAGGGGCATATGACAGATGTCAGGTTGATAATACAAGTGAGAACCAGGCTGAATATAGAAAGTCAGAGGGGAAGCGAGAAAGGAAATAAGAGGGGCAAAGAGAGTATGAGAGTAGACTGGTGACTAACATAAAAGGGAATCCAAAAGTCTTTTATAGGCATGTAAACAGTAAATGGGTAGTGAGAGGAGGGGTGGGATGATTGAGGACCAAAAAGGAGATCGATGCATGGAGGCAGAGGGCATGGCTGAGGTACTAAATAAGTACTTTGCATCTGTCTTTATCAAGGAAGAAGATGCTGCCAAAGTCACAGTAAGTGAAGAGGTAGTTGAGGGTACGGTAGCATAGTGGTTATGTTACTGGGCTAGTAATCCAAAGGCCTGGACTAAAATCCAGAGTCATGAGTTCAAATCCTGCCACGGCAGCTGGTGAATTTAAATTCAATTAATTAATTAAAAATTCAATTAATTAAATAAAAAATCTGGAATTAAAATACTAGTATCAGTAATGATGGCCATGAAACTACCGGATTGTCGTAAAAACCCATCTGGTTCACTAATGTCCTTTAGGGAAGGAAGCCTGCCGCCCTTACCCGGTCTGGCCTATATGTGACTCCAGACCCACAGCAATGTGGTTGATTCTTAATTGCCCTCTGAAATGGCCTAGCAAGCCACTCAGTTGTAAAATCTCGCTACGAAAAGTCATAATAAGAATAAAACCGGACGGACCACCCGGCATCGGACCACTAGGCACCGGACACGACAACGGCAAAACACCAAGCCCAGTCGACCCTGCAAGGTCCTCCTTACTAACATCTGGGGACTTGTGCCAAAATTGGGAGAGCTGTCCCACAGACTAGTCAAGCAACAGCCTGACATAGCCATACTCACAGAATCATATCTTTCAGCCAACGTCCCAGACTCTTCCATCACCATCCCTGGGTATGTCCTGTCCCACCGGCAGGACAGACCCACCAGAGGTGGCGGTACAGTGATATACAGTCAGGAGGGAGTGGCCCTGGGAGTCCTCAACATTGACTCTGGACCCCATGAAATCTCATGGCATCAGGTCAAACATGGGCAAGGAAACCTCCTGCTGATTACCACCTACCGTCCTCCCTCAGCTGATGAATCAGTCCTCCTCCATGTTGAGGAAGCACTGAGGGTAGCAAGGGCACAAAATGTACTCTGGGTGGGGGACTTCAATGTCCATCACCAAGAGTGGCTCGGTAGCACCACTACTGACCGAGCTGGCCGAGTCCTGAAGGACATAGCTGCCAGACTGGGCCTGCGGCAGGTGGTGAGCGAACCAACACGAGGGAAAAACTTACTTGACCTCGTCTTCACCAATCTACCTGTCGCAAGTGCATCTGTCCATGACAGTATTGGTAGGAGTGACCACCGCACAGTCCTCGTGGAGATGAAATCCCATCTTCGCACTGAGGACACCATCCAACGTGTTGTGTGGCACTACCACCGTGCTAAATGGGATAGATTCAGAACAGATCTAGCAGCTCAAAAAAACTGGGCATCCATGAGGCGCTGTGGGCCATCAGCAGCAGCAGAATTGTATTCCAGCACAATCTGTAACCTCATGGCCCGGCATATTCCTCACTCTACCATTACCAACAAGCCAGGGGATCAACCCTGGTTCAATGAGGAGTGTAGAAGAGCATGCCAGGAGCAGCACCAGGCGTACCTAAAAATGAGGTGCCAACCTGGTGAAGCTACAACTCAGGACTACATGCATGCTAAACAGCGGAAGCAACATGCTATAGACAGAGCTAAGCGATTCCACAACCAACGGATCAGATCAAAGCTCTGCAGTCCTGCCACATCCAGTCGTGAATGGTGGTGGACAATTAAACAACTAACGGGAGGAGGAGGCTCTGCAAACATCCCCATTCTCAATGATGGCGGAGTCCAGCATGTGAGTGCAAAAGACAAGGCTGAAGCGTTTGCAACCATCTTCAGCCAGAAGTGCCGAGTGGATAATCCATCTCAGCCTCCTCCCGATATCCCCACCATCACGGAAGCCAGTCTTCGGCCAATTCGATTCACTCCACGTGATATCAAGAAACGGCTGAGTGCACTGGATACAGCAAAGGCTATGGGCCCCGACAACATCCCAGCTGTAGTGCTGAAGACTTGTGCTCCAGAACTAGCTGCGCCTCTAGCCAAGCTGTTCCAGTACAGCTACAACACTGGCATCCACCCGACAATGTGGAAAATTGCCCAGGTATGTCCTGTCCACAAAAAGCAGGACAAATCCAATCCGGCCACTTACCGCCCCATCAGTCTACTCTCAATCATCAGCAAAGTGATGGAAGGTGTCGTCGACAGTGCTATCAAGCGGCACTTACTCACCAATAACCTGCTCACCGATGCTCAGTTTGGGTTCCGCCAGGACCACTCGGCTCCAGACCTCATTACAGCCTTGGTCCAAACATGGACAAAAGAGCTGAATTCCAGAGCTGAGGTGAGAGTTACTGCCCTTGACATCAAGGCAGCATTTGACCGAGTGTGGCACCAAGGAGCCCTAGTAAAATTGAAGTCAATGGGAATCAGGGGGAAAACTCTCCAGTGGCTGGAGTCATACCGAGCACAAAGGAAGATGGTAGTGGTTGTTGGAGGCCAAGCATCTCAGCCCCAGGGCATTGCTGCAAGAGTTCCTCAGGGCAGTGTCCTAGGCCCAACCATCTTCAGCTGCTTCATCAATGACCTTCCCTCCATCATAAGGTCAGAAATGGGGATGTTCGCTGATGACTGCACAGTGTTCAGTTCCATTCGCAACCCCTCAGATAATGAAGCAGTCCGAGCCCGCATGCAGCAAGACCTGGACAACATCCAGGCTTGGGCTGATAAGTGGCAAGTAACATTCGCGCCAGATAAGTGCCAGGCAATGACCATCTCCAACAAGAGAGATTCTAACCACCTCCCCTTGACATTCAACGGCATTACCATCGCCGAATCCCCCACCATCAACATCCTGGGGGTCACCATTGACCAGAAACTTAACTGGACCAGCCATATAAATACTGTGGCTACGAGAGCAGGTCAGAGGCTGGGTATTCTGTGGCGAGTGACTCACCTCCTGACTCCCCAAAGCCTTTCCACCATCTACAAGGCACAAGTCAGGAGTGTGATGGAATACTCTCCACTTGCCTGGATGAGTGCAGCTCCAACAACACTCAAGAAGCTCGACACCATCCAAGATAAAGCAGCCCGCTTGATTGGCACCCCATCCACCACCCTAAACATTCACTCCCTTCACCACCGGCGCACTGTGGCTGCAGTGTGCACCATCCACAGGATGCACTGCAGCAACTCGCCAAGGCTTCTTCGACAGCACCTCCCAAACCCGCGACCTCTACCACCTAGAAGGACAAGGGCAGCAGGCGCATGGGAACAACACCACCTGCACGTTCCCCTCCAAGTCACACACCATCCCGACTTGGAAATATATCGCCGTTCCTTCATTGTCGCTGGGTCAAAATCCTGGAACTCCCTTCCTAACAGCACTGTGGGAGAACCGTCACCACACGGACTGCAGCGGTTCAAGAAGGCGGCTCACCTTCTCAAGGGCAATTAGGGATGGGCAATAAATGCCGGCCTTGCCAGCGACGCCCACATCCCGTGAACAAATAAAAAAAAAGATACTGGATGGGCTAATAATTGATAAAGAGGAGGTACTAGAAAGGCTAGCTGTAGTTAAAGTAGATAAGTCACCTGGTCCGGATGGGATGCATCCTATGTTGCTGAGGGAAGTAAGGGTGGAAATTGCAGGGGTACTGGCCATAAATTTTCCAATCATCCTTAGATACGAGGGTGGTGCCAGAGGACTGGAGAATTGCAAATGTTACACCCTTGTTTAAAAAAGGGTGTAAGGATAAAACCGGCAACTACAGGCCAGTCAGTGGGGAAACTTTTAGAAACGATAATCCGGGACAAAATTAACAGTCACTTGGACAAGTGTGGATTAATTAAGGAAAGCCAGCAGGAATCTGTTAAAGGCAAATCATGTTTAACCAACTTGATTGAGTTTTTTGATGAGGTAACAGAGAGGGTCGATGAGGGCAATGCGGTTGATGTGGTGTATATGGGCTTCGAAAAGGCATTTGATAAAGTGCTGCATAAAAGGCTTGGCATCAAAGTTGAATGTAAGTAGTCTTACAACACCAGGTTATAGTTCAACAGCTTTATTTGAAATCACAAGCTTTCGGAGCTTTCCTCCTTCGTCAGGACTCACCTGACGAAGGAGGAAAGCTCCGAAAGCTTGTGATTTCAAATAAAGCTGTTGGACTATAACCTGGTGTTGTAAGACTCCTTACATTTGTCCACCCCAGTCCATCACCGGCATCTCCACATCATCAAAGTTGAAGTCCATGGAATAAAGGGGGCAGTGGCAGCCTGGATACGAAATTGGCTAAGTAATAGGAAACAGAACAGTGGTGAACAGTCGTTTTTCACTCCTGAGGTTTGTAACTCTTGCGACGGTTCCTATCAACAAGCACTGGCTTCTTTTTGGTACTTAAACCAAGTTGCTATTCTCTGTTTGTGAGCTGTGACTGGTCGAGCCCCACAACGTAATAGCTCTTAAGTGGTTAACTTCTGGACAAACTCCGTTAAGGGCAGCGGACGTGCCTTCAGCTGTCTAGGCCCTAAGCTCTGGAATTCCCTCCCTAAACCTCAGTTTCTCTCTCCTCCTTTAAGACACTCCTTAAAACCCATACCTTTGACCACCTGTCGTAATATCTCCTTATGTGGCTCGGTGTCAAATTCTGTCTGATAACTCTCCTGTGTAGCGCCTTGGGACCTTTTACTATGTTAAAGGCGCTGTATAAATGCAAGTTGTTGTAAGGGTTGGCTGCTTCCTCAGAAACCTGCTGGGTCTCCATTTATTACATTAAATTTCTTCCAATTTACCAGCCAGAGAAACCCACATTGCTCTCTTTTGAAATGGCCATTTCCCTTGAGCATACAAACCTTTCCAAAACTTCCTTTGCCCAACACCATTAAGAAGTGGAAGTCCGTCAGATTCACATGGTCCAAGTTGTTCGATGGCGAGATTGATTTCCTCTCAATCACCTTTTTTCCAGCTGGACCAAGTTTGGCTTTCTACGAAAAATATAAAGAAAAAATAACAGTTCAATGTTACTGGATGGTGGAGGGTTCCAGCACTTGGTCCTTATACCGAAGCACATGCAGTAATAGATTCTGGCAAAGCACAGAATCAGTTCACACAGGGTAACAGCATGTACGGCTCTTTTCCTTCCTAGTAGATTGTCTTTCCACATCACTAACTGAAGACCAACACATGATGTCATTGGATCTGATGCTACAAGTTCATTGACATTTTTTCCTTTTATTTTCCAGGTATCTTCTCATCTTTCCTGAAGGCACCAATTTTTGCTGGTACAGCTACATCATAGAATCATAGAACGATACAGCACAGGAGGCCATTTGACCCATCGTGCCTGTGCCGGCTCTTTGAAAGAGCTATCCAATTAGTCCAACTCCCCTGCTCTTTCCCCATAGCCCTGCAATAGAAAGCCCTCCAGTACCTTGTTCACGTACAAGAGCCCAGATAGTGAGTGCCAGCAGGCTAGTTGACTGTAGAGAGCATCACCGCTGAGCCCGAAGCTGCCCTCACCCAGTATTCACATCCACAACCCTGGTTGATTTCCCTGCACCTTAATCCAGGGATGATGAGGCCAATTGTAACACCTGTACTGCAGCTGCAGCTGAGATCAGCTAACTCAGCACAAACCAGAATTAACCTGGCCCTTTGTGATCCATATAGCTTCATAGTACACTGGGTGGTGATTTACTCAAACAGTGTGTTTTAATCTGTCTAATTTTGCCTGGTATGATGTTTTGCAAGAGAAAAGAACAGTACGAATATGTAACTGCAAGTTTTTAACTAAACCCAAGATAAAAATGTTTTTAAACACCCCACTTTGTAAAGGTTCACATTAGCACAGTATGAAGTCTCCAGGTCTCCAAAACAGCAGTGTTTCCAACTCAAACGGAATCTGTGTCAGAACTCCCCAGTAAGGCAGTAATGGCCTTGTTTTATAACACACTATGGATCTCGAAGCTTAACTTGATGAAAGAAACAGCCAGTGAGTCAACTCAAATTCTCCCAGCTGTCAGAGCCAACGTTTTGGGTGGCCAACTACAAATATCAAACCAGATGGGTAACGAATACTTTAGTACCAGGCTGTGCAATGTGTCATACAGCTCAGGACAAAATCAACAACAAATTCCCTGCCAATGAATTTCTCATCCAATCTCTCACAGTTTGTAATATCGCCTGGGAATGCTTGGCTACAACAAGGAGTTTTTAAAAAAAGTTGGTGCCAAGCCACAGCCAGGGTGTGAGGTCAACGAGTTTAGATTCACTGGTTGAGTGGCCAACTCAAAGAACCAAGGCTGATTGGTGCCCAGAATGATTAACCCAGGCAGAAGCTGGCAATGTAATGTTATCCGTCTCTGATTTATCTCAGTGTCAATTCTTATACACAATCACTCTGACCTGGGTAAGTTGCATGGCCACCATGTCATGCTGATGAAGGGGAAGTTTGGCTTGGTGGTAAGAGGAAGGGAGGAAGCAGCAAAGGCAACTGAACCGATGGTCTCAATCTTAGGGACGAAGAAGACCATGAGCTCTTCGCACGTTGTTGGAGGTGAGGGTGGAGGGGCCAGAGACCAAGGTGTGAGTTGGTAATAAGGTCCACACTGCCACTGCGGTGCAAAAGTACAAGGAATCAGCACCTTTAATATTCTTTTGCTTATTTGTACCTTTCTGCCATTTTTTTAAATAGCGATGTTAGTTCAGCTCCTTCACACTTTTGGGATCAATAACTCCTCCCAGCTAGTCACCAGCATCACCGGTAGGTTAAACAAAGCTCACGGCCATGATGCAGAGATAAAAGAATTTGGGAGGTTTTTGAGAAGGAGTAGACATCGACAGTCACTCTTCAAATTGGCGAGCTCCACAAAGCAGTGGGAGCTCACAAAACCCAGGCAAGAAATGACAATCATTACTTTGAGACCAGTGTCTGTAACTGCATGGCAAACTATTAAATTACAGGAGAATTGCCTCTGACAAGGAGGAACCTCCACCCTGCTTATCTGTAGTGGCAATTTCACCAGTCCATTCTCTCAGTGGAGAGCTTTGCACTAACCCACTGGAGCATAGATATGAGTGCCATATGCCAGGGCTTACCCAGGGAGGGAACCTACAGTGTCGTATCCCATCTCCCAACAGCACTCCCTTTGAATGGGCCCTGCCTGGAACCTGGTATCAAGGACTTTACAAAGATCTTTTGTACAAAAAAAAAAAAAAATATTGGTTGAGAAAAACTCAATGGCATCCTGTCGTTAATGATTAGGTTAATAACAACATATTGTATTTGGTCTTTTACACACTAATTAGATTGGGGCTTTCTCACAATCAAAAATCAGACTGAAGTGAAGGCAGCCGAGCTATTTTCCTGATATCCCAGCAGTTTTACACATTATATCAGCTTGAGGGGGTCGACACTAATTACCGAGATTACTTGGCAAATCTTTATCCCCTAAATGAGTATTACCAGATAGTCTGTGAAGTGTAATTAAACAAATCCGGTAGGGAGTTACACCTGCCATTCAGATCTGTGGTCGGAGAGATTTTTATCTGTATAATTATAAATGATGTATCTGGTTAGAGACACTTTAATTGCACTGAATTTTTTTTTCAGCCGAGCCGTATACATGTACGGGGGGGGGGGGGGGGAGGAAATATCACGCAGGCCCAATCTTGCCATCAACCAATATCCACACACACACATTTATTCCTCCACTGTCTAGAATCCAATGAACAAGGTAATTTACTGCTGGATAGAAAATTATTTCCCAGCTATTTGAACATGAGGGGCATCACAGCCGAGCCGGATCCTGCCCTCGCCTCCTGACATTCACACTTTCCATCAGGGGGTCACTTGATAACAATTGGGGTGAGAACCCTGGCTGATTTGACCACTCTTGAAGCCGGGGTGGGGGGCAGGAGACGAGGTGCTGAGGATAACAGCAGTGCCTCTCACAGCGTACAATGCGTCGGAGCTGTAAATGAACTTTACATCCTGGAATTAGCTTTTACAAATGAAAGACCTTTCATTCAGTTAAGATTAGTTTTTTTAAATCAGTCAGTTTGCACAGTAGTCACTCACTGCTTCCCACCACCAGCAAAGGTCAGGCAAGAATGAACGTGTTCGTACTACGTTCTTGTGTTCACTATTTTCATGCAGGCATGGGCTACTGCCTGTGTGAAAACAGTGCACACAGGAACGTAATACGAGTGTGCCAAGTGTCATGTCTGAACTTTGGTGGTCAGAAATTCTATGTTAGAGTCTAAGTGACAGACATATTTAATCTTGTGCTCTCGTGCTGCCCCCTGATGGTAACAGTTTATTGCTGCTTCGTATACATCATGATTCAAACTTCACTACGTGCTGTCAATTAAAGAGCACAATCATCCCCAGGGGTGAAGGAAAGAGGCTAATATTCTCAGGTAAACAATTCATGGAAAATGCCAGAAATAGTTGGTATCAGAGAACTGCCAGCCTGGTGCAGAACAAGCTGGGCTGCTAACAAGGAACCGTTCTCTCTGTCTCTCTCTCTGTCTTCTCCAATCCATTTTATTGGCCAAAAATGACTTCTAATCTCAGTTTACTGGACAAAACAAGCTTTAAAAATGTGCCCTTTAACCAGGAGAGGTGACACAATGAGGTCACATCAGCGAACAGGGTTGCAAAAGATGCTCAACTGATTAAACAGTTCAAAATTTAATGAACAATTTCAATTTTCTTTTGGGTGGGGGAGGGGGCCGGGGTGGTGGGGTGTGACAGGACAGAGGCAAGATAGAGAAACTAGAGGCCACAATTGGAGTAATATACACCCCTCCCCTCCTCTGGGTGTGATATTTAGAATGTTCTAGTGTAGAGCCAAACCAATTGCAATACTGCAAGGTTAGCTGCTCAGTGCTGTGACCCCCCTCCTTAGTGGGGGAAGTTCCCATACCTCCAACCTCCCAAGTTTCACTTTCCAAACTTGGTATTTTTTCCTTTAACTTCAATAGGACCCTGGGAATGCTGGAAACTTTTGCAGCAGCTCAGGGAAGACAACAGGATACTGATCCATTTAAAGATTGGCGCGGAACTCCATTCCCATTCAATCCTGCCAACCCTGCAATCAAGCAAGTTTTTCAGCTTCTTCTTTCTTGCCTGCTGTGTCTTCCTGATAGCTTGGGGTATAGTGTCAAACAGCTGTTACACTAACTGTCAGTTTGGCTCAGTTGGTAGCACACCCTTACCTCTGTATTGGAAGGTTCTGGGTTCAAGCCTCACTCTAGCCTGACACTTCAGTACAGTGGTGAGGGAACGCTGCATTGACAGAGGTGCCATCATGTTAAACTGAACCCCGTTTGCCTGTTCTGGTGAATGTAAAAGATCCTGTGGCACTATTCCAAGAGCAGGGAGTACTGGTGTCCTTGTCAACATTCATCCCTCAACTGAAAAATAGTTTAACTGGCTGTTCTGCTGTTTGTAGGACCTTGCTGCAAGGAAATTGGCTGCCATGATTGTCTACTTAACAGAAGTGATTACCTGTCAAAAGTAATTCATTGGCTGTGAAGCACTTTGGGATACCGAGGCTGTGATTGGGCACTATAAATATGCAAGTCTGTTCTTATTTTCACGAATAATGCTGAAAGATGTAGTGTGTAAAAACAGACATTGAAGCAGAGCGATTAAGTGTCTATTTACGTGCCCCCGCAATGGAAGACAACCAATAGTAAGGAGCCTTCCAAAGCGTTCTGTCCCCCAGCCATCTTTCTATCCACGTGGAATTCCCTTTAAAGCTCTGTGCCCTCATTTTCCCAACAGGAGTCTTACATGGTACATAATCTAGCTTCTGATACTCTAAATGTACAGCATCCACCACATTCCCTCTAAATGTACACTCTGATTTCTTAAAAATATTCAATTAGTCAAGCCCCGCCTACCCTTTACAAACCATTGCCTTTCTACATGTTCACTAAATTCATCCTGTATTATGGGCTCTCAGTTTAACACAACCGAGATAAGACTAACGAGCCTAGAGTTTCCCAATTTTTGCACAGGGATGTAATATTTGTCATTCTCCTGTTCTTTGGGACAATTACTGCTTGAAAACATTTTGGGAAAGTGATGGTTAGTGACTGGACTATCTGATGCCCAACCTCAGAGCAAACTGTCAAATAATAACTTTACATTCACTCCCCTTCAGTAAATGTTGGCGAGACACTGAATCCAAAGTCCAGTTTTCATTGTAATTATTAATGAATGGTAAATTTAGAGTACATGACATGCTGGAGGTTTGTATGTGGGGTGAGTGTAGGATGAATGTGTGTTGAGTATGGGGTGATATATGGTGAATGTTGAAAACATACAGCACCAACTTCAGGGAATTCCCTGCAGGGAGAATCACTTCCTGCTTAACCTATAGCTTCCAGTGAGCAGTATATCAAATTTTGACATGGATACTAGAGCAGTTCAGAAGCTGGGTATTCTGTGGCGAGTGACTCACCACCTGACTCCTCAAAGCCTCTCCACCACCTACAAGGCACAAGTCAGAAGTGTGATGGAATACTCTCCACTTGCCTGGATGAGCGCAGCTGCAACAATACTCAAGAAGCTCGACCCCATCCAGGACAAAGCAGTTCGCTTGATCAGCAGCCTGTCCACCGGCTTAAATATCCACTCCCTCTACTACCGATGCACCGTGGCTGCAGTGTGTACTATCTACAGGATGCACTGCAGCAACTCGCCAAGGCATATCCAGCAGCACCTCCCAAACCCGCAACTTCCACCGCCTAGAAGGACAAGGGCAGCAGGCATCGTCGCTGGGTCACAATCCTGGAACACCCTACCTAACAGCACTATGGGAGCACCTTCACCTTGTGGACTGCAGCAGTTCAAGAAGTAGGCTCACCACCACCTTCTCGAGGGTAACTAGGGATGGACAATAAATGCTGGCTTTGCCAGGGATGCCCATATCCCGGAGAATTAATAAAAGATCATTTGTGGCCCAGCACAACCTCTTCACTAACCTGACAGCAGGCCACTGCAGCCAGTCCACTGTAGCCAGTCCACTGTCAGCTTGACCTCAAAGCATCCCAGTGAAACCCCTCCTCCCCACATTCCTGGTTTGAGTTAAGTCGGCTTATTTTAGCCAGGCCAGGAGCGAGGGTGCGACAATTAAATTCAGCAACCCCAAACCAGGGAAGTGAAATATCAGTCACGGCTCCTGCTCCTGGTGCCTATCCAGTGTCCCCTGTTGGAAAACACGTGTAAGTGTGGACGTTGAGTGAGAACAGAACAGATTTGGATATGATGCACGAAAACCCAGTTGAATAGTCTGTTGATACTAGGCCACAGATGACCAATGGCTGGAGTCTTTGACACGAGGTATTTAAACCAGAGGGTGGTTAGAATGTGGAACTCACTACCATATGGAGTAGTTGAGACACATAGCTACCTTTAAGGAGAAGCTAGATAAGTACATGAAGGAGAAAGGAATAGAAGGATATGCAGGTAGGGTGAGGCGAAGTAGGGAGGGAGGAGGCTCGTGTGGAGCATAAACACTGACATAGACCTGTTGGGCCGAATGGCCGGTTTCTGTGCTGTAAATACTAAGTAATTCTATGTAAACACACACACGCATACAGGAGGGCTACTGAACACTAGGGGGATTTTTAATCATTGAAATAGCTGACAAGGTGGTGACAGAATGGGCTACCGGAGTTACTTTTAACAGCTTACTTTTATTGGCAGGCTTCGCACCAGCTACCTTTTATTCTATAGCCAATACCAATGGATCAGATCAAAGCTCTGCAGTCCTGCCATATCCAGTCGTGAATGGTGGTGGACAATTAAACAACTAATGGGAGGAGGAGGGTCTGTAAACATCCCCATCCTCAATAATGACAGAGTCCAGCAAGTGAGTGCAAAAGGCAAGGCTGAAGCGTTTGCAACCATCTTCAGCCAGAAGTGCCGAGTGGATGATCCATCTCGGCCTCCTCCCGATATCCCCACCATCACAGAAGCCAGTCTTCAGCCAATTCAATTCACTCCACGTGATATCAAGAAACGGCTCAGTGCACTGGACACAGCAAAGGCTGTGGGCCCCGACAACATCCCGGCTGTAGTGCTGAAGACTTGTGCTCCAGAACTAGCCGCACCTCTAGCCAAACTGTTCCATTACAGCTACAACACTGGCATCTACCCGACAAGATGGAAAATTGCCCAGGTATGTCCTGTCTACAAAAAGCAGGACAAATCCAATCCGGCCAATTACCGCCACATCAGTCTACTCTCAATCAGCAAAGTGATGGAAGGTGTCGTGAACAGTGCTATCAAGCGGCACTTACCAATAACCTGCTCATCGATGTTCAGATTAGGTTCCGCCAGGACCACTCGGCTCCAGACCTCATTACAGCCTTGGTCCAAACATGGACAAAAGAGCTGAATTCCAGAGGTGAGGTGAGAGTGACTGCCCTTGACATCAAGGCAGCATTTGACCGAGTGTGGCACCAAGGAGCCCTAGTAAAATTGAAGTCAATGGGAATCAGGGGGAAAACTCTCCAGTGGCTGGAGTCATACCTAGCACAAAGGAAGATGGTAGTGGTTGTTGGAGGCCAATCATCTCAGCCCCAGGACATTGCTGCAGGAGTTCCTCAGGGCAGTGTCCGAGGCCCAACCATCTTCAGCTGTTTCATCAATGAACTTCCCTCCATCAGAAATGGGGATGTTTGCTGATGATTGCACAGTGTTCAGTTTCATTCGCAACCCCATAGATAATGAAGCAGTCCATGCCCGCATGCAGGAAGACCTGGACAACATCCAGGCTTGGGCTGATAAATGGCAAGTAACATTTGTGCCAGACAAGTGCCAAGCAATGACCATCTCCAACAAGAGAGAGTCTAACCACCTCCCCATGATATTCAACGGCATTACCATCGCTGAATCCCCCACCATCAACATCCTGAGCGTCACCATTGACCAGAAACTTAACTGGACCAGCCATATAAATACTGTGGCTACAAGAGCAGGTTAGAGGCTGGATATTCTGCGGCGAGTGACTCACCTCCTGACTCCCCAAAGCCTTTCCACCATCTACAAGGCACAAGTCAGGAGTGTGATGGAATACTCTCCACTTGCCTGGATGAGTGCGGCTCCAACAACACTCAAGAAGCTCAATACCATCCAGGCCAAAGCAGCCTGCTTGATTGGCACCCCATCCACCACCCTAAACATTCACTCCCTCCACCACCGGCGCACAGTGGCTGCAGTGTGTACCATCCACAGGATGCACTGCAGCAACTCACCAAGGCTTGTTCGACAGCACCTCCCAAACCCGCGACCTCTACCAACTAGAAGAACAAGGGGAGCAGGCACATGGTAACAACACCATCTGCACGTTTGCCTCCAAGTCACACACCATCCCGACTTGGAAATATATCGCCGTTCCTTCATTGTTGCTGGGTCAAAATCCTGGAACTCGCTACCTAACAGCACTCTGGGAGAACCTTCACCACACGGACTGCAGCGGTTCAAGGCGGCGGCTCACCACCACCTTCTTGAGGGCAATTAGGGATGGGCAATAAATGCTGGCCTTCCCAGCGACACCCACATCCCACGAACGAATAAAAAAAAAATACCCACCCTTCCCTGGTTTGAGGCCTCCTCGTCCAGGTGATTTCTCACAGGTGATTGGCTGAAAGCTCCTGTTGTTGCCAGGAGACGTGACTCAATCCTCTAATGATAACTGAAGAAAATCAGTGACTCATGGCAGGTGCATAGGACGGCAAACTGGGGCAAAAACACTGACGGGCTGTCCCTTCTCACATTCCCTTCCCTCCACCCCACCGTAGGGTTGCCAACTCTGGTTGGACATTTACCTGGAGGCTTCATCGCATGACCTCCTCCTGCCCCGCCTTCCCATGCTTCCCCCACTGGTTGCCCAACATGTCCATTCTCACGGCATTCTGCCTTCCCACGGTCAATTGGAAAGCGAACAGACGCTTCATTACCCGATTGGATGATTCTTGATGGTCAGTCAAACAGCCTTTTCTTTCCCATCTCCAACATTTTTATAATTAATAAACAAAAGTGCTAAAAGAAAATTATTTTTTTTAATACCCTTATGATTTTTCTCCCAGGTTTGCTCCCAGCAATGTCCTGGAGATTAATCTTCAATTCCTGGAGACTCCAGCGTAATCCTGGAGGGTTGGCAACCCTACCCCTCCATGTGACAGACGCAGTTTGCTGCTTTACCCATGTTTCTGTTTTGGCAACACTTTGGGGTAACCTGCTGACTCGTGCCTGAAAATCTCATACCTAATGCGGAGGATTTGTCCAATAACTGAGCCTTTAATTTGATGTAGGCTGCTGACACAATGTGTATAAGGAGCTCAGGCCTTATTGAGTTTATACCATAACCTGAAGCGATGAATGGCCAATTGCCATGTTGTTGGACCCGGGTTACTTATACAGAAAGCATTTGGCTAATTGAATGTAAAGATACATTTGCCAATCAAAGTTGAAAGAGCTGCAAGTTGTCTGCTGCATTGGGACTTGCTAAGCATAAGGCCGGCCTGAGTTTAACCTCCATTTAAAGGACAATCCCCAGCTAGTTATTAATTGTAGACAATCAATAAGCATCATCAACCATGATCATTTGTCAGTGCTGAACTGCACAAAGCAAATAGGAACATGATGTGGAACCATTCAGCTCATTTCATTAACTCCCGGCCCTTCATCAGGACCTCATCTCGTGTTGTTTTTAAGATCCATTTCTCCATCCCAACCTCCATCTCTCCACTCTCTGCTGAATCAGGAACCAATCCCATCCATTTTAAATGCTTCAGATGCTGTAAAGGTTTTATTCAGGTTTGTGAGGTGAGTCTGGCTCCATTCTGGTTTCCTTTGTCACCATTTGACACAGGAAGTTCCTCTGCATCATTTACTGTCTTTCACAACTTTTTTTTCCCTCCCGCAAATAAATCAATTTTTGCAGTCATGCATAACCAAACAGCAAAATTCAAACACATGCTGAAAATAATGACTGGACAGTTTCCAAAACAAACTTAATTGGAGCACAGAAAATGATCAAGCAAAACATATATACAGGTGACATACTGGGGTGCGTTTTAAGGCAGTGACACATCAAGGGGCTGAGAAGGCCAACCTTCGGGCTCACAATCTATTAGGTCATCCGAACTCCCCAGTGTTTTACTGTCTTGTAACGCTCTCCTGGTTAGGTGCTGCCTATGTGCATGAGTATTACATTGTGACACCATAAAAGTGTTAAGAAAAGAAAAGAGAGGACTACCTTAAAAAGATGGCTATTAATGGGACGGTCCTGGAAGAGACAGGAAAGGGAGAGAACTGCAAAGTTAATTGAGAAGAGAAGAAGGGAAAAGAGAGAGAAAGAGCAACAATTACTGCAAGTCACAGGAAAAAGTGATACAAGACAGGGTTTGGTAAAAACATCCCAGGTTAACAGCAAAACAAACACAACATCCAAAGACACCGATCACAGCATGTGGATAGAGGCAGCATTCCCAAGAGACAGAGAGAAGGAAAGGTTAGTGGAAAGGAGCTACCCAGCAGGTTTACAACAGCACAAATCCTTCTGGAAGTGCAACACAAACATCATTCTGTTCACCGTGCCCAGATTGCACCCTCTGAAAGGTGGCTATGGTCTTACTGACTTGAGACTGCAGGTATGTGCTCCGATTAGTACGATTCTCAGGGTGCACCCTCTGAGCAATGGTTTAACAGATCTAAACACATCGCCAATGAAGATAATGAAAGTTAGACACGACAAGAACAAACCTGTCACCAATGGAACTGACGTTTATTATCAGACACGATTTAGCAGCAAAACCCCACCCCTCTCCCTGAAACAAGTACTGCTCAGCTTTGAATGAGAATTTTGTCTCCCTCCCCTTACCCTCTCACATAGCTGTCCTTCCACGTGCCAGGTTAAGCCCCCAAAAGGTGAACCCCGAATTTCTAAGGTACTTCTTCTATCTCAGACCCTGGTGCCATTTTCAGTCCCTTGGTATGTTCCCAGTGAGACGCAGATGATGATGGGGATCTCCGTGCCAGTGACAACAATGAGAGCACATCATGCCGAGCATACAATGGAGCTTTAACATCGGGTACGATATAAACTTTAGATCCTTACCTGTTCTTAAACTGAGATGGTTTCCACCATTAACTTCCATGAGGACATATCCTGGGGCAATGCAACATAACCCAAATTGGCAATATACCTCACTGCTAGTATCTACCATCACACACCTCATTTTGGCAGCCTACCTGTGTACAATGCAGTGCTTTACATTGGATCAAATTGTATTTGCACGGCCTCAGGTGTTAAATAGACCTTCAGCCATATTATGACTGCAAATTTTGTCCTCTGACCTCTCCTCTGACCCCACTTCCTAATTTATCAAATATCTTGTAGGCTTTTGATCCATGTTGAATATAACACGGGCCAACTCAATGTTTCACCATTGACCCCTCCGGCCCACTGCTGGGTGCAATGAGACATCACTGCTGGTTGACCTGCTCTGGCAATTTCTCTTCCTTTTTCCTGAAAGTCCAGCTGAGATCAGGGACTCACTGGATGGAGGCATTTACTGGAGATAACTGGACTTCACCCTTGTGTGGCACACTAACCGGGGGCATCACCAGGGCCGATCACTGACAGATGCCGCCTTCCTAACAGCCACCATTGAGAAACTGTGATTTTCCAGCGGCTGGTGGGGATGGCACCAAGAAAGGGGAAATGGCCACTAGTGACTGCGCTGGTTGCCATTTTGTTGATGACAGGAGGGCTGAACAAGAAATTTGAGGTGAGGTACACATTGGCCTATGTAGGCCAACAATGTCGTTTCTCACACAGCGCTGGGATTTTCATATTGCTGGTCTACCATCTGGAATGGAAATGGATGTCACGATTGTGACTTGAACAACTGCACACATGAAATGAGAACTGAGACACTCTCCACTGTCCATGGTAACGGGGGAGGAAATGTCTGAGACACTCTCCACTGTCCATGGTAACGGGGGTGGAAATGTCTGAGACACTCTCCACTGTCCATGGTAACGGGGGTGGAAATGTCTGAGACACTCTCCACTGTCCATGGTAACGGGAGGAAATGTCTGAGACACTCTCCACTGTCCATGGTAACGGGGGAGGAAATGTCTGAGACACTCTCCACTGTCCATGGTAATGGGAGGAAATGTCTGAGACACTCTCCACTGTCCATGGTAAAGGGGGTGGAAATGTCTGAGACACTCTCCACTGCCGGTGATATCAGGAGCGGATATGTCTGATGCAACCTTGAATGAAACATGGTCAGATTGTAATACTTAGTATGATTTTATATGAAACATGACTTAATATGAAACACGACAGATCCTTTTGTGACTGGAAGGCTGTATCGAGTGGGGTTCCGCAGGACTCAGTACTCGGTCCCTTGCTTTTTGTGGTATATATTAATGATTTAGACTTAAATGCAGGGGTCATCATTAAGAAGTTTGCAGATGATATAAAAATTGGCCGTGTGGTTGATGGTGAGGAGGAAAGCTGTAGACTGCAGGAAGATATCAATGGACTGGTCAAGTGGGCAGAAAAGTGGCAAATGGAATGCAATCCGGAGAAGTGTGAGGTAATGCATTTGGGGAGGTCAAACAAGGCAAGGGAGTACACAATAAATGGGAGGATACTAAGAGGTGTAGAGAAACAGAGGGACCTTGGAGTGCATGTCCACAGATCACTGAAGGTAGCAGGACAGGTAGATAAGGTGATTAAGGCGGCATACGGGATACTTTCCTTTATTAGCCGAGGCACAGAATATAAGAGCAGGGAGGTTATGCTAGAACTGTATAAAACATTGGTTAGGCCACAGCTTGTGTACTGTGTACAGTTCTGGTCACCACATTACAGGAAAGATGTAATTGCACTAGAGGGGATACGGAGGAGATTTACGAGGATGTTGCCAGGACTGGAGAATTTTAGCTATGAGAAAAGATTGGATAGGCTGGGGTTGTTTTCTTTGGAACAAAGGAAGCTGAGGAGAGATTTAATTGAGGTGTACAAAATTATGAGAGGCCTAGATAGAGTGGATAGGGAGGACCTATTTCCCTTAGCAGAGAGGTCAATAACCAGGGGGCATAGATTTAAAGTGATTGGTGGAAGGATTAGAGGGGAGCCGAGGAGAAATGTTTTCACCCAGAGGGTGGTGGGGGTCTGGAACTCACTGCCTGAAAGGGTGGTAGAGGCAGAAACCCTCATCGCATTTAAAAAGTACTTCGATATGCACCTGAAGTGCCGTAACCTACAGGGCTATGGACCAAGTGCTGGAAAGTGGGATTAGACTGGTTAGCTCTTTTTTGGTCGGCACAGACACGATGGGCCGAATGGCTTCGTTCTGCGCCCTAAATTTCTGTGATTCTATGTAACTGATTATAATCCTTAGCATGATGTGTACATTCAAGAGGTATATCTCTATATATAATGTTTAATGTGATATATTATGCCCCTCCCCTGTTCACTGCAGGGAAGTGCAAAATTTGGGTTTTGTGTCTCTTCCCCTTCCCCCACCGCCCAAGGCAACCCTACCGAGATAGTGAACTCACCATGAAAGAGACTGTGAGTATGAAGTCTCATGTGGAGGGTAAACACAGACTGGTTGGGCTGAATGGCCTGTGTCCTTGTTGTGATTCTGTGTATTTCTATGTGAGGCTCCTGCCACTGTAGGCTTCACTTTTACACAGTGTATTATACATTTATTATTTTCTCCACAAACATCAGTGTATTCATATTTTCATCCTTTACTGTCCTGTACGAATGTGATTAAATCAAGATCATCGAGTGTCTAGTTGTATGAAAGATACGTTTCCTAAAAGTCACACCATGAAACGAACCCAAAATGCAGTGAAGCTCACTCCACTTGTAAAAAGAAACAATCAGGGTGCATCAGTGACGGATGGGGGGGGCGGGGGGGGGAAAGATTCCACACACGTGGAGGCTCTCACCTCAAATTTCTGGTGAAGCTCAGAATCCCCGTCATCCTCCATTATGGGGACGTTGTAATACTCGCCTTCTTCTTGGCTCAGCAGTTTGAACCTGTGGGGAGTGACAAAGAGGAGACGGTCATTGCTGCAGGTTAAGTTATGAGTGAGGACAGATGCCCAGCATGCATCGTGTCATCAGGCAGGGGCCTAAATTAAGCGGCTGTGTTGACGCACTAACACTGTCGGACACTCAGGCCCTTCACAATCAACAGTAACACAAGCAGAGAGAGAGAGAGAGAGAGAAATATGTGTAGAAGATAACAGCGGGCTGGTGGTGAGATTCGGTGCAGTGTTTTAGTGCGCCAGCTGAATGTCACCAGAACCACAGCATTTTAAGTTCAGCACCAATCTGTTCCTCCCTATACAGCAGGCACATAATTACACTTTTTAAAGTAACCTTCAGGTCTGGCTTTCTCTGCATGTATCTACATTTGTAAACAATTTTACAACACCAAGTTATAGTCCAGCAATTTTATTTTAAATTCAAAAGCTTTCGGAGATTTTCTCCTTCCTCAGGCAAATGTTTCAAGATCTCCTTGAAGCCTACGCATCATAAATGCGTAGGCTTCAAGGAGATCTTGAAACATTTGCCTGAGGAAGGAGAAAATCTCCGAAAGCTTGTGAATTTAAAATAAAATTGCTGGACTATAACTTGGTGTTGTAAAATTGTTTACAATTGTCAACCCCAGTCCATCACCGGCATCTCCACATCATGTATCTACATTGTAAGTGTAGCGTCTGCATCAAGCAATTTCACCTTTGTACCGACTCTGAGCTGGCAGTTTAAGTCCAGAGTCGGGGCCTAACCTGACTCCTGAGTGAAAGGGAGTGAGACTCCCTGGGGATGCCACCACTCCGGTTTAACACCACCTGGAGTGTAAGTCCAGTGCAGTGTCAAACATGGTTTGCAAAGAGCTTAAGGACCCCCTCTTCCCCAGAACGGACACCCAGTGACCTTAACTTAGCTGTTTAAGAGAGTCTCCCCTGCCTGCTAAACATTTAAGTGTCCAACTGTTGGGAGACAGCTCGGGCCAGAGCTCTCTCCTGCATGGAGAGGTTCAACTTTCAGCCATGAAGGAGCAAACACAGGGACATGAGGTGACCATTTAGCCCCCTAAGCCTGTTCTGCCATTTGCTGGTCTGTATCTCAACTCCATTTACCCATCTTTGATCCATATCCCTCAATATCCTTGCCGAACAAAAATCTATCAATCTCAGTTTTGAAATTTTCAATTGACCCCCAGCCTCACCAGCTTTTTAGGGGAAGACAGTTCCAGATTTCCACTTCCCTGTTTGTGAAGAAATGCTTCCTGACATCACCCCTGAATGGCCAAGCTCTAATTTTAATGTTATGCCCCCTTGTTCTGGACTCCCCTGGTTTATAAATACTTTGACGTTAAAAATGCAGCCTGGACTTTTGCAGTTGTGTTTAAGGACAGGTGGAGCTCACCCAAAAGCACAAAGAATAATTTTAAGGTTCTGCCCCCTTGTTCTGACTCCCCCACCAGAGGAAATAGTTTCTCTCTGACTGGCCTGTCAAATCCTTTAATCATCTTAAGCACCTCAATTAGATCCCTCTTTAATCTTCTAAACTCAAGGGTTTCATTGATAACGGCCTCAGGAGGACACACACACGTACCAGCCAACCACTGCAGACTTCATCAGCTCCGACACACCGAATGACAGGGAACCCATGAAGTCATTCCTGGTGGTGCGATCCCAGTCCCAGATCTCCACAGAGAGTCGCCGGTCCTTGTCAGTACCTTTCAACTTACTAGAGAGAGAGAAGGGGGTGGGGAGACGGACACAAAACAATTTGCATTATTTCGCCAACCAGCAAAAACGGGGTTAAAACTAATGGAGCAGCTGAGATTAACGTGGGCTGGCTCCATCATTAATAACATTACAATGTTCCGAATCGTCGCGCTCCCGCTGCACTGGGATTTCACCTCCATGCTGCTCTGGCTGGGTGTTGGTCAAGGTGCAGGTTGAGGGGCAGCTGATGTACAAATGACTGGCATTTGTACAAGTACCGGAGGTTAACCACAGCATCGAACAGCTTTAGTGTCCAAGTGTGAAGGGAGTGTCACTTTCATATCCCAAATCTTTCCCTCTGAACCACTGAAAGGAACAATATTGCTGTCACTAGACTCTATTGTGCGACTCTTATCATTTGCCAAATTATATATATCTCCCTTGAAGAGCAGACTTATATACAGCAGCTTATCACGTCGCTTAAAAACATCTCCAAGCACCACTAATTACACAGGAGTACCAAGGCTGCTGTTATGTAGACAAACATGGCAGCCATTTGGTGCACAGCAAGAGCCCACAAATGGCAATGAGATAAATAACCAGTTAATCTGTTTTTGTTGGAGTTGGTTGAGGAAAAAATGCTGGAGAGGACACTGGGGAGAATTTCCCTTCTCTTTGATCAGTGCTGGGAGATCCTTAACATCCATCAGAACCGATAGGCAGAGCATCAGTTTAACATCTCATTGAAAGGATGGCACCTCCAACAATGCAGCATTGCCCCCAATGACCTGGATAGAACATGGGTCGGAATATCTGCGCAACACTGCTGTAGCCCCACCCCTTCATCTGTGTCCCATGTCTCCTTGGAATTTACCCCAATCCGCGTTTAGGCCTTGAGCCCACAAGCGTCTCGCTCAGAAGGAAGAAAGCGATCAACTGGGCCAAGCCAACAACTAAACTACACAATCTCAAGCGACACAATTCTCCTACAGCCTCCTCCACTTGCACACACGGCCCATGTACAAGGGATAACTGCCACACACACGGCCCGTATACAAGGGATACCTATTATATACACAGCCCGTGTACAAGGGATAACTACCACATACACGTCCCGTGTACAAGGGATAACTGTCACATACATGGCCCGTGTACAAGGGATAATTCACACAAACACACAGCCTGTGTACAAAGGATAATTGTCACACCCACACAGCCTGTGTACAAGGGATAACTATCACGCACACAGCCCGTGTACCAGGGAAAACTGTCGCACTCACAGCCTGTGTACAAGAGATAACTGTCACACATACACAGCCTGTGTACAAGGCATTACTGTCACACACAGCATGTGTATAAGGGATTATTGTTACACACAGCATGTGTACAAGGGATAACTATGCACAGCCTGTGTACAAGGGATAACTGTTACACACAAAGCTATATTAAGGGTACACTAGAGTAACGTGAATTAAAGAAACAAAGTTTGAAACATAAAATGGGTGCTTTTGTGGAAAATAAATCCTAAACTGCTCCCTTAATTTTATCTATGAAGTGAGAATAGTGAAGCACTCACAATGTGAACGATTCATTCCAGCTGGGGTTGAGGGTTGAACGGATGGTTTTCGTCTTCTGTTTGCTTTCGCTTTTGGGGTCAGGGATGAGTTTGAGTTTCACGTAGGGATCTGAAAGGCCATTGGGATCCATGGGGATTAGATTTTTTGCATCTCTCACTGTAAAATAGGAAGAAAAGATACATGTTTAAAAAGCTGCGAGAGCTGGTTTGACAATCCCAGAATAGATCAGTAAGGATGAAATATACACGATAAAATCTGCCGCTAGTATCTGTATTCCAGTCCGATCGAAAGCCGATTGGAGGTGTGTTGGGTGACTGAGTTATACAGCTAGTTTAGGATTTTGTATAATTAATATATTTACAACTTGTGAACCAAATCATCTGTGAATATAAAAGCCCATCGGCTGGGCAAATCTGAATGCAAGTGAGTTCTACCCGGGTGTGAGAATCATCTGCAGGCTCGTGAACCATCCACTTTGGTTTTTTAAAAATTCATTCTCGGGATTTGGGCATCGATGGCAAGGCTGACATTTATTACCCATCCCTAGTTGCCCCTTGAGAAGGTGGTAGTGGAGGGCCGCCTTCTTGTACCACTGCAGTCCGCGTGGTGAAGGTGCTCCCACAATGCGGTTAGTTCGGGATTTTGATCCAGCGACGGTGAAGGAAGGTTTAGAAAAAGCATTGATGTCACATTCATGGATAGATCCTGAATCAGTACACCAAGATCTGTTGGTATCAGAAGCTTGAGATATCTGCACCCGAGGCTCCGTGGTACAACATTAGTGTCCCATAAAAACAGAAACCTGGACAGACTGGCCTAGAAACAGGTGGGTAAATGGCTGCAGCCCAGTCTCAGTGAGGCTGATCCACAGGCTGTAGGAGTAGAAACAGCTACTATCTTGTATGAAACAATGTATTTGACATTAATGGACCACTATTTTTGCTCAAGGGTCCTGTTGTATTGTAACAAAATGACAGAGCACAGCGAATGAGTGACACCTAATGCTCCCCACAGCTGAACTCACAACGTGTAGCACTGAATTCTGATAAATACCGTAAACTGTGGTGACGACAGCAGGAGTGGGCTCATTGCTTTACGATTCTCCACACACTGAAATCCAAACTCAGCCATGGTACAGGGGACGGGGGTAGGTCTGAGCATACAGTGAGTATGTCTCCACAGAGCCACTCCATCCTTGGAACCAGCTCAAGAGAGAGAGGTGATGGGGTTATTGTGGGGGCGAGCCACGTGACCAAGAAATGGAAAATAAGATGGCGGGGGGGGGTGCAGAGAAATGCAGGAAGAAAGAATTGATTCATGATTGAAGTTAGATAACTGCAGGTTAGACAACCCATGTAACAATTTATATTGTCAATGGACAGGGGGCTGATTTAACATGGGTTGTTGTTATGAAACCAATAATACAATGGAACTTACGCAGATAGCAACTTAAAACCAATAACTTTTTCACTATACACAACCCTTGCTGTTAACCCTATTAATTGTTTTCTCCCCCCAAGTTACAGGAATATTCTGTGGGATTTTTCCAAGCTTTAAAATGACTCTACGTGCAACAATTCCCACAATTGACCAACGACATACTCATGGGTCAGCTCTCATTCGGCCAAAGCGTTAAATCCAGCAACATTCTCAAAGCTCCTGCATCTTCCTGAAAAGAAAGCTCCTCAGTTGTTGCAGGGTACGGGCAGACAGACACACTCCTTCACCCCTTTCAGGTCCTGCACAATCGCAGTACATATTATGGCCACTTGGAGGAGCTGAATGACTGCTCTAGCCTCTGAGACTCTGCACAGCATCAGTTCAATGATCATCTTAGTGCAGTTGGTGATATTTTGACCTGTTCAGACAGTTTGCAGGTGGGAAGCTCATGATGTCCTGCTCGACATTCCCAATCTGGGCCATGCCACTGAGGGGCGAGTATGGGGATCAGACCTTGATGTTTCTCAGCAACACACGGAACTCAGTCTGCACATTAAAACAAAAGTAAAATACTGCGGATGCTAGAAATCTGAAATAATCAGAAAATGCTGGAAAAAAAAAACTCAGCAGGTCAGGCAGCGTTTGTGGAGAGAGAGAGTTAACGTTTCAGGTCAATGACCTTCCATCATCCAGTTCTGATGAAAGGTCATCGACCTGAAACGCTAACTCTGTTTCTCTCTCCACGGATGCTGCCTGACCTGCTGAGGGTTTTCGGCATTTTCTCATTTTTTTCTTTCAGTCTTCCCACTGCCCTGCTCGTGTGTACGAGCATCTCCCGGCAACTCATCGACAGTGGGAGTGAGCAGTGTGCGACCATCCCCGATCAGGAATCGATGGGGAGTGGCCCGGGGGGGGGGGGGGGAGAAGAAGTGTTAGCCGATAGCACATGTAGCTCAGACCATCTGCCCCACACAGAACAGGGAGTTTGCAAGAGCGTGCAAAAACAGATCTGAAGATGATTATTACAGCTGTGTACTAACCGGGCAGATCACAGCACAGGCGGTGGCCATTTGGAGCTGTCTCTTCCAATCGTATCTCCTTACCCCTTTCCTCATATCCTTTCATATTCATCCTTTTCAAAGTCCTATCCAATTCCCATTATTTAAATGTCATCATCTCTGCCTCGACAGCCCCTTGTGGTGAAGCATTCCTAATAACCCCTCTGTGAAACAAAATTCCTCTAACTTCCCCCTTTGTTCTTCCAAGGATAACCCTGAGTCTCGGCATCCTTGTTACTGATTCACCAACCAGTGGATATAGCCTTTCACTTTACACTCTCAAAACCTTCGAACGGAGAGACACAGCTGAACAGGAAATCAGAGTGAAGTCAATGGTTTTGCTTTAACAGACGGGCAATGGTTCATGTCTGGGTTCCTCGTGTGCCGGGATTTGCCCAAGCGAGCGCACCACACAGAACTGATAATATCAGCTGACCTGAAGCTGGTGGGTTACTCGTGTCAGCAGCAGTTTGAAGGGCTGAGTTTTATCACAGCATCGTGTAGCCTGTGACTTGAGAACTGTCAGCTGTGTGAAAGTAACTTTGCTTGTGTTACATTCTTGGGTTACACCTTCCTAATTTCACCTGGGGAAACACACGCCCACAAACTGCCTGGTGATCACTTAGAATCAGAATCTCACAGCAGGCCATTCGGCCCATCATACCTGTGCCGGCTCTTTGAAAGAGCTATCCAGTTAGTTCCACTCCCCTGCTCTTTTCCCCCATAGCTCTGTAAGTTTTTCCTTTCCAAGTATCCAATTCCCTTTCTGAGCAATATTTCACCAACTGCTGTTCCTGTTCCATGTGTCAGAGGGTCTTTGCGAGAAAGAAATTAAATAAACTGAGGATTAGGCGTTAGCCGTGGCTCAGTGGGTAGCACTCTCACCTCTGAGTCAGAAGGTCGTGGGTTCAAGTCCCACTCCAGAGACTTGAGCACAAAAATCTAGGCTGACACTCCAGTACTGAGGGAGTGCTGCACTGTCGGAGGTGTTGTCTTTTGGAAGAGACATTAAGCCGAGGCCCCGTCAGGTGGACGCAAAAGATCCCATGGCACTATTTTGAAGCAGAACAGGGGAGTTCTCCCCGGTCAACATTTATCCTTCAACCAACATTACTTAAAAAAAAAACCCAGATTATCTGGTCATTATCACATTGCTGTGTGTGGGATCTTGCTGTGCACAAATTGGCTGCAGCGTTTCCTACATTACAACAGTGACTGCACTTCAAAAGTACTTCATTAGCTGTAGAGCGTTTGAGAAGCCCTGAGGTCATGAAAGGCTCTATAAAAATGCAAGTTCTTTCTTTACTACAGCCCACAAAGCTCTGGCAACTCAGTTCTATTTATCTTTGTACGGGTACATTTTTTTCCTTGCACGATCCGGATGTGGAGTTTCATCCGCCAGGAGCACTTACTGGAAAATCGGATGCATCAGCCCACAATTTCCCATCTGCTAAATGAATGGATGGAAAATTGCAAGATGCCTGCACGATTTTCCGATATACGCTCCCGCTGGGCAGGGCTCCACGATGGGAGGAAGTAAACAGAAAAATTTACCTTAGATTTCTTACTCACTGGTTTGTCCGGTTTGAATTGTGTGAGCCTGTTTCCTCATTAGTGGTGTTAGCCTTGAGACTCAGTGGTAGCACTCTCACCTCTGGGTCAGAAGGTCATGGGTTCAAGTCCCACTCCAGAGACTTGAGCACATAATCTAGCCCGTCACTCCCAGAGCAGTACTGAGGGAGTTCTGCACTGTCGGTGATGCCGTCCTTCAGATAAGGTGTTAAACTGAGGTCCCATCTGCCCTCTCAGGCAGGCATAAAAGATGGCACTTTTCGAAGAAGAGCAGGGGAGTTCTCCTGGTGTCCTGGTCAATATTTATCCCTGAGCCAACATCAGTTAAACAGATTATCTGGGCATGTATCTCATTGCTGTTTGTGGGACCTTGCTGTGCACAAATTGACTGCTGCGCTTTCCTACATTAAAATTAGTTCACTGGCTGTAAAACACTTTGGAACGTCCTGAGGCCATGAAAGGGGTTATATAAATACAAGTTCTTTCTTTCTTTAAATCCTAAACCAAGATTTGTTCGTGTTGCAACTTGAGATATATGCAAATTAATGGGGATATGGATTTAAACTTTAAAGGTGGCCCATGAAGCTCCGTGGGATGTACAGCCCACTGAGACAAAAAGCTCAGACGCTACTCACTTAAAGTATAAAAAATAAAGAACTTGCATTTCTATAGCACCTTTCACAACCTCAGGATGTCCCAAAGCGCTTTACAACCTATGAAGTACTTTCTTGATGTACTGTTGTGTTGTAAGAAACGCAGCAGCCAATTTGTGCACAGCAAGCTCCCACGGACAGTAATGTGACCATGACCAGCTAAGCTCCCGTGACGGTTGAATTAGTGAATGTGGTACTGAGCCCTGTGGACCGGCAAAGATCCAGGCCCGGTCATCGGTCCCTGTTGAGTTAGCTGATCTCAGCCAGGGAAGTTGTAGGGATAGCAGGATTTGTCCAGGTATCCCTGGCTAGGGAGAGTAGGGAGGCATGAAAATCAGTCAGGGCTCCCGCTTCCGATCACTACCCAGGGACCCGATTGGAAAATGCACTTGGATATCGGGTGAGAACAGTGTCGAGCTCAGCTGCGATATCCCCCCCCCCCCCAAGGTTGAATAGCTTCCTGACGCCCAGTTTTTACGTCCACACACAATGAAACAAGTGGCCAGGTACTTGGGAAGGGCTGCTGGTGGAATCGAAGCCCCAAAGGGAGGATTAGAGGGGAGAAAAAGGAGGGAAATTGGAAAAAGAAATTTAAAATTCTGAAACACATGAAGAGGAAAAAAGGGAAACCAGTTAACCTGGCTCACAGAGAGCTAAAAATAACTGATGGGAATGTACAAATGAATAGCAAAGTAGGAGCTGGCAGCCTTCCCGACCAATTCAACCACTATCTGCTCTACAGAATTCCAAGTACTCGCTGAATATGTCAGAGGGGAAGCATGGAAAATTGGGAAACTTGGCAAGTCAAGAACACCGAGGGATTTGCTAATATACAAAGCGTCTCATGAGAATTGCAATAGGTTTTTAAAAAAGCTAAAAGCAAAAGTTAAAGAAGGAAACTGTCCCCAGTCAAATAGGACAACAGTAAGGAAGACGAGATGCATTCTGTTTCAGAAAAATTGCTTGCTACAAATGATTTGGAATTCTCGCCAGTTATTGAAGCTCAAATGAAACAAAAACAAGAGCAGATCCTGTTTACGTTCATTGTATTTTGAGCTGTGGCGCAATGAATTTCCTCGATTCGCACTCGGAGTCCATTGTGGGGGGGGGGGGGGGGGGAAGACATTGCTGGAACTCCAAGGCGGGGGCGGGGGGGGAGGGGGAAGGGGGAAAGAGAGGAGAGACTGTGCTGGGACTCCAGGGGGCAGGGGGGAGATACTGTGCTGAAAACCACTAGGAGGAGACTCTCGGTGCTCGGTCTCCATCAAAAAGGAATTATATAGTTGCTTCAACAAGAGGAATATTAAAAGGTAATGGGAGTGAGCCGAGGAGTGGGATTAGACTAAGTGGCTCATGTGGAGAAAATCACCGGCACAGACCTGATGGGCCGAATGGCCTGTTTCTTTCCTGGAACATCTCACGGTTCTATGAAATCTAGTCTTCCTTGAGGTAAATTTTAAGCCTATTGGCACAGTTTAAGTTGCAGGTCTCCATATCTGCACTTATTCATTTCACATTCAGCGGCAATTGTTGTCACTGATTCAGTCTACGTGTTCAAGGCGTGCGAGATTATATATAAATATAAAAATATATATATATATATATATATATATATATAAAAATATAAATATAAATATATATATAAAAATATAAATATAAATATATATATAAAAATATAAATATAAATATATATATAAAAATATAAATATAAATATATATATATAAAAATATAAATATAAATATAAAAATATAAATATAAATATATATATAAAAATATAAATATAAAAATATAAATGAATATATATATATATATATATATATAAATATATAATTGATAGAGATATTGAGTAATGGTCTTTGGTCCACATGACGTGGGAAGAGACGACCTGATTGATGGGAGGTTGCACCTCTTTGATGGGACGTGAAACTAAGGTCCTGTTCTGATGGTTCAGTTGGACAATAAAGATCCCGCGACCAAAAGCTTGGTCAAAGAGGTAGGCTTTAAGGAAGTTCTTAAAGGAGGAGAGAGAGGCGGAGAGGTTTAGGGAGGGAATTCCAGAGCTTAGGGACTAGGCAGCTGAAGGCACGGACGCCAATGGTGAAGTGATGAAAATCGGGGATGCGCAAGAGGCCAGAATTGGAGGAACTCAGAGATCTCGGAGGGTTGTAGGCTGAAGGAGGTTACAGAGATAGATAGGGAGGGGCGAAGCCATGGAGGGATTTGAAAATAATGATGAGAATTTTAAAATCGAGGCGCGAATACCGACAGCAGCCCAAACATCAGCAGCAGTGCCGTAGTATAACTAACGCAAAGCAACAACTCCAGGGCAGCAGAGAACCAGCTCAAGGCACGATGTACAATGGTTCCTCCAGTGGCTGCAATGCTCCAAGGAAATGTCAGTGTTGCAACAGGCAGTCCAAGTGCTCTGCCCAGTTCTCTCTTTGCCGTTCTGAACATCGAGGGAGATTAGTGGACAGTCGAACTTTGCAGCTTCCGAGAGCTGTCCATTAATTTCCAGCTTGCTCCTGGGACTGTGGAATCAGCCCTGCGATGGGCTGAGTTCTGCAGTTCCTGTGACACAGTCGGGTTCGACGCTTCCAACCAACCCCCACCCATGACCAAATAGTCTCAGTAGCCCTGGGATGGATATTGGTTAATTGGAGGAGGTTGTTGTTTCCATGAATCCTCTCCCGGCAAGAGCGAGGACCTTCAGAAGACGGGGGGGGTGGGGAGAACCGGGACAACTCTTTTCTGGATTGTATCTTTGCATCAAATGGATGCTAGCCTTGGCTCAGCGTCAGAAGGTTGTGGGTTCAATCCCACTCCAGAGACTTGAGTACATAATCCAGACTGACGCTCCAGTGCAGTAGTGAGCGAGTGAGACGTTAAACCCCGACTGCCCTTTTAGGTGGATGTAAAAGATCTTCTGGCACGATTCAAAAAGGAGCCGGGAGGTTCCCCCCCCTCCCCTCAATGTCCTGACCAATATTTATCCCTCAATCAACATCACTAAGGCAGATTATCTGGTCATTATCACATTGCTGTTTCTGGGACCTTGCTGTGCGCAAATTGGCTGCTGCGTTTCCTATATCACAACAGTGACTACACTTCAAAAGTACTTCAACGGCTGTGAACTGCTTTGGGACTTCTTGAGGTTGTGAAAGGTGCTATAATAATGCAAGATGTTTCTTGCAATTGTACCTGAAGAGATGATCAGAAAGAAATAAGTGTAATGTTTCGGAGATGAGATTGGCAAAGGATCAATATCAGTCCTGACAATACACAAAAGTAATGGAAAGATCAGTCTCAAATGTAAAGCCCCTATTACGTTCTCTTATTCAGTTAACTATCCATTCACCTTCCGTTGGAAAGTTTAGCCGCAACACTCAGTTGTGATCTTGATGTGATTATAGTTGGTTAACAGCATTCACTGCTGTCAGGTCCCTGACTTCAGAGAAAACAATTACCTGAGAATGAAGATGAAAATTGAAGGGAAAGTCAGCGATTTTGTGAATAACTGGCAATTCAGTTCTGAGGTTGGGGAAGGAACTGCTGTGTGGCTATGACATCAGGTGCAAGTGACATGACGAACCGTTGTTACATCGCTGTCAAATGTTTCTTCATAGTGAAGGGCTTCTGTTGATACAGGCATTAGAAAGGTCAAGGGTCAGGAGGAGCCATTTGGTCCACTGAACCTTGCCCTTGGCCAAGTAAGTCGTTCATTTTGTTTTTATTCATTCATGGGATGTGGGCGTTGCTGGCGAGGCCGGCATTTATTGCCCATCCCTAATTCCCAGAGAAGGTGGTGGTGAGCCGCCTTTTTGAACCACTGCAGTCCGTGTGGTGAAGGTTCTCCCACAGTGCTGTTAGGAAGGGAGTTCCAGGATTTTGACCCAGCGACGATGAAGGAACAGCGATATATTTCCAAGTCGGGATGGTGTGTGACTTGGAGGGGAACATGCAGGTGGTGTTGTTCCCATGTGCCTGCTGCCCTTGTCCTTCTAGGTGGTAGAGGTCGCGGGTTTGGGAGGTGCTGTTGAAGAAGCCTTGGCGAGTTGCCGCTGTTCCTCTGGAGGTCACCATGCTGACTTATTTGTGTTTCAGCACTGCCACTGAAGTTGTGCTTGATGTTGACGTTAATCTGCTGTTATATTGGGTTTAGTTGGGGTAGAGGGGGTGCTGGCTCCTCGCATTTGGATGCTGTGCTATTGGTTACAACCTCACAGTGAACTTGCTGGGTTTGAGAAGGACACTGGCCCCAGCAACTTAAACCTCCCAGCCTCGCATCCAAGTGTTGAAAACAGCTAAACTCTGAAGGGTAAAAGATCATTTTGGTGCTTCCAGCGTAGAGTTTCACCTGAGCCCCTTCCGGGGCTCCCCATCCATTAATTTTAATGGATAGAAAATCACGGAGGGCCTCCTGGCTGGATTCCTGATGCTCGTAAAGCTCGGCACTGGGATCATTATAGATGGATTTTTCCTTTGTGTCTCTTGTCCCTCGCCTGACAGTTTATTCCAGACATTTCTCACCCTTTGAGCGAATAAGCTCCTTCTGGTATATGATCTAAATTTACTTTTCACTAGTTTGTATCACTAGAACACAGATCAGGAAGACCAATCAGCTCAGCTCATCCAGAAATATCCTGCAGTCTCCTCCCCGCCCCCATCGCATCATCCAACTGTTTCTCCAGGGTTTTTATAATCACTGCTCTACCCAGAGCTCCATCCCACATCTTGATTACTCTTTGTGTGAGGTAGTCTTTAAGTTTGCCATTTACTAGTTTGAACCTGTGTCCCCTTATCTGACTGTTTGAAATAATGTTCTGGATCTATTTTTTGCACCGTTTATCATCTTTTGGGGCTCAGTCGGTAGCTCTCTCGCCTCCGAGTCAGAAGGTCGTGGGTTCAAGTCCTGCTCCAGAAACTTGAGCACAAAATCTCGGCTGACAGTGCAGCACTCCCTCAGTACTGTCAGAGGTGCCAACTTTTGGATGAGATGTAAAAGATCCCATGGCACTATTTACATAGAATTACATGGAATGTACAGCACAGAAACAGGCCATTCGGCCCAAAGGGTTCATGCCGGCATTTATGCTCCATAGGCTCCAAGCCTCCTCCCTCCCTACTTCATCTCACCCTATCAGCATATCCTTTTATTCCTTTCTCCCTCATGTGTTTATCTAGCTTCCCCATAAATGTATCTATGCTAGTCGCCTATTTGAAGAAGAGCAGCCGAGTTTTCCCCAGTGTCCTGGGCCAATATTTATCCCATAACCAACATCACAAACAGATTATCTGGTCATTATCACATTGCTGTCTGTGAGATCTTGCTGTGCGCATATTGGCTGCTGCGTTTCCTACATTATAACAGCGACTACACTTCAAAAGTACTTCATGAGCTGTAAAGCGCTTTGGATCGTCCTGAGGTTGTGAAAGGCACCATTTAAATGCAAGCTCTTTCCTTTTCTTTCCATATCCCCCCGACTGTCGCCTTCTTTTCAAAGAACGAACGAACCTGCTTTTGTACCTCCGTGTAATTCTAAGTAAGTCCCTGCCAAGAAGCTGGGCCTGCGCTGGGTGTGCACCCCAGGCCATGCAAATAACTGGGCTCAGGAAAACTGCGGGCACCTCGCCCCTCCGGTACGCTGCACCTGTCAGACGTCTGGCTGGCAAAAATCGGCTCCCTCATTCCCAAATAAAAGCAGCCCTTAAAAGGGGGCACCGGGTTGGCCTATCGGGTGAGTTTGCGGTGGGAGGTTGGCATTGCTGCTGCTTTTGTTGTCAGACTCTGCAGCGAGGTGTAAAACAGAAACCGCCCCTGCACATTCCCCCATGTGCAATCACCAATTATCATCTTGCTACGCTGCTTGCAAAGAAAAAGCAAAACAGCAGATTTGCATATGTAATAGAACAGGAAGAACCAGCAACATTTATCTCCAGTGAGAGATGCCTTATCTCCGCTCTGGCCGCGCACAGACATGGGCTGCAATTCAGGCTCTTCACAGAAACATTGTTTTGATATCCGATAATCGTTTTAAATACAATTATGCTGCAAAATATCATTAAGTTGCCCATCAAGCTGTGCTTGGACAATAAAGGAACATAGACTCCAGGACTGGGTTTTGCGGGCGTAAATGCATAAACAAATTTAAAACCAAATTTAAACCCTGGCCACCAAATATACCTGCCACCCTTTCAACATTCCCAAGTTGAGGCCCAACAACCTGACATTTCAACACTAAAGCCTCACAATATTTTCAAATGTAAGGAATCTTATAGTCCAACTGTTTTATTTGAAAATCACAAGCTTTCGTCAGGTGAGTGTGGGATTCCATGGAATGTTACCGCATTTATAGTCAGAGAACGATACCTGGTGATTACAGATAATCTTTCCAACTGCTCGTTGTCAAGGCAATCAAAGTGTTCAATATTTTCAAAGGTTTCTGTTTAGAAAGTCCCACTCGCCCATCACCCCTGTCCTCGCTGACCGACATTGGTTCCCACTCCTCCAACTCCTCAAATTTAAAATTCTTATCCTTGTGTATAGATCCCTCATGGCCTTGTCCCTCCCTGTCGCTGTAACCTCCTTCAGACAGCTTGATGGGCAACTTAATGAAATATTGCAGCATAACTGTATTTAAAATGATCATTGGATATCAAGACAATGTTTCTGTGAAGAGCCTGAATTGCAGGCCAAGTCTGAGAACCCTCCCCCCAAAATCTCCGTTCCTCTGACTCCAGTTTCTTGTGTGTGTCCCATCCCTTTGACGCACTATTGGCGGCCATGCCTTCAGCAGCTTAGGTCCCAAGCTCTGGAATTCCCTCCATAAACCTATCTACTTCTCCACCTCCATCTCCCTCTTTAAAACCCTCCTTAAAACCCACCTCGACGAACAAGCTTTGGTCACCCCATAATCTTTTTTTCTCCTGTGAAGCACTGTAGAACATTATTTTACGTTAAAGGCACTACAGTATATAAATGCAAGTTGTTGTTAAAACAATTTTTAAAAAACTGATCCTATCAACCACTAAATATCGAGGGTTGTGTAAAGGAGAGACAGGAATGAGAATACAGTACTATAGACCGAGATGGGTTACAAGCAGTGATTCAACGGAGGGCATTTGGATGACAAGTGAGAGACAGACAGACAGACAGACAAAGAAAGATGGTGGGTGAGACACAGCCTGAAGCTGGAGTGCTTTGTTAGCTCGGTCCTGAGATTAGATTTCGACACTGATAATCATCCAGCGTTCGTTGTTACACGGTTATGAAAATTTTATTCTTTTAAATGGAAATAAAAGTTTTCAACAGAAGTGATGATGTTTGTTCAGACTGAATTCAATAAATCTCAGCAAGAGAAGGGCTCATGGGGTTGTGGGTAATATATTAGCATGGATAGAGGATTGGTTAACGGATAGAAAACAGAGAGTAGGAATAAACGGGTCATTCTCAGGTTGGCAGGCTGTAACTAGTGGGGTGCCACAAGGATCGGTGCTTGGGCCTCAGCTATTTACAATCTATATTAATGATTTAGATGAAGGGACCGAGTGTAATGTATCCAAGTTTGCTGACGATACAAAGCTAGGTGGGAAAGTAAGCTGTGAGGAGGACACAAAGAGTCTGCAAAGGGATACAGACAGGTTAAGTGAGTGGTCAAGAAGGTGGCAGATGGAGTATAATGTGGGAAAATGTGAGGTTATTCACTTTGGTAGGATGATGTGGAGATGCCGGTGATGGACTGGGGTTGACAACTGTAAACAATTTTACAACACCAAGTTATAGACCAGCAATTTTATTTTAAATTCACAAGCTTTCGGAGGCTTCCTCCTTCCTCAGGTGAACGATGTGGAAATGAAGTCCTCGAAATGAAATCGCATTTATAATTCACAGAACAATGCTTGGTGATTACAGACAGTTTTTTCAACTGCCCGCTGCCAAGGCAATCAGTGTGCAGACAGACAGGTGTTACCTGCAAGGTCTCAGAATATACAAATCACCAAAAAAAAACACAAAAAAAAAACAAAAAAAAAACAACAAACAAAAAAAAAGAGATAGAGAGGTAGAAACATAGAAAAGACAGCAACTGACCCGTTATATTAAAAACAGATAACATTTGTTCGCTGGTGGGGTAACGTGTAGCGTGACATGAACAGAAAAACAGAATATTAAATGTTGTTCAGAGGGATTTGGGTGTCCTTGTACACGAAACTCAGAAAGTTAACATGCAGGTACAGCAAGCAATTTGGAAGGCAAATGGTATGTTGGCCTTTATTGCAAGGGGGTTGGAATACAAGAGTAAGGAAGTCTGGCTACAATTGTGTAGGGCTTTGGTGAGACCTCATCTGGAGTACTGTGTACTGTTTTGGTCTCCTTACCTCAGGAAGGATATACTTGCCTTAGAGGCGGTGCAACGAAGAAGGTTCACTAGATTGACTCCTGGGATGAGAGGGTTGTCCTATGAGGAGAGATTGAGTAGACTGGGCCTATACTCTCTGGAGTTTCGAAGAATGAGAGTTGATCTCATTGAAACATATAAGATTCTGAGAGGGCTTGACAGGGTTTTTTTTTTCGTTCATGGGATGTGGGCGTCGCTGGCGAGGCCGGCATTTATTGCCCATCCCTAATTGCCCTTGAGAAGGTGGTGGTGAGCCGCCTTCTTGAACCGCTGCAGTCCGTGTGGTGACGGTTCTCCAACAGTGCTGTTAGGAAGGGAGTTCCAGGATTTTGACCCAGCGACATATTTCCAAGTCAGGATGGTGTGTGACTTGGAGGGGAACGTGCAGGTAGTGTTATTCCCATGTGCCTGCTGCTCTTGTCCTTCTAGGTGGTAGAGGTCGCGGGTTTGGGAGGTGCTATCGAAGAAGCCTTGGCGAGTTGCTGCAGTGCATCCTGTGGATGGTACACACTGCAGCCACAGTGCATCGGTGGTGAAGGGAGTGAATGTTTAGGGTGGTGGATGGGGTGCCAATTAAGCGGGCTGCTTTGTCCTGGATGGTGTCGAGCTTCTTGAGTGTTGTTGGAGCTGCACTCATCCAGGCAAGTGGAGAGTATTCCATCACACTCCTGACTTGTGCCTTGTAGATGGTGGAAAGGCTTTGGGGAGTCAGGAGGTGAGTCACTCGCCACAGAATACCCAGCCTCTGACCTGCTCTTGTAGCCACAGTATTTATGTGGCTGGTCCAGTTTAGTTTCTGGTCAATGGTGACCCCCAGGATGTTGATGGTGGGGGATTCGGCGATGGTAAAGCCGTTGAATGTCAAGGGGAGGTGGTTAGACTCTCTCTTGTTGGAGATGGTCATTGCCTGGCACTTGTCTGGCGCGAATGTTACTTGCCACTTATCAGCCCAAGCCTGGATGTTGTCCAGGTCTTGCTGTATGCGGGCACGGACTGCTTCATTATCTGAGGGGTTGCGAATAGAACTGAACACTGTGCAATCATCAGCAAACATCCCCATTTCTGACCTCATGATGGAGCACAAGTCTTCAGCACTACAGCCGGGATGTTGTCGGGGCCCATAGCCTTTGCTGCATCCAGTGCACTCAGCCGTTTCTTGATATCTCGTGGAGTGAATCGAATTGGCCGAAGACTGGCTTCTGTGATGGTGGGGATATCGGGAGGAGGCCGAGATGGATCATCCACTCGGCACTTCTGGCTGAAGATGGTTGCAAACGCTTCAGCCTTGTCTTTTGTACTCACGTACTGGACTCCGCCATCATTGAGGATGGGGATGTTTACAGAGCCTCCTCCACCCGTTGGTTGTTTAATTGTCCACCACCATTCACGACTGGATGTGGCAGGACTGCAGAGCTTTGATCTGATCCGTTGGTTGTGGAATCGCTTAGCTCTGTCTATAGCATGTTGCTTCCACTGTTTAATATGCATGTAGTCCTGAGTTGTAGCTTCACCAGGTTGGCAGCTCATTTTTAGGGTAGATGCTGAAAGGCTCTTTCCCCTGGCTGGAGAGTCTAGAATTAGGGGACATAGTCTCAGGATAAGGGGGTCGGCTATTTAGGTCTGAGATGAGGAGGAATTTCTTCACTTGGAGGGTTGCGAATCTTTGGAATTCTCCATCCCAGAGGGCTGTGGATGCTGAGTCGTTGAATATATTCAAGACTGAAAGCGATAGATTTTTGGACTCTAAGGGAATCAAGGGATAGGGCGGGAAAATGGAGTTGAGGTTGAAGATCAGCCATTAACTTATTGAATGGCAGAGCAGGCTTGAGGGGCCTGCTCCTATTACGTTCTTATCAATAGATATTTGATGAGTCAACAACTTTGCAATCCATGGGCGGCAAAGTTTCAGGTCAGTTACACAGTTCGTACAAGTACTTCTGATCAGCCAGTGTGCAAGGACTGAGAAGCTGGCAGCCATCTTCAATTTTACTTTCTCTGTGACAGTTTTCTGGATGAAAATATGACATTTCAATGGAATACAGAGGGTGGGGGAATCACAAAGGGACATTGCTAAGTGCCTTTGGGCTGTAGGTTGAAAGCAACAGTCTCACTTATGGTGTGGGTTTGGGGTTGACTGACGGAGCATATTTGCATGTGCTCGAGTATCCACGCTCGAGTATCCACGCCCGAGTATCCACGCCCGAGTGGGCGTACCCAGGTTTTTCTGGACTTTTCTTTGGGAGGAAAGAAAGGAAGAACGTGGATTTCTATAGCACCTGTCACGACCTCAGGATGTCGCAAAGCACTCTACAACCTCGGTTTATCGGAAGGCGACACCTCCAACAGTGCAGCACTCCCTCAGTACTGTACTGGAGTGTCAGCCTAGATTTTATGCTCAAGTCTCTGGAGTGGGGCTTGAACCCACGACCTTCTGACTCAGAGGCGAGAGAGCTACCGACTGAGCCACGGCTGACACTACAAAGAATTTATTTCTCAGTCACGAGGGAGGAGGAGTTTCGACAGATTCTTGCTGGATCCAAGGTTGACAGTTTTTACTCTTTCAGAGCCCTTGTTTTACAAGATCAGTCTTGTCTTCACATTGCAGTGTTTTGTCTCGTGCCTTCTGACACACACACACACACACACACACACACACACACACTTCTGTCACAAGGTTAGCTGCTAGTTGCTACGGCCGTTGCCAAGGGAACACTGTTTGGCACAGATCACAGGTACTATTAGCTCATGTGGGATGGCGTGGGTGGGGGCAGGGGGTCAGATTAACGAATGCTAATGTGGGGCGGGTTTGTTTATGTAGTGGACGTAGTGCCAGTCTGTGACACTATTTCCCCCTCCCTGTGTGAGAGCACAGACAGCATTAGATTATAAATCAGTGACATTTCTCACACAGTCAGTGGTTACCAATACTGATCGCTGCTCAGCAGGAAACAGGAAAGAAAACAAAAGCTGCAGCCTCGCCATTTACTGATCCGAGTCAAACAAATTATTTTAATTCCTTGTACCTTTGTTCAGTTCCACAATACAACTACTTAAAGCAGCTACGTCACTAGTGCAAAACTAAAACATTCGACCTGCCACAACCTGTCTACATGTTTCAAAGAAGGAAATCAGCAGTTAATTCTTACACAACGATTCCATCACCAAACATACCTACCCCTCCCCTCTCCACTTTCCGCAGGAACTGTTCCCTTTGTGACACCCTGCTTAACTCCTCCATCACCCCTACCACCTGCTCTCTTTCTCCTGGCACCTTCTCCTTCAAGCACAGGAGATGTAACACCTGCCCATTCGCCTCCTCCCACACCACTGCCCCAGGGCCCCCAATACTCCTTTTGGGTGAGTCAGTAATTAGTGGACTTCCTCCAACCCAGCACCCTGTATTTGCGGCTCACAGTGCGGACTGCTCTACACTGGGGAGACCAACCACAGGTTGGAGGACCACTTAGCCAAACACTCCCATCCTGTTCCACACGTGTGACCCTGAGCTCCCTGCCGCTTGCCACCTCAGTTCCCTGTCCCACGTCCGCTTTGACCTCTCAGTCTTTGACCTTCTACACTGTTCCGATGATCTTGAGGGATGGCACCTTATCCTTCGATGAGGCACTTTGCTGCCCTCTGGCTTTAATATCCAACCTCCATTAATAACCCATATTTGAACATCACCCATAGTGTGTTCAGCAAAAAGAAATGTCCCATTTTTGTTGTTGAAAATTCTTCATTTCTGACCAGTAGCATCTGCTGGCAGGTTTGCTGTGTAAATGTGTATGTAAGTTGGTCCCTCTGAATCTTAGCGTATTATTATAGAACCAGTTTCATCATTGGTGCAATGACGAGCACAGGGCAAGAAACAACAGAACTGCGTTCTTCCCTCCACATATAGTGGAGTGTTTGTTTTTTCCTACATTACAACAGTGACTACACTTCAAAAGTACTTAGTTGGTTATAAAGCGGTTTGGGACGTCCTGAGGTGGTGAAAAGTGCTATATAAATGCCAGTCTTTCTTTAATTTTCTGAAATACTATTTATGGAACAACTTACCATCAAATGTTATATTTTCAATCTGAATAATAACCAATAGATATTTGGGAGGGACCACAAGGCATCAGTCTCACGTAGCGTCTGATGGTGACTTTATCCACCATTTAATCTTATTTCGCCATCAGTGCCAATCGATGGCCAGCCACCTCTGTACACCCTCTCAGTGCAAGCACGAGGAACAGTATCTGATCTTTCTATTGGGCACCTGGCAACCATCTGGCCTCAATATATAGAGTTCAATAACTTCAGACCCTAACTATAGCTTTCACTTTCTCTTCAGCAGGACTGAGTTGGGTCTGCACCATTACTTACAACATTACTGTAGGGACCAGTTCTTTAAAACAAGCACCACTCAGTCCTTCAGTGGAGACACCATCATTTGAGACAAATACCGCTCACTGTACAGAACATACACTCTCCCTTGCCTGTACAAGTCACTGCATGTAGTGTGCACCTGGATTTCAGCCCCTTTCCTAATGCAGAATGGCACCCAACACATGTAAAATGACAGCGTGCTCCCTCGTACTTGAGGGCGAGTCAAGTCAATGGGATGTGCTGGTAGAGAGAAACTGTGAATTTGAGTCAATAAGTCCACGTGCCCCAAGATATGCCGCGTCCCACCGAACACTAATGTGGATCAGCATTAGAGGCGAGTCTCTCATCCAAATCCACTACCCTTAACACCCAACCGTAGGGCTGTCCTGACTATTAGCTTCACCCGTTGGCTAATAGGTCCTACCAAGAGAATTCAATGGGACTGAAACTAATGCTATATCAGCTGTGGTTCAGTGGTAGCACTCTCGTACCTGAGTCAGAAGGTCATGGGTTCAAGTCCTACTCCAGGGACTTGAGCATGAATTCTAGGCTGACACTCCCAGTGCAGTACCGAGCGAGTGCTGCACTGTCAGAAGTGCCGTCTTTCAGATGGGACATTAAACCAAGGCCCCGTCTGCCCACTCAGGTGGACATAAATTATTCCATGGCACTATTTCGAAGAAGAGCAGGGGACTTCTTCCCAGTGTCCGGGCCAATATTTATCCCTCAACTAACATCACGCAAACAGATTACCCGGTCATTATCACATTGCGAGTTGTGGGAACAAATTGGCTGCCAAGTCTCCAATATTGAGACAAATACCGCTCACTGTACAACAATGGCTACACTTCAAAAGTACTTCATTGGCTGCAAAGCGCTTTGGGAAGGTCCTGAGGTCGTGAAAGGCGCTATACAAATACAAATCTTCTTTCTTTTTTTTAATGCTGCAGTGGCATTACAAGACTGTTGCTGGCATTACAAGACTGTTGCCAGGTGGTATCAGTACCTCCAGGGGCACGGGGGGGGCGGGTGGCAGGTATCGCCAGTGTCATCGGTACACCAGCTTCCACCATTTTTCCAACCGCAGGTCAAGCAGTCTGCCTGACTGCATAGATTAGCCACGGTGCTTCTCACTCACTGGCCCGGGGGGGACCTGCCTTGACCATCGGGGATGGTTCACGGTCAATCTAGTGAAAGTAAACAATCGTGCTTAAACTCCAGGTGTAAAATGGCAGACGCGCAATGTTTTATGTTACTGCCAAGTAGTCTGGAACTCACCCACCAACGCAATTGGGTTGGATTCAGGATCACCGACAGTGTATCTGCTCACTATAAACACAAGTTAACAGTCCTTTATTCTCTTAAAACACAGTTAAAACTCAGACCGAGTCAGAAGTTTACATTTCAGCCATTGATTTTGGTGTATCTGCTCCTGATTATATGATACAGTTTGAAGGAGGCCACTCAGCTCATCCATCCAGAAACCAACTCCAATTCCCTAATCATAGCATCCAAATGTCTCCTAAGTGATCCCAGGGCTTATCTCCACTGACCTGTCCAAAGTCCATTCCATATGCAGGTCATTCGCTATTTGACTCTACGTCCCCTTGTTCTATTCTCACAATTTAAACTGAGATACTGTGATCACAGCTCCTGTTTTCAGAAACCTCAAAAGGAAAAATCAAAAATCTGGAGGCCGGCCAGGAGATCATTGGAAAAGTCTTGACAATGACAAAGGTACGGATGAGGGTTTCAGTAGCAGATGGGCTGAGGCATGAGCGAGGCAGGCTATGTTACAGATGTGGAAGTAGGTGGTCTTTGTGATGGTGAGGATATGAAGTCAGCAGCTCGGCTCAGGGTCGAACACGATGCCGAGGTTGTGAACAGTCTGGTTCAGCCTGAAGCAGTGGCTGGGGAGGGGGTTGGAATCGGTGGTGAGGGAATGGAATTTGTGGCGGGGACTGAAGACAGTGGCTTCAGTCTTCCCATGTTTAACTGGAAGGAACTGAGGCTTATCCAGGACTGCATGTTGAACAAGCAGTCTGACAAACCAGAGGAAGCGGAGGGGTCGAGAGAGACGATGGAGAGGTAGAGATGGTTGTTGTCATTTAAAGCTAATCCAATGTAGCCCAAGATGGTGGGAAGAAGCAACATGTAGATGAGAAGATGAGGGGGCCATGGATAGACAGTGGGGAACGCCGGAGGTGACAGGGAGAGAGCTGGAAGAGAGGCCATTGCTGGGGATGCTCTGTCTATGATTGGATATGTAAGAGTGGAACCAGGCAAGGGCAGTCTCACCAAGCTGGACAACAAAGGAGGTGCCGGAGGAGGGTGGTGTGGTAGACAGGGTCAAAAGGTCGTGGATGACAAGGAGGAATAACGCACACAGTCACAATCACAGAGAATGTTATTTGAGTCTTTGGTTAGGGCCGTCTCGATGCTGTGGGAGGATCGGAAACCTTTCCCTATATTCTACTTTCCATCTGAACACTCAGGCAAGGGCTTCAGTTTAACGTCTCAACCGAAAGATGACATCTCCGACAGTGCAGCACTCCCTGCACTGGAGTGTCAGCCTAGATTATGTGCTCACATCTGGAGTGTGGCTCGAACCTACGACCTCAAGGGTGCCACCAACTGAGCCAAGCTGACACCACAGTGCGATACAAAAACTGCAAAGTTACAGCCTGGATTACTCTGGGACACAGCTGCATGAGCTCACAGGAGTCAATCCCTAAGAAGAGAATTAAAAAGCAATCACAAATAAAGCTGATGGTAAAACTCATGGGCAACGATGTGTCAGCCTCACAAATGGATCAAGGGCATTGACAGATAGGGGGTTAGCTCACGAGATTTTGTCCCCAGTCTCCTGCTTCCTTAGACACAAGCCTGGATCTGAGACAACGTCACAGCCTCAATTTTCCCACCTGCACTCGATGCCAGCGAGGCTCCGCATCAGTGTCGTAAAATTACTAGGTATCAGCCGTGGCTCAGTGGGGAGCCCTCTCGCCTCTGAGTCAGGTCGTGGGTTCAAACCCCACTCCAGAGATTTGAGCACATAATCCAGGTTGACACTCCCAGTGCAGTACTGAGGGAGTGCTGCACTGTCGTAGGTGCCATCTTTCGGATGAGATGTTAAACCAAGGCCCCATCTGCCCTTTCAGATGGATGTATAAGATCCAATGGCACTATTTCATAGAGGAGCAGGGAGTTCTCCCTTGGCCAATATTTATCCCTCAGCCAACATCGCTAAAAAAAATTATCCGGTCATTTATCTCATTGCTGTTTGTGGGAGCTTGCAGTGCGTACATTATCGGCCTTGTTTGCCTACATTACAATAGCGACTACACTTCAAAAGTATTTAATTGGCTGTAAAGCACTTTGGGAGGCCCTGAGGTTGTGAAATGCATGTCTTTTTACTCCAACAGTGTTCCTCTAACGCAGCAAATTTCCAATTAGAAAGAAGAATTTCAACCTTTCTTTAATGATTGATCTCCTCCTCTCCGGAAAGTGCTGAGTTAGCTTGATAGAAATGACAGTAGGAAGGAACCATTTGATGCCTCACACCATGTACCTCTGATCTCATTTACCTGCTCTTCCCTGACATCCTTTTATATTCTACCTTTTCAAAAACAATTCCAATTTCCTTTTCAATGGCGTTCTTGTCTCCGCCTCCATAGCCACTTACGGTAGAGATGTGAAAGGTCCAATATACATGCAAGCTCTTTCTTTCTTTAACCCTCTCCTCTCCAGTTAAAAAAGGCCCCCTTTTTTTTGAGCTTTTCTTCGTAACTATAATTTCTCATTATCAGCATCATTCTGGACCTCCGGTGAGATTTGGTTCCAGGGTCCCTGCAGTCCTTTGGCGTCTCACCAAAAAGGCTGCTCTTCACGTGCGAGCTTAGACTGTGAGTGTCAGGCGACACTTCATCCATGGGGTGCATCATCGCTAAGCTCAACAATGTCCTTGGTGGCAGGGTAAGTAGTGTAGGCGGGAGGGTAAGATTACAAAGAGACATTGAGCAGGCAAAACTGGCGGATATATTTCAATGCAGGAAAGTGTGAGCTCATCTATTTTGGTGGAAAGCTAGGAACAATGGAGGCCCAAAGAAATTTAGGGGTCCACGTACACAGATCACTAAAATGTAGTGGTCAGGTACAAAAAATAATCAAAAAGGCTAATGGAATGTTAGTCTTTATAAGTAGAGGGCTAGAATGCAACTTAAGAAATAGGAGCAGGAGTAGGCCATCCGGCCCCTCGAGCCTGATCCACCATTCAGTAAGATCATGGCTGATCTTCGACCTCAACTCCACTTTCCCGCCCAATCCCCATATCCCTTTATTTCCCTAGACTCCAAAAATCTATCCATCTCAGCCTTGAATACACTCAACAACTCAGCATCCACGGCCCTCTGAGGTAGAGAATTCCAAAGGTTCACAACCCTCTGTGTGAAGAAATTCCTCCTCATCTCAGTCCTAAACGGCCGACCCCTTATCCTGAGCCTATGCCCCCTAGTTCTAGACTCTCCAGCCAAGGGAAACAACCTCTCAGCATCTACCCTGTCAAGTGCCTCAGAATCTTAAATGTTTCGATGAGATCACCTCTCATTCTTCTATGCTCCAGAGAGTATATGCCCATTCTACTTAATCTCTCCTCATGGGACAACCCTCTCATCCATCTCTCAACCCTCTCATCATCAATCTACAAAGGGGAAGAAGTTTTGTTACAGCTATACAAAGCCCTGGCTGGACCACATCTGGAATACTGTGTACAGTTCTGGGCACTGCACCTTAGAAAGGATATATTGGCCTTGGAAGGAGTGCAGCGCAGATTCACCAGAATGTTATCAAGACCCCAAGGGTTAAATTATGAGGTGAGATTACATAAACTGGGCTCGTATTCCCTGGAATATAGAAGTTTAAGGGGTGATTTGATTGAGGTTTTTAGGATTTTGAAAGGAACTGATAGGGTAGATAGAGAGAAACTTTTTCCATTGATGGGGGAGTCTAGGAGAACGGGATGCAACGTTAAAATCAGAGCCAGGCCATTGAGGAGAGAAGTTAGGAAACACTTCTTCACACAAAGGGTCGTAGAAGTATGGAACACTCTCCCACTAAAAGCAGTAGATGCTAGCTCAATTAATAATTTTAAATCTGAGATCAATAGATTTTTGCTGGCCAAGGGTATTAAGGGATATGGAGCCAAGGTGGGTAAATGGAGTTAGGATACAGATCAGCCATGATCTCGTTGAATGGCGGAACAGGCTCGAGGGCCTGAATGGCCTCCTCCTGTTCCTATGTTCCTCACCCAGTGTCCAGATGCTTTTCAGCAGTGGTCACTGGGTCAGCAGTCAGGGGTGGAAACCTCAGCTGATTTTTTTTCTCCTCCCCGATCCAGTGGCACTGAGGCCAATTGGAATGCCCCCACCGCAGCCTGGCTGAGACCAGCTGACTCAGCACAGATCAGGAACGGAACCTGGGACCCGAAGGGTCCGTGTGGCTCAGGTACGACTGAGTGATTGATGGAGCCACAACCACTTTCAAAGTTAAGGTTTATCACCAGTTTTCTTTTTATGCCCCTCGGACACACAGATTTCTCCTGCTGCAGAGTAACATTAGCAGATGGGCCTTGATCCTTCATGAATGGACGGTGGGGGCCCAATTTCCAACTGCAAGATAATTAACAATTACAGGGACCAACTGTTTACTTTTTAGATTCTTTCTCGGGACAAGCGTCACTGGCAAGGCCAGCATTTATTGCCCATCCCGAATTGCCCTTGAGAAGGTGGTGGTGAGCCGCCTTCTTGAACCGCTGCAGTCCGTGTGGTGAAGGTTCTCCCACAGTGCTGTTAGGAAGGGAGTTCCAGGATTTTGACCCAGCGACGATGAAGGAACGGCGATATATTTCCAAGTCGGGATGGTGTGTGACTTGAATGGGAACTGGAGATGATGTTGTTCCCACGCGCCTGCTGGCCTTGTCCTTCTAGGTGGTGGAGGTCGTGGGCCTGGGCCTGAGAGGTACTATCGAAGAAGCTGTTGTGGATTCTGGCTCCAAAACACATTGGGGGAGGAGGTGCGAGGAAATTAGTGTTCAGCTGTGTCAGCCACGTTCCAGCAGTCAGCAGGTTCTTAGTTCAAGTCCCACTCCAGAGACTTTAGCACATAATCCAGGCCGGCACTCCAGTGCAGCAGTGAGGGAGTGATGCACTGTAGGAGTTGCCGGCTTTTGGATGAGACGTCTGGCCTCTCAGGTGGACGTAAAAGATCTCGTGGCAATATTTTGAAGAACAGCAGGGAAGTTCTCCCTGGTGTCCTGGCCAATATTTATCCCTCAACCAACATTGCTAAAAAAAAAAAACGATTATCTGGTCTTTATCTCATTGCTGTTTGTGGGATCTTGCTGTGCGCAATTTGGCTGCTGCGTTTCCTACGCTATAACAGTGACTACACTTCAAAACTACTTCATTAGTTGTAAATTGCTTTGGGACATGCTGAGGTTGTGAAAGGTGCTATATAAATGCAAGTTCTTTCTTTCTTTCTCTCCAAGAAGCTGGTCTGGGTGCTGAGGATAGCCTTTGTTACCATAACACTCTCTCTGTGCTCTGTGGGATCAGATCCTACAGGGGCCTCACCTCTGTGGCCAGTCTTCACATACAGGCATGAACAGTGAATAGTGAAGAGAAACCAGGGACTTACCTGGTCCGTGTGGGTCAGTGGCAAACCCGGGCAATGCGTTTACAAACCAAACCATCAGTAAGGCTTAATGTTGACACTGTTAAACTCTTATCAACTCTTATCAGTAAGAGAACAGATTGCAACTGTCAGCTCATTATGACTTTGTAACAGTTCGGGATGCAGGAAGAAGTTTGTGCTGAGACTGGTGATGGAGGAGGAGGAGTGCGTGACAAAAGGAAACATTTTCCTTGATATCTGGCAGAGCCCTGTAATAGTGCGAGTTTATGGCTGGATTTGGATCTTTATAGGAGAGCGAGCGGCTTTTTACTCGTGCCAATTTTTTAAAATTTAAATGGCTTATAGAAAGCGTTTAATGGTGTGCCATGTGAAAGTAAATGTACTAATACGGCCCTTTGTTACCATAACACTGTCAAGAGTGACCATGGGGGGATTTGAAACAGGCGTAGCCCTTAACAATCTGGTTTAATCTCAAGTATCCTCACTTACAGTGTTACCTCTCAGTGAACTCTGTGAGGTAGAATGCGCAATTAGTTCTGACACTGGGAGCACCTTGCGGGAATCTGGGAGCTCTCCACTCGATTTCCTGCCATGTGGAGGGGTACACTGGCCTCAGTGCCTAAAGTTACAATATGCACAACAACAACAACAACTAGCATTTATATAGCACCTTTAATGTAGTAAAACGTCCCAAGGCGCTTCACAGGAGCGATTATCAAACAAAATTTGACACCGAGCCTCATAAGGAGATATTAGGACAGGTGACCAAAAGATTCGTCAAAGAGGTAGGTTTTAAGGGGAGTCTTAAAGGAAGAGAGAGAGGCGGAGAGGATTAGGGAGGGAATCCCAGAGTTTTGGGCCCAGGCAGCTGAAGGCACGGCCGCCAATGGTGGAGTGAAGAAAATCGGGGATGCGCAAGAGGCCAGAATTGGAGGAGCGCAGAGATCTCAGAGGGTTGGAGCAGGTTACAGAGATAGGGAGGGGCGAGGACATGGAGGGATTGGAACACTAGGATGACAATTTTAAAACTGAGGCGTTGCCAGACTGGGAGCTAATGTAGGTCAGCGAACACAGGGGTGATGGGTGAACGGGACTTGGTGCGAGTTAGGATACAGGCAGCAGAGTTGTGGATGAGGACAGCGTTTACAGGAAAGTGTGATGCTCCGTGGCAGGAGTGTTAAGTCATGAAACCTACCTCTGCAAACCGTGCCTGAATAACAAAAATATATTTTGAGAGTTTACTGCTCCTGATCACTATGATAGACAAAAAGAACCAGATGGGAGATTAGAAGAATTTTTTTATGCAGCAAGTTATTATCCTGGAATGCACTGCCTGAAAAGGTGATAGAAGCAGATTGAATAACTACTTTCAAAAGGAGACTGGATATATATATATATAGATTGCAGGGCTATGGGGAAAGAGTGGAGGAGTAGGACTAATTGGACAGCTCTTCCAAAGAGCCGGCACAGGCACGATGGGCCAAATGGCCTCCTTTTGTGCTGTATCATTCTATATGCACAGATGGAGGAAAGGTCATTTCCCTCATCCCTCCGACAGGCTCCCTCCAACACTGTCTCTTGAATGTTCCAAAGTTTTTTTTTTACCATCACTCTTTGTATCCTGAATTTGACTTTTACCCATTGATAACCTTGTGCTGCAGTCAAAGGTTAATTTTAAATACTGCTCTGGATGAACCTTCTCCATACCCTCTAGTATCATACATTCCTCTGCAAAATCTCCCCTCGCCTCCATTCGGGGCTAAAGAGTCCAAGTTTCTCCAGCCTATCCTCAAAAGTCAGTCCTGGGACATTGGGGCTCAGCCTCTGAACCCTTCTGTCTCCCAGTGTCTCAGTGAGCTGGAAAAGGCAGTGCTCAAGATGTGGCCTGACTGGGGCACTGTGCAGCTGCAGTACGACTTCCTCACACTTGTACTCTGCCTATAGTAAGAGTCCAGATCAACACATGGGTACAGATTAAACACCACTATCTGAAAAGTCACTCATGTAACAGAGTGTCCAATCAACACAAACTCACACTATCTTGCCACTTCCCCACTTAATCTCAGTGTTCAATACCCAGTTGGTGCCTTCTCAGTATCCCATTGTTCTGCCTTCCGGGTGTCCATATCTTGCTGTGCTTTTGGCGCTCCCTCTCTCCAGCCTACCCTCTTCCTCACATTGACTGCATTATAATGGCCTAATCCAGAACAGCATCAGCTGCTGACACAATTAATTCCAGTTAAGAACTTCAATTTCAACTCCCTGATCTGTTAAAACCTTTTTCAATTTCCACCAAGCTGCTCGCTGATGGGCCATTAGTTGGCACTGGCACTGGCACTGGCACTGGCACTAGCTGGCGTGGACCTGAAGCTTACAGACCGGGAAGTGTCCCAGGTCCGATCTTCCTGATCTGTGCGGAGTGAGCTGATTTGGGGGGGGGGGGGGGGGGAAGGGAAGTAGTGGGGGCCTCAGTGTCGCTGAACTAGGGAGGGAAGAAGATTACGCAGCCAGTTCCATTCTACAACCACCCCTGCAGCACGTGTGTGCACTTTGGGCGAGGAAAGGATCGGGCTGGGGTGTGATGCCCTCCATAGCTGAATATCCCACTGACACTCACTGCCTGGGTTCATTAAATTATGTAAAAAAAATGTCTACGTGGATCAGATACCAGGTGGTGACTGGTGTCCCCCCAGCATGAATCAGGAGAGGAGAAAAAAAACTCCCGTGAGTAGAAGCTTTAGGAATAGATAGAAGATATGATATTTAATTTAACAATTTCAAATAGGACAATCCATAGACATGGCACTGGCATAAACCCAACGGTGACGCTTCTGATCTATTTACATATTCAATCCCATTTCAGAACTGGTGCTTTCTACTAGTACGGACTTCCTTCAGCTCGTTCGAACAGCAACTCACACTCAGCACTGCAACTGCTCACAGGCGGTAATTTCACACCCATTAATTTCACGCCTAAGATTCTAAACATTAAATTAGGTGCAATTAAAATCTTGTGGAACCCATCCTCCACAGTCATTGTAAATTTATCTTCATCCTTTATACCTGACAGCGGCCCTGCCTCCATCCCTCCCTCCCTCCCTCCTTCTCTCTTCCCTCCCTCCTTCTCTCTTCCCCTTCCCTCCCCCTTCCTGCCTCCCTCCCTCCCTCACTCCAATTATTGTGGTTGTGTCTGGGGTAGCAACTGGTCTAACAGAAAGGCAACTGCACAAGTGCTGCCTCAAACGGAGGAGGCACCACTAATATAATTAAACCACAATACCCAATTAAACTAAAATAAACTCACAATTTAAATCACAACACTACCAGTGTCGATAAGACACTCTGGGCCCTAAATTGGGCCGTGTAACGCCTGTTGTTTCGGTGCTACACGCTCAACTCACTTAACGCTCAACTCAACGCACAGTCTTAACCCCGACCATCTGAACGTGTCTGAGAGTGCCTGGAGGACCCCCCACCAGCGCTATTTAAAGGGACAGTGCAGGATTTACAGGTTAGTGGCTGGATTATTGCCTCTGGCTGCCGAGACATTCGTAACTGTTTTTGGAGGTCTCCTAGACTTGAATACTAGGACGCAGGGACATAGCCTAACATTTAGAGCCAGGACGTTCAGGAGTGAAGTTGGGAAATGCTTCTACACGCAAAGGGTGGGAGACATTTGGAACGCTCTCCTGCAGACGGCAGTTGATGCTAGCTCACTTGTGAATGTTAAATCTGAGATTGATAAATTTCTGTGAACCAAGGGTATTAAGGGATATGGGGCTAAGGCGAGTATATGGAGTTAGTTCACAGGTCTACCATGATCTCATTGAATGGTGGAACAGGCTCGAGGGGCTAAATGCCACTGCCACTTTCTGCCTCCTGAAATGCGCCACCTTCTCCTGCAAGAAACTGGGACGTGTGTCTGGGTGGTGTGCCTGTCATGGTTGAATAGCTGCCAGTGTGTGTGGCCTGTGAGTTGTGGGTGGACGGCTTGAAACAGTGGTAATGTGTAAGGGTGAGAGGAAGCATCTGGTTGGAAGAGTTGAGTACTGATGGAAAGAGTGAATTTGTTGGTATGTGGATGATGGGGGTGTGGTGCGTGGTGCAGTTGGTAGGAGACACCACTTGACAGTTGACCTCACTCACCTTGACCACTCGTGTCAAAGCATTGAACTTCTTCCTGCACTGCATCCATCTTCATGATGCTGTGCGCCTGGCATTGACTTCGTCCCCCGCTGCCTCCCACTGTCTTTTGAGTATATGTCTGGAGGGCCTCTTGCCACCTCCCCACCCCCTGCGGATATAGGATGTCCCTCCTTCTGTCCACCTCTTGCACCCAAGGTCTCTAGTGCATCAGCAGAGAACCTTGGTGCACGCACTCTCACAGGCCTGGTATAAACTCAGATCGGCAGATTGGTGAGGACTGGTGTGCAGATTGGAGGATGTGGGATTTAGTAATGCGCAACCTTTATTCACTATTTTAATATAACTCATCAGTGTGTAAACATAGGGATGGGATCTGCATCAGTATTTTACATGTGTGATGTCTGATCTCTGTTCAGACTCCATGCAGACAGTAGACTGTTATTTTCATCAAATAATAGGTACCAGCTACCTTTAAGACATTTCTATAAAACATCCTCCCTTTAAGAGATGGAGCGCCCTCTGGTGGTGGAAAGTGCAAACTGCATTTATTCCACGTGCAAGGCCTGGAACGGAACGCCGGTCGCAGGTAAGTGCTCCCCGGGGACCAAACTTGCGTCTTGTTTGCCCAGGGTCCGTTCGGTGCGGGGTGTTAGCTCATCACTCTACCGTCGCCCAGAACAGAACCTTATTCAATTTTTCCCCTCTATTCCCTGTGGTGCCCACCAGTCGCGGAAGGCCCCGAGCCTACCCAATGGACATCGCATACTCCTTCTAAGCTAGGCTGACTGACACTCCAGTGTATTACTGAGGGAGAGCTACACTGTCACAGGTCCCGTCTTTCGGATGAGACGTTAAACTTAGGCCTCGACTGCCCCCTCAGGTGGACGTAAAAGATCCCACGGCACTGTTTCGAAGAAGTGCAGGAGAGTTATCCCCGGTGTCCTGGCCAATAATAATCCCTCAACCGACACCTTAAACAGATGATCTGGTCATTTATTTCATTGCTGTTTGCGGGATCTTGCTGTGCACAAATTGGCTGCCGCGTTTCCTACATTACGACAGTGACTACACTTCAAATGGCACTTCGTTGGCTGTAAAGCGCCTTGGGATGTCCTGAAAGACCCTTTATAAATGCACGTCTTTTTTTCTTTCTTTATTTCGCAAGGCCACCCAGGCACAGACTAACCCACAGAAGAGAGAGGCAGGCAGTCAGAGAAACCCCTCCGCCCCGGGCCGTGCTCATCCAGGAGCTGCGAATGGCCATCTTTGCCAAGGAGCAGAACCACAAGAAGGCCCTACGACTTTGCCCCCCAACCCCCCCCGCATACTGGGTTGGCCAAAGATCATAAGTGCTGGCAAAGCTGCTGAAAAACTGCCCTCCCTCAGTGCCACCAGAAAACTATCGTCCCTCAGTGCCACCCAGAAAACTGCCCTCCCTCAGTGCCACCCAGAAAACTGCCCTCCCTCAGTGCCACCCAGAAAACTGCCCTCCCTCAGTGCCACCAGAAAACTGCCCTCCCTCGGTGCCACCAGAAAACTGCCCTCCCTCAGTGCCACCAGAAAACTGCCCTCCCTCGGTGCCACCAGAAAACTGCCCTCCCTCGGTGCCACCCAGAAAACTATCGTCCCTCAGTGCCACCCAGAAAACTATCGTCCCTCAGTGCCACCCAGAAAACTGCCCTCCCTCAGTGCCACCAGAAAACTATCGTCCCTCAGTGCCACCAGAAAACTGCCCTCCCTCAGTGCCACCAGAAAACTGCCCTCCCTCAGTGCCACCCAGAAAACTATCGTCCCTCAGTGCCTCTGGGAAAGCTCTCCACCTCCCCCCTTCCTCCTCCCCCCCCCACTTCCCCCCCTCCCCCACCTCCGCCTCCCCCTCTCCCCCTCCCCCTCCCCCTCCTCCCCCTCTCCCCCCTGAGGCGTGTAATCTCCTGACATCTTTCTAAAGCCTCTCACGGACTGCGACATCAGAGCAACATCAGGATTACTATTAAATCTAACACACGTGTGCGAATGGCAGCTGCTCTGCTCAGGCCGCTGAATGAAGTGTAGAACAGGACCTGGCAGCGGCCACACGGTACAGTCAACTCCAGTCTATACGTTTAGTATGAACTACACTCCGCTGATTTGCCAACAGTAAATGACACCCCTCGCACTCAGGCTCATTCAGTCCCACCTGGCCCCCACCGCACAAACATTTAAATTTTAAAAGTCACGTCATGCAACAAATAACTACAAATAATAACTGTATTCTGATGAAAGAGAAGAGGCCAGAGAGGAGATGAGGAGAATTTGTTTTACGCAGTGAGTTATAATGATCTGGAATGCACTGCCTGAAAGGGCGGTGGAAGCAGATTCAATAGTAACTTTCAAAAGGGAATTGGATCAATACTTGAAGGGGAGAAATTTTCAGGGCTATGGGGAAAGAGCAGAGGAGTGGGGCTAACTGGATAGCTCTTTCAAAGAGCCGGCACAGGCACAATGGGCCAAATGGCCTCCTTCTGTGCCATATCATTGCATGATTCTATGAAAGATCATCGACTTGAAACGTTAACTATGTTTCTCTCTCCACGGATGATGTCTGATCTGTTGATTATTTTCCAGCATTTTCTGTTTTTTTTTATTATAAATAATAATTCCACACGCTTTTAAGACATAAGTGATAAAGTCGTGATGCAGTGAACGGGGACACATTCAGGCACATCAAGTGAGATTCACCACTGATAAAATCCTACCTATCAGAAACATGTCCACCCACCAGCAAAAAGACCCTTTTCAACATAAACTGTGTTGTAAATCAGCAAACACCTGAAGTGGCACGGTCCATGCAAGGATCCGCAATATACAAAAAAGACACCGTATTCAGAAATCGAAGAAGAAAGCAAAATATTACAATCAATCGCAATGGATTTCACATCTAGGAAGATAGGACCAGCAGTTGGCCGTTTAGCTCCTTCAGCCCGTTCCGCCAATCAACGAGATCATGGCTGATCTGTGACCTAACTCCATATACCCGCCTTAACCAAAGGTATTAAGGGATATGGGGCTAACAAAAAATCTATCACTCTCAGATTTTAAATTAACAATTCAGCATTACAAGCCGTCCCGATCCTGGTCCTAGCAACATCTGCCGTTTGTGGAAGAGAGTTCCAAACTTCCACCACCCTTTGGGTGTAGAAGTGTTTCCGAACTTCACTCCTGAAAATCCTGGCTCTAATTTTTAGACTGTGTCCCCCAGTCCTGGACTCCCCAACCAGCGGAAAGAGTTTCTCTCTATCTACCTTTTGGTTCCCCATAATATCTTGAAAATTTCGATCAAATCCTCCCTTAATCTTCTAAACTCCAGGGAAAACAACCCTAGTTTGTGTGATCTCTCCTTGTAATTTAACCCTTGCCTAAGGTATATATTTAAATAAATATATATTTTATGATTATGGGGGACGGGCGTTTGCCTGCACTGATTTAGTCCAGTGCTTTTATTTGGTAAAGGAATGAAATAAGAAAATGACAAAAGGAACATCCAGAACTGCCAGAGTGCACTCGGTATATGATACAGAGCAGGAACCACCAGGAAGGTCAAAGGTTCAGGTCTGCGTTGAGTCCACAGGTGTTGGGGTGCTACAGTCAGCACCCCTAGGCTAGGGAAGAGGAAAAATATTGTTTCATTTCAGAGGTGGTTTTGTGCTGCGATGCAATTAACTTGGAAGCTTCTCGATGCAGCGCTGCTGGTTCCTGCACAGATGCAGTGAAGAGTTTACCTGTGACTCGGAGCTGGTTCTCACCGGGGACCTCCACTTTCAGGAATATCCTGCCCCTCCTCTCTGTGTGGTCCGTTCCACACATGCTGGGCACGTTTATGACACATTTCTTGTGCACATTCAGATCGCAGGCTGTGGAGCAGAAAGTTAGCTTCACTTTAGAAACGGCCGTTACAAACCTACAAACATTCACCATCCTGAACTATTCAGAAAAACTATCTTCTGTGCTTGTGGGAAACAGGAAGGGAAGAGGGGAAACGGGAAGGGAACTGTCATTAAAAATGAACGTGTATTTCCCCCGTTTAATGCACTGCCAGCGAGGAACTGAGCCAGAGAGACCAGGAAGGTTCCAATTCCTATCCCCAGATCAAGCAGAGTTAGATGATCTCAGTTAAAGTGGCAGTGCTTTGGTAGAATTGGTCCAAACGTTTCCGGGCTCAGGTTATTGGTTGGGGGAAGGGGAGAAATCAACCAAGGTTACAGCTGCTGATCACTGGCCAATGGCTCCTTCTTAAAAGTGCACGTGTGGACATCAAATGAGGACCAGGACCAGGACGGGGATGGGGACGAGGACCAGGACCAGGACCTGGAAGAGGACCAGGACGGCCTGTGATGCCCTTCATAGCCAAATAGCCTGTCGATGCTCACTGCCCAGCCTCACACATGGAAAATGGCCACTTGGAGCGATACTGGGGGAGGTGACCTGCAGCTGCGGAGTCAGTCCCTCAGAAGGAGGGGAGGGAAAAACATCTGGAATGAGTCTGGCCCCAAATGGAGCCGCACGTTTACACTTCTGTCAGATTAAATGAGTGAAACTAATGAAACATTAACAGTGCCGATCCTTTCAAGTGTCGTGTTGATGGTTTGATTCTCAGCTCTGTGGATTCTGAGCTGCAGTAAAGGGCTGCTTATCCTAGAGATATTTTTCTTTTAATAAGTCGAAGAGATCCAAGCCTCAAATAGCATTCCTGCAAAAGTTCAGGCTGATATCAATGCTAATTTACTGCGATGCCACGTTGAAGAATCACATCGAGGAGACTGACAAGAGAAAGGGATTTGACGGCTGGGTTATTAGACACCAGAGTCTGTTTTTACACAAGCAGCTTTGGTGCATTCCCTCCCTCACTCCCACAACAACACATTAATGGAAATTCTAACATTACACTCCATTAATGTGTTGCTTAGTTTATCATCTAAATTATGAGACTTCTTTGTGCAAGCTGTGGCTCAATTAAATGTACATTTCTGCATCCGGAAATTAACATTCATGTTGCAAGAACGTAAATGATGGAAGAGAAAAACATTCCCAGTCTCCGAAGATTCAGAGAAACGGAGTAAAACAGTGAACTGGTTCCGAGCACTGTGTCACAGGAAGTGCACAATTAATCTCTGCTCTTCCAGCCATGCTCTCAACCAGCACTAGGGGTAAATGTGTGTGTGTGTGTGTGTGTGTGTGTGTAATACTGGAGAGGGGTGTGTGTGTGTAATACTGGAGAGGGGTGTGTGTGTGTAATACTGGAGAGGGGTGTGTGTGTGTAATACTGGAGAGGGGTGTGTGTGTGTAATACTGGAGAGGGGTGTGTGTGTGTAATACTGGAGAGGGGTGTGTGTGTGTAATACTGGAGAGGGGTGTGTGTGTGTAATACTGGAGAGGGGTGTGTGTGTGTAATACTGGAGAGGGGGGTGTGTGTGTAATACTGGAGAGGGGTGTGTGTGTGTAATACTGGAGAGGGGTGTGTGTGTAATACTGGAGAGGGGTGTGTGTGTGATACTGGAGAGGGGTGTGTGTGTGTAATACTGGAGAGGGGTGTGTGTGTGTAATACTGGAGAGGGGTGTGTGTGTGTAATACTGGAGAGGGGTGTGTGTGTGTAATACTGGAGAGGGGTGTGTGTGTGTAATACTGGAGAGGGGGGTGTGTGTGTAATACTGGAGAGGGGTGTGTGTGTGTAATACTGGAGAGGGGTGTGTGTGTGTAATACTGGAGAGGGGGGTGTGTGTGTAATACTGGAGAGGGGTGTGTGTGTGTAATACTGGAGAGGGGTGTGTGTGTGATACTGGAGAGGGGGGTGTGTGTGATACTGGAGAGGGGGGTGTGTGTGTGTAATACTGGAGAGGGGGGTGTGTGTGATACTGGAGAGGGGTGTGTGTGTAATACTGGAGAGGGGGGTGTGTGATACTGGAGAGGGGTGTGTGTGTAATACTGGAGAGGGGGATGTGTGTGTGTAATACTGGAGAGGGGGGTGTGTGTGATACTGGAGAGGGGTGTGTGTGTAATACTGGAGAGGGGGGTGTGTGTGTAATACTGGAGAGGGGGGTGTGTGTGTGTAATACTGGAGAGGGGGGTGTGTGTGTGATACTGGAGAGGGGGGTGTGTGTAATACTGGAGAGGGGGGTGTGTGTGTGTAATACTGGAGAGGGGTGTGTGTGTGTGTAATACTGGAGAGGGGGGTGTGTGTGTAATACTGGAGAGGGGGGTGTGTAATACTGGAGAGGGGTGTGTGTGTGTAATACTGGAGAGGGGTGTGTGTGTGTAATACTGGAGAGGGGGGTGTGTGTGTAATACTGGAGAGGGGGGTGTGTGTGTAATACTGGAGAGGGGGGTGTGTAATACTGGAGAGGGGTGTGTGTGTGTAATACTGGAGAGGGGTGTGTGTGTGTAATACTGGAGAGGGGTGTGTGTGTGTAATACTGGAGAGGGGTGTGTGTGTGTAATACTGGAGAGGGGGGTGTGTGTGTAATACTGGAGAGGGGGGTGTGTAATACTGGAGAGGGGTGTGTGTGTGTAATACTGGAGAGGGGGGTGTGTGTGTAATACTGGAGAGGGGGGTGTGTGTGTAATACTGGAGAGGGGGGTGTGTGTGTAATACTGGAGAGGGGTGTGTGTGTGTAATACTGGAGAGGGGGGTGTGTGTGTGATACTGGAGAGGGGGGTGTGTGTGTGATACTGGAGAGGGGGGTGTGTGTGTGATACTGGAGAGGGGGGTGTGTGTGTAATACTGGAGAGGGGGGTGTGTGTGTAATACTGGAGAGGGGGGTGTGTGTGTAATACTGGAGAGGGGTGTGTGTGTGTAATACTGGAGAGGGGGGTGTGTGTGTAATACTGGAGAGGGGGGTGTGTGTAATACTGGAGAGGGGTGCGTGTGTGTAATACTGGAGAGGGGTGTGTGTGTGTAATACTGGAGAGGGGGGTGTGTGTGTAATACTGGAGAGGGGTGTGTGTGTGATACTGGAGAGGGGTGTGTGTGTGTAATACTGGAGAGGGGGGTGTGTGTGTGTAATACTGGAGAGGGGGGTGTGTGTGTAATACTGGAGAGGGGTGCGTGTGTGATACTGGAGAGGGGGGTGTGTGTGTAATACTGGAGAGGGGTGTGTGTGTGATACTGGAGAGGGGTGTGTGTGTGTAATACTGGAGAGGGGTGTGTGTGTGTAATACTGGAGAGGGGTGTGTGTGTGTAATACTGGAGAGGGGGGTGTGTGTGTGTAATACTGGAGAGGGGTGTGTGTGTGTAATACTGGAGAGGGGGGTGTGTGTGTAATACTGGAGAGGGGTGTGTGTGTGTAATACTGGAGAGGGGGGTGTGTGTGTAATACTGGAGAGGGGTGTGTGTGTGTAATACTGGAGAGGGGGGTGTGTGTGTAATACTGGAGAGGGGTGTGTGTGTGTAATACTGGAGAGGGGTGTGTGTGTGATACTGGAGAGGGGTGTGTGTGTGTAATACTGGAGAGGGGGGCGTGTGTGTAATACTGGAGAGGGGTGTGTGTGTGTAATACTGGAGAGGGGGGTGTGTGTGTAATACTGGAGAGGGGTGTGTGTGTGTAATACTGGAGAGGGGTGTGTGTGTGTAATACTGGAGAGGGGGGTGTGTGTGTGTAATACTGGAGAGGGGGGTGTGTAATACTGGAGAGGGGTGTGTGTGTGATACTGGAGAGGGGTGTGTGTGATACTGGAGAGGGGGGTGTGTGTGTAATACTGGAGAGGGGTGTGTGTGATACTGGAGAGGGGTGTGTGTGTGTAATACTGGAGAGGGGGGTGTGTGTGATACTGGAGAGGGGTGTGTGTGTAATACTGGAGAGGGGGGTGTGTGATACTGGAGAGGGGTGTGTGTGTGTAATACTGGAGAGGGGTGTGTGTGTGATACTGGAGAGGGGTGTGTGTGTGTAATACTGGAGAGGTGTGTGTGTAATACTGGAGAGGGGGGTGTGTGTGTAATACTGGAGAGGGGGGTGTGTGTGTAACACTGGAGAGGGGTGTGTGTAATACTGGAGAGGGGTGTGTGTGTGTAATACTGGAGAGGGGTGTGTGTGTGATACTGGAGAGGGGTGTGTGTGTAATACTGGAGAGGGGTGTGTGTAATACTGGAGAGGGGGGTGTGTGTGTAATACTGGAGAGGGGGGTGTGTGTGTAATACTGGAGAGGGGTGTGTGTAATACTGGAGAGGGGTGTGTGTGTGTAATACTGGAGAGGGGTGTGTGTGTGTAATACTGGAGAGGGGTGTGTGTAATACTGGAGAGGGGTGTGTGTGTGTAATACTGGAGAGGGGTGTGTGTGTGTAATACTGGAGAGGGGTGTGTGTGATACTGGAGAGGGGTGTGTGTGATACTGGAGAGGGGTGTGTGTGTGTAATACTGGAGAGGGGTGTGTGTAATACTGGAGAGGGGGGTGTGTGTGTAATACTGGAGAGGGGTGTGTGTAATACTGGAGAGGGGGGTGTGTAATACTGGAGAGGGGGGTGTGTGTAATACTGGAGAGGGGGGTGTGTGTGTAATACTGGAGAGGGGTGTGTGTAATACTGGAGAGGGGGGTGTGTGTGTAATACTGGAGAGGGGTGTGTGTAATACTGGAGAGGGGGGTGTGTAATACTGGAGAGGGGGGTGTGTAATACTGGAGAGGGGGGTGTGTAATACTGGAGAGGGGGGTGTGTGTGTAATACTGGAGAGGGGGGTGTGTGTGTAATACTGGAGAGGGGGGTGTGTGATATTGGAGAGGGGGGTGTGTGATATTGGAGAGGGGGGTGTGTGATACTGGAGAGGGGGGTGTGTGATACTGGAGAGGGGGGTGTGTAATACTGGAGAGGGGGGTGTGTGATACTGGAGAGGGGGGTGTGTAATACTGGAGAGGGGTGTGTGTAATACTGGAGAGGGGGGTGTGTGTGTGACACTGGAGAGGGGGGTGTGTGATATTGGAGAGGGGGGTGTGTGATACTGGAGAGGGGGGTGTGTGATACTGGAGAGGGGGGTGTGTAATACTGGAGAGGGGGGTGTGTGTGTAATACTGGAGAGGGGTGTGTGTGTGTAATACTGGAGAGGGGTGTGTGTGATACTGGAGAGGGGTGTGTGTGTGTAATACTGGAGAGGGGTGTGTGTAATACTGGAGAGGGGGGTGTGTGTGTAATACTGGAGAGGGGTGTGTGTAATACTGGAGAGGGGGGTGTGTAATACTGGAGAGGGGGGTGTGTGTAATACTGGAGAGGGGGGTGTGTGTGTAATACTGGAGAGGGGTGTGTGTAATACTGGAGAGGGGGGTGTGTGTGTAATACTGGAGAGGGGGGTGTGTAATACTGGAGAGGGGGGTGTGTAATACTGGAGAGGGGGGTGTGTGTGTGATACTGGAGAGGGGGGTGTGTGATATTGGAGAGGGGGGTGTGTGATATTGGAGAGGGGGGTGTGTGATACTGGAGAGGGGGGTGTGTAATACTGGAGAGGGGGGTGTGTAATACTGGAGAGGGGGGTGTGTGATACTGGAGAGGGGGGTGTGTGATACTGGAGAGGGGGGTGTGTAATACTGGAGAGGGGGGTGTGTAATACTGGAGAGGGGGGTGTGTAATACTGGAGAGGGGGGTGTGTGATACTGGAGAGGGGGGTGTGTAATACTGGAGAGGGGGGTGTGTAATACTGGAGAGGGGGGTGTGTAATACTGGAGAGGGGGGTGTGTAATACTGGAGAGGGGGGTGTGTAATACTGGAGAGGGGGGTGTGTGATACTGGAGAGGGGGGTGTGTAATACTGGAGAGGGGTGTGTGTAATACTGGAGAGGGGGGTGTGTGTGTAATACTGGAGAGGGGTGTGTGTAATACTGGAGAGGGGGGTGTGTAATACTGGAGAGGGGGGTGTGTATTACTGGAGAGGGGGGTGTGTGTGTGATACTGGAGAGGGGGGTGTGTGATATTGGAGAGGGGGGTGTGTGATATTGGAGAGGGGGGTGTGTGATACTGGAGAGGGGGGTGTGTGATATTGGAGAGGGGGGTGTGTGATATTGGAGAGGGGGGTGTGTGATACTGGAGAGGGGGGTGTGTGATACTGGAGAGGGGGGTGTTTGTGACCTTTGCCCAGGGTCGGGCGCTGATGGAGCGAGGGACCGACGGCCCAGGGTCGGGCGCTGATGGAGCGAGGGACCGACGGCCCAGGGTCGGGCGCTGATGGAGCGAGGGACCGACGGCCCAGGGTCGGGCACCGATGGAACGAGGGACCGACGGCCCAGGGTCGGGCACCGATGGAACGAGGGACCGACGGCCCAGGGTCGGGCGCTGATGGAGCGAGGGATCGACGGCCCCGGGTCGGGCACCGATGGAGCGAGGGACCGACGGCCCAGGGTCGGGCACCGATGGAGCGAGGGACCGACAGTCCCAGGCCGGGCACTGATGGAACGAGGGACCGACGGCCCCGGGTCGGGCACTGATGGAACGAGGGACCGACGGCCCCGGGTCGGGCACCGATGGAGCGAGGGACCGACGGCCCCGGGTCGGGCACCGATGGAGCGAGGGACCGACGGCCCAGGGTCGGGCACCGATGGAGCGAGGGACCGACAGTCCCAGGTCGGGCACCGATGGAGTGAGGGACCGACGGCCCAGGGTCGGGCGCTGATGGAGCGAGGGATCGACGGCCCCGGGTCGGGCACCGATGGAACGAGGGATCGACGGCCCCGGGTCGGGCGCTGATGGAGCGAGGGACCGACAGTCCCAGGGTCGGGCGCTGATGGAACGAGGGACCGACGGCCCAGGGTCGGGCGCTGATGGAACGAGGGACCGACGGCCCAGGGTCGGGCGCTGATGGAACGAGGGACCGACGGCCCAGGGTCGGGCGCTGATGGAGCGAGGGATCGACGGCCCCGGGTCGGGCGCTGATGGAGCGAGGGACCGACGGCCCAGGGTCGGGCGCTGATGGAACGAGGGACCGACGGCCCAGGGTCGGGCACCGATGGAACGAGGGACCGACGGCCCAGGGTCGGGCACCGATGGAACAAGCCAAGGAGCTGAATCACTCAGGAGTTGCTCAACAGTGAGTGTTGGTTTCAGTGTGATTTGTCCCAAAGTGCCCAAAGGTGGGGTAGCTCTGTTAATAAAGGATGAAATTGGTATAATAGTGAGAAATGATCTCAGCTCAGAAGATCAAGATGTCGAATTAATTTGGGTGGAGGTAAGAAATAGCAAGGGAAAGAAATCATTGGTGGGAGTAGTATATAGGCCTCCTAACAGTAGCTGCACTGTAGGGCAAAATATTAATCAGGAAATAAAGGGGGGCCTGTAAAAAAGGTAATGCAATAATCATGGGCGATTTTAACTTTCACATCGATTGGACAAATCAAATTGGCAAAAATAGCCCTGAGGAGGAATTCATAGAGTGTATTAGGGACTGTTTCTTAGACCAATACATCGGGGAACCAACCAGGGAACAGGCCATTTTGGATCTGGTAATGGGTAACGAAACAGGATTAATGAATGATCTCAAATTAAAAGATCCCTTGGGAAGCAGTGATCATAACATGATAGAATTTCACATCCAGTTTAAGAGCGAGGATCTTGGGTCTGAAACTACTGTATTAAACTTAAATAAGGGCAATTATAAAGGAATGAGGGTGGAATTGGCTAAAGTGGACTGGGTAAATAGATTAGATGTTATGATGGTGGATAAGTAGTGGCAAACATTTAAAAAGATATTTTATGACTCGCAACAAAAATATATCTCTGTGAGGAGGAAAGACTCCACAAAAAGGGTGAACCAACCTTGGCGAATTAAGGAAGTCAAGGATGGTATCAGGTTAAAAGAAAAAGCATACAACATGGCAAAGATTACTGGTAAGCCCAAAGATTGGGAAAACTTTAAAAACCAGCAAAGGATGACTAAAAGAATAATAAAGAGGGAGAAAATAAATTATGAGAGTAAACTAGCAAGAAACATAAAAACTGACAGTAAAAGCTTCTACAAGTATATAAAAAGGAAGAGGGTAACTAAAGTAAACATTGGTCCCTTAGAGGATGAGACTGGGAAATAATAATGGAAAACATGGGAATGGCAGAGGAATTGAACAGATATTTTGTATCTGTCTTCACAGTGGAAGACACTAATAACATACCAATAAAAGTAGAAAATCAAGGGGCAAAGGGGAGGGAGGAACTAAAAACAATCACTATCACTGGAGAAAAAGTACGAGGTAAACTAATGGGTCTAAAGGCTGACAAGTCCCCTGGACCCGATGGCTTGCATCCAAGGGTCTTAAAGGAAGTGGCTGCAGAGATAGTGGATGCATTGGTTGTAATCTTCCAGAATTCACGAGATTCTGGAAAGGTCCCAGCGGATTGGAAAACCACAAACGTAACACCCTATTCAAGAAGGGAGTGAGACAGAAAGCAGGTAACTATAGACCAGTTAGCCTAACATCTGTTATTGGGAAAATGCTAGAATCCATTATTAAGGAAGTAGTAGCAGGACATTTGGAGACTCATAATACAATCAAGGAGAGTCAACATGGTTTTATGAAGGGGAAATCATGTCTGACAAATTTATTAGAGTTCTTTGAGGAAGTAACGGGCAGGGTGGATAAAGGGGAACCGATGGATGCAGTATATTTGGATTTCCAAAAGGCATTCGATAAGGTGCCACATAAAAGATTACTGCACAAGATAAGAGCTCATGGTGTTGGGGGTAATATACTGGCATGGATAGAGGATTGGCTAACTAACAGAAAACAAAGAGTCGGGATAAAAGGGTCATTTTCAAAATGGCAATCTGTAACTAGTGGGGTGCAGTAGGGCTCAGTGCTGGTGCCTCGACTATTTACAATATATATCAATGACTTGGATGAAGGAACAGAGTGTCTTGTGGCCAAATTTGCTGATGATACAAAGATAGATGGAAAAGCAAGTTGCGATGAGGACACAAAGTGTCTGCAAAGGGATATTGACAGGTTAAGCGAATGGGCAAAAATTTGGCAGATGGAATATAATGTGGGAAAATGTGAAGTCATCCACTTTGGGAGGAAAAATAAAAAAGCAAAATATTATTTGAATGGAGAAATAATACAAAATGCTGCGGTACAGAGGGATCTGGGTGTCCTCGTACATGAAACACAAAAAGTCAACATACAGGTGCAGCAGGTAATCCGGAAGACAAACGGAATATTGGCCTTTATTTCTAGGGTGATGGAGTATAAAAGCAGGGAAGTCATGCTACAACTGTACAGGGTGCTGGTGAGACCACATCTGGAGTACTGCGTACAGTTCTGGTGCCCTTATTTAAGGAAGGATATACTTGCATTGGAGGCAGTTCAGAGAAGGTTCACTAGGTTCATTCTGGGTATGGAAGGGTTGTCTTATGAGGAAAGATTGAACAGGTTGGGTCTATACTCATTGGAGTTTAGAAGAATGAGAGGAGATCTTATTGAAACATACAAGATTCTGAGGGGACTCGATAGGGTAAATGCTGAGAGGATGTTCCCCCTCATGGGGGAATCTAAAACTCGGGGGCATAGTCTCAGAATAAGGGGTCGCCCGTTTAAGATGGAAATGAGGAGGAATTTATTCTCCCAGAGGGTCGTGAATCTTTGGAATTCTTTACCCCAAAAAGCTGTGGAGGCTGAGTCATTGAATACATTCAAGGCTGAGTTAGACAAATTTTTGATCAGCAAGGGAGTCAAAGGATATGGGGAAAAGGGCAGGAAAGTGGAGCCGAGGTAAAAATCAGATCAGCCATGATCTCATTAAATGGTGGAGCAGGCTCGAGGGGCCGAATCGCCTTCTCCTGCTCCTTTCTCTTAGGTCTTATGGCCTTATGGCCCCAATTAAACAAACTCAGGACCACCCTGCTCTCTGCTCGAGGACTTAGCTAAATACTAAGAGGAAACTCACTGTCACATTTCATCCCCTGGTGAATGAGGCCATACAGCAGCGAGCCGCAGTGATCGCAGAATGTCGGGCTGCCATAAGTGTGGATTTTAAATTTGTGTTTGCTCCTCGGGTCCTGGAAATAGAAGCAGAAAAAAATCCCAGGTTTAATTCTTTGTTTTTTTTTTAAAAAATCCTCAGTTTTCCTCAATGATCCGGGTGGGTTTAAAATTCCCACATGGCGACCCCTCTCCTGATCTCGGAGTGTACACACAACACAGACAGAGCAAGGAGGCTGCAGTCCCATCACTCCATCTGATGCTGCAAACTCAAGCTAAACGTTACTACAGCGAGGGAGGGAGGCAGGGACGTCGAGTAACATCAGCTTTTCAACAACTTTATCTCCAATTCAGGAATTTGCAACTGATCTCTCAGTGACCCCTCCACATTCAGAGGGACTTTACAGCTGGGATCAGACCATTCCCCACAACACCATCCGGAGATGGCATCGAACTGACCCTTTCACAATCAAAAACTCATTGGTTTGGCTGCAGGTGTGAAACTGAAGTGTTACATTAACCAGAAATTCCGCAAACCAGGAGACGCCATCACAGGGCTGTTGTAAACTCGTAGTTCCCTAAAATTATTTGCTCTTTTCCCCTCTCCTCCAAAACCTGCTGTCCGCGGGGCACTCCTGTTGAAGTGAGAGTGAGAGTGAGAGTGAGAGTGAGGGATACACTGGGCAGCAAACTGCCCGCTCATAATGTAACTCTGCAGATGTCGGTTGTAATCAAGTCTCTGGGATTCACTTCCTGTTCCTCATCCTCACATTTGCTGCCCAGACTGAGGCCCCGTCCCCACAAACCCCCTCAAACCCCCCCACTCTCCTTCACACACCACCCCAGTCCGAGTGCTGCCCTCACCCCCCCCAGACCGAGTGCTGCGTACCCCCATTTCCCTCCACAACTCCGCCCCCAGCCCCCCCCCCCAGATTGAGCACCCTCCCCACCTGCCTCCTGCCCAGGCAGAGCGCCCCCCCTCCCCCTCCCCCACCCCCACCCCCACCCCGCTAAGACTAAGCTCCACCTCGCCCAGGCAGAGCGCCCCTCCCGCCAAGGCCGATCTGGTCAATCAGGATCTGGAGGAGAACGACTGGTCAACACTGAGCCTCCCGTCCTCCTCCTTCAGGGGCAGACTGACCCGTTGTCCATTTCCAGCATCGAGTGTTTTTATTTCACGTTTCCAGCATTTATCATTTCAGAAATGAACACATGCAGAAGCAGACGCACCTCAAAAATTGACACTGGTGACAAGGTAATAGGAAAATTTGCAGCAACTAAATGCTGAACTTTGGAATAAATATCTCTGGGAATGAACAGAGCTGCATTAGTAAATACGCATCAGTCCCGGGAGCATAACACAGTCACCTCATTTACATGATTATGGGGCAAGAAACTTTTCATAATGCAGAATAGCTGGATTCAGATTTAGAATTTGATTAGACTGCTAACTAGACTAAACAAATCAAATTCACACATATCGCTGCTTCCCATCACGGAGAATCACACTGACCACAAATCCCTGTCCCTACCCGCGGTATTGGTGCTCTGACCCAACCTATCACCTCAAAGCAGCCATCTCTTACCTAAATGGGCGTCAGCCCCATGGCTCTGTGGGTAGCAACTCTCTCTCTCACCTCTGAGACAGAAGGCAGTGAGTGGGTTCATAATCCCACTCCAGAGACTTGAGTACAAAATCTCAGCTGACACTCCCAGTGCAGTACTGAGGGACTGCTGCACTGTCTGAGTTGCCGTCTTTCGGATGAGACATTGAACCGAGGCCCCGTCTGCCCTCTCAGGTGGACGTGAAAGATCCCATGGCACTATTTTGTAGAGGAGCAGGAGAGTTCTCTCCCTCAACCAACACCATTAAAACAGTTTGATTGTTTGTGGGACCTTGCTGTGCATAAATTGTCCACCTCATTTCCCTACGTTACAGCACGTCAGAAAGTGCTTCATTGGCTGTAAAACGCTTTGGGACGTCCTGTGGTTGCAAAAGGCGCTATATAAATGCAACTTCTTTCTTTCTTTCTAATACTCAGTGGGGAAACCAACTTAAGAGGCGAGTAGAGGGCGTTGTGATATAAGAGGCGGGTTTCCACGTCCTCCAGCTCAACACCCTAAAACCACAGCAACATCTGGCTCGGGACTAAACCAGAGAGACGGACAATTCTCCGTGCGGCTGATGGATAGTTCACACTCGCTCCCCTGTAGTAACCTCGTCATCACCAACATAAATGGTGGCATCTGGGATTATGACAACGAGATTCTTCTAAAAGGTAAACATTTGTAATTGTTTTTATATAAAAGGCACTAAGATTGACAATGAGGGGAGCATTTATGTGGGTATAAGGTCTGTTGGCTACACGGTCCCCTCCCCTTTAAATTCATGGTGATTTTACTGCTCCCGGCGACAAAGGCTATCTGAGCTGGAGCATCGCTGAGCCAAGGACTGAAGCCAAGTGTATGGTTTGCTCTGCAGCAGGTGAACAGCAGTGGTTCTGACACAAGACCCTCGATCAATCACAGGATGAACTGTTACACTGCCACCATTTAATGCCGATCAATGTGGGTTTATAGAACAAGGATCTCAGGAGCAGGAGCTGAACCGACTGTAGTGGGAGAAGCTGCACGTGGATCTGGAAAGGAATATATAAGCTTTGGGGGTTTGCTTGTAAGATCTTGATGGTGTCCACAGCTGTACATCAAAGAGAGATGGCAGATTCCAATTTCCCCACACGGTACGGTCTTGATTCCAATTAGATAACTGGTCAGGGTCCGCTCCCCCCCACCCCCTCCCGCGGTCAGGGTCCGCTCCCCCCCACCCTCCCGCGGTCAGGGTCCGCTCGCCCCCCCTCCCGCGGTCAGGGTCCGCTCCCCCCCCTCCCGCGGTCAGGGTCCGCTCCCCCCTCCCTCCCGCGGTCAGGGTCCGCTCCCCCCCCCCCCTCCCTCCCGCGGTCAGGGTCCGCTCCCCCCCCCCCCTCCCTCCCGCGGTCAGGGTCCGCTCCCCCCCCCCCCTCCCTCCCGCGGTCAGGGTCCGCTCCCCCCCCCCCCTCCCTCCCGCGGTCAGGGTCCGCTCCCCCCCCCCCCTCCCTCCCGCGGTCAGGGTCCGCTCCCCCCCACCCCCTCCCGCGGTCAGGGTCCGCTCCCCCCCACCCCCTCCCGCGGTCAGGGTCCGCTCCCCCCCACCCCCTCCCGCGGTCAGGGTCCGCTCCCCCCCACCCCCTCCCGCGGTCAGGGTCCGCTCCCCCTCCCCCCCCCCCCGCGGTCAGGGTCCGCTCCCCCTCCCCCCCCCCCCGCGGTCAGGGTCCGCTCCCCCCCACCCCCTCCCGCGGTCAGGGTCCGCTCCCCCCCCCCTCCCGCGGTCAGGGTCCGCTCCCCCCGCACTCCCGCGGTCAGGGTCCGCTCCCCCCCCCTCCCGCGGTCAGGGTCCGCTCCCCCCCCCCTCCCGCGGTCAGGGTCCGCTCCCCACCCCCCTCCCGCGGTCAGGGTCCGCTCCCCCCGCACTCAGTGTGTTATATACCATCGGACGAGGGTGAAGTACCCGAGGACTGACTGCCCCTCTGAAACTGTACCCAAGCAAGAGTAAATGCCTCGAGAGAAAACTGAAAGGAGAAATGTGCAGGTGATTGTGGTGCACAGCCCCTTTAAGAAGGGCGATACAATCCTGAGGCATATTCTGAGACCAGTTAACGACCATTCACAAACACATCAGATCAAACTGCTTGATTTCTCCAATTACCATTAAACTCCCCTTACACAAGTAAAGCCTGATTTATACAGCACTGAGTGCGCTCCACACTCCAATAATGAAGCTGTGCCACTCAAAGTGATCAGGCCCGTGTGTGTTTGTGTGTGTGTGTGTTTGTGTGTGTGTTTGTGTGTGTGTGTTTGTGTGTGTGTGTGTTTGTGTGTGTGTGTTTGTGTGTGTGTGTTTGTGTGTGTGTGTGTTTGTGTGTGTGTTTGTGTGTGTGTGTGTTTGTGTGTGTGTTTGTGTGTGTGTGTGTTTGTGTGTGTGTGTGTGTGTTTGTGTGTGTGTGTGTGTGTGTGTGTGTGTGTTTGTGTGTGTTTGTGTGTGTGTGTGTGTTTGTGTTTGTGTGTGTGTTTGTGTGTGTGTGTTTGTGTGTGTGTTTGTGTGTGTGTGTGTGTGTTTGTGTGTGTGTGTGTTTGTGTGTGTGTGTTTGTGTGTGTGTGTTTGTGTGTGTGTGTTTGTGTGTGTGTGTGTGTTTGTGTGTGTGTGTGTGTGTGTGTGTGTGTGTGTGTGTGTTTGTGTGTGTGTGTTTGTGTGTGTGTGTTTGTGTGTGTGTGTTTGTGTGTGTGTGTGTGTGTGTGTGTGTGTGTGTGTTTGTGTGTGTGTTTGTGTGTGTGTTTGTGTGTGTGTGTGTTTGTGTGTGTGTGTGTTTGTGTGTGTGTGTGTTTGTGTGTGTGTTTGTGTGTGTGTTTGTGTGTGTGTTTTCTCCCCCTGTCGCTGAGTTGCCGTGGGAACAACCTATTATCGATGCCAAAAACCTGAGCTGTCATCGTGTTAATTCCCTCATTATTCTGCTGGTGCGACGACAAATTAAATGAAAATGTTAACATAACAACACAATCTAAATTCTGGCTCCTCCACCTGATGCAGTGAATTCAAAAGATTCACAGAACCCCTTGGAACAGAGGCCGAAGCATTAATGCGTTTCCTGGCTCCTTTTCCTCCTCCGAAGCTAGAATTCCATTATTTTCTCTTATGATATCAAGATGAAACAGCCAAACAACCGAGGTTACAATCTGAACAGTGAGACCGTTTCAGCGGTGTTTGATGCACTGTTCTGGTCTTTAACAATCCCCTACGGCCCAGTCATTTCATTCCCCGCCGTGTGGTGATTAAAATGTTCCGAGCCCTGTGAAGGAGCGCGCGAGCGTTTCGGGTTCGCTCGGTTACGGTCCGTGAAGTGAAAAAGCTACCATCCCGTAGATTGCTGGGAGGTGGGGTCCCCCAAACGGCTGCCTTCTGACCTTGGCCCCAGGAGTCCAAGGGGAAGCACGAGGCAGAATCCGGAAGCTTCTTGCCTCCCGAGTGCGGGATGCAGGGAGTCACCGTGCCAGGATTCTCTCATACATCAGCTGGTTCCGAAGTAGCAGCTAGAGAGGAGTGGGATATGCTCGCCTGGCCTCTCTTAAAACCCTTTGACCTTAGGATGGTGCCTCTGACGAACATAGGAACAGAAGGAGGCCATTCAGCCCCCTCAAGTCTGTACCGCCATTCAATTAGATCATGACTGATCTGTACCTCAACTCCATTTACCTGCCTATGCTCCATATCCCGAGATATCTTTACCCAACAAAAATCTATCAATCTCAACCATGAAAATTTCAATTGGCCCCCACCACCCACAGCCTTTTGGGGGGAAGAGAGTTCCAGATTTCCACTACCCTTTGTGTGAAAAGGTGCTTCTTGATTTCACTCCTAAATGGCCTCGCTCTAATTTTAAGATTCCTGGCGGCAAATTCTCAGCAGGCCTGTGGAGGTCAGCGGCAGCAACAACAACTTGCATTTATACAATTTCCTTTAATGTCACAGGGCATCCCAAAGTGTTTCACAGTTAGGGGGGCTCAGACCGGAGCAGAAACAGGAGGCGAGCTAGGGAAGGTGGGCCAAAGGCCCCGTCAAAGTGGTGGGTTTCAAGGGGGATTTGGAAGATGCAGCAAAATGAAGGGTGCACGAGGATAGAGATCCAGGGTGCAGGGCAGGATGGCTTAAGGATCTGGCACTGATGGTAGAGAGGAGGGAGAGGGAGACACAGCTGACCAGCACCGCCGTTTATTGCAAGACGGGCAGCCAGAGAGTCAGTGAGGGTGTGTAGAATTGTGCGAACGAACCTTGCACAATCGCATCGCCCCGATGACGTTCAATGTGGCAACCAGTCAGTGCACTGAGTTACCAACTCACACTCACTGCCAGCCCTCCATTAACACCCCCCTATCGGAGCAATTGCATTACAACAATGGAATTATTGTTAGCACCAAATTAGCATAAGCTAAATGGCGACATGATGCCATGGTAACACCTCATAGTTTTCCACAGTTGTACACCGACCGAGCCAAGCAACGAAGGCAAGAGGGTTACGATGACATCATCCTGACACTGGTATTACCAATTTATGCCAAGAGGACTCTGATTTCGACGAATGATTCCTGGTCCTCGGGGTTCACAAACTCAGCAGTGGGGTCACGGGGAAACACTGGGTGGTGAGTAGTCTGTCATTCCCCACAGAAATGGACAACAAACAACAACAACTTGCATTTATATAGCTCCTTTAACGTAGTAAAATGTCCCAACACGCTTCATCAGGGGTTAATGAGATTAGAAATTGACACCGAGCCACATAGGGGTTATTAGGACAGGTGACCAAAAGCTTGGTCAAAGAGGTAGGTTTTAAGGAGTGACTTAAAGGAGGAGAGAGAGGTCGAAAGGCCGAGAGGTTTAGGGAGGGAATTCCAGAGCCAAGGGCCTAGACAGCTGAAGGCACGGCCGCCAATGGTGGAGCGAAGGAAGTGGTTAGATAGGGAGGGTCAGGGACTGGAGTAGGTCAGATAGGGAGGGTCAGGGACTGGAGTAGGTCAGATAGGGAGGGGTCTAGGACTGGAGTAGGTCAGATAGGGAGGGTCAGGGACTGGAGTAGGTCAGATAGGGAGGGTCAGGGACTGGAGTAGGTCAGATAGGGAGGGTCAGGGACTGGAGTAGGTCAGAGAGGGAGGGTCAGGGACTGGAGTAGGTCAGATAGGGAGGGGTCTAGGACTGGAGGAGGTTAGATAGGGAGGGTCAGGGACTGGAGTAGGTCAGAGAGGGAGGGTCAGGGACTGGAGTAGGTCAGATAGCGAGGGTCAGGGACTGGAGTAGGTCAGAGAGGGAGGGTCAGGGACTGGAGTAGGTCAGAGAGGGAGGGTCGAGGACTGGAGTAGGTTAGATAGGGAGGGTCAGGGACTGGAGTAGGTTAGATAGGGAGGGTCAGGGACTGGAGTAGGTCAGATAGGGAGGGTCAGGGACTGGAGTAGGTCAGATAGGGAGGGTCGAGGACTGGAGTAGGTCAGATAGGGAGGGTCAGGGACTGGAGTAGGTCAGATAGGGAGGATCGGGGACTGGAGTAGGTCAGAGAGGGAGGGTCAGGGACTGGAGTAGGTCAGATAGGGAGGATCGGGGACTGGAGTAGGTCAGATAGGGAGGGTCAGGGACTGGAGTAGGTCAGATAGGGAGGATCGGGGACTGGAGTAGGTCAGAGAGGGAGGGTCAGGGACTGGAGTAGGTCAGAGAGGGAGGGTCAGGGACTGGAGTAGGTCAGATAGGGAGGGTCAGGGACTGGAGTAGGTCAGAGAGGGAGGGTCAGGGACTGGAGTAGGTTAGATAGGGAGGGTCAGGGACTGGAGTAGGTCAGAGAGGGAGGGGTCTAGGACTGGAGTAGGTCAGATAGGGAGGGTCAGGGACTGGAGTAGGTTAGATAGGGAGGGTCAGGGACTGGAGTAGGTCAGATAGGGAGGGTCAGGGACTGGAGTAGGTTAGATAGGGAGGGTCAGGGACTGGAGTAGGTCAGAGAGGGAGGGTCAGGGACTGGAGTAGGTTAGATGGGGAGGGTCAGGGACTGGAGTAGGTCAGAGAGGGAGGGTCGAGGACTGGAGTAGGTTAGATAGGGAGGGTCAGGGACTGGAGTAGGTCAGATAGGGAGGGTCAGGGACTGGAGTAGGTCAGAGAGGGAGGGTCGAGGACTGGAGTAGGTCAGATAGGGAGGGGTCTAGGACTGGAGTAGGTCAGATAGGGAGGGTCAGGGACTGGAGTAGGTCAGATAGGGAGGGTCAGGGACTGGAGTAGGTCAGATAGGGAGGAGTCTAGGACTGGAGTAGGTCAGAGAGGGAGGGTCGGGGACTGGAGTAGGTCAGATAGGGAGGGTCAGGGACTGGAGTAGGTCAGAGAGGGAGGGTCGAGGACTGGAGTAGGTCAGATAGGGAGGGGTCTAGGACTGGAGTAGGTCAGATAGGGAGGGTCAGGGACTGGAGTAGGTCAGATAGGGAGGGTCAGGGACTGGAGTAGGTCAGATAGGGAGGGTCAGGGACTGGAGTAGGTCAGATAGGGAGGGTCAGGGACTGGAGTAGGTCAGATAGGGAGGGTCGAGGGCTGGAGTAGGTTAGATAGGGAGGGTCGAGGCCAAGGAGGGATTTGAACTTGAGGATGAGAATTTTTAAAATCAAGGAGCTGGTGGACCTTACATTGCACCTCAGGTAGTGGAAAACTTCTGATCTTTCTAACTCAAAGGCTAAAGGGAATCCCAGTCAGTCACCCCTCACAACAAAACTCCACCGTCACAGACCACTCCCCATTACCACACAATTCAATCGCAGGTCACACTCCACCACCCACCCACCCCAACTGAAACTTCTCACTGGAATGGGGCTGCCTTCAAGATGACTAATAAACAGGATTGAAAGACTAGATCCAGACAATTGTTCACATTGGTGAAAGGTTCAGAAAATGGAGCAGTAAACCTCAAATTCAGGCAGAACGGCCACACTCCTTCGGGGCAACAGACATAGGGAATAAGGGAGGCCTCTGAAGCAAGTAATTCAAGACAAATGGACATGTTTCTGGAAAAAGGAGGGTGGAGGGACAGGCTGAGAAGATTGAGAAGTAAAGCCAGAATCAACAAAAATGGTTATTGGGCCGACCAGAGCTGGTGCTGGTAAAGTTTCTGTTCTGTCCTGGTTGTGATGAGTTGCCAGTGGGACTGCCCATTTCCACCAACGCATCCGAGGGGGAAGGGACAGCTCACGGCCCCATTGATTTGCTCTTCCTCGTGGTCCACCACCAATCAGAGAGTGTGCGGCGTCAGTTTCTAACGGTGCTGCACATCACCGGACCATCGTGAGGTGGCGATGCATGGGGGCAGTGTCCGCGATATCTCAGCTGTAGGGAGACACTGAGCGGAGGTCAACCTAGGGGCGCATCCCTGGAAATCTTTCTCACTGATTGGCAACAGCATAGGTAGTGCTGGACCTCCAGGGGGTCACAGTCTCAGAATACGGGGTAGGCCACTTAGGACAGAGATGAGGAGAAATTTCTTCACTCAGAGAGTGGTGAATCTTTGGAATTCTCTACCCCAGAGGGCTGTGGAGGCTCCGTCATTGAGTACATTCAAAACAGAGATCGATAGATTTCTAGATATTAAAGGCATCGAGGGAGAAGGGGATGGTCAGGAAAGTGGAGTTGAGGTAGAAGATCAGCCATGATCTTGTTGAATGGCGGAGCAGGCTCGAGGGGCCGGATGGCCGACTCCTGCTCCTATTTCTTATGTTCTTAAAGCAGGTCCCCTACCTGTTGGGGTGGAAACACCAGAGGAACAAGTGAAGGAGCGAGTACCCTCAAGTTAGAGCGCGGGCGCACGCAGACACCGCGTACACCACATACGTACACACACATGTATACACACTGCACTGCAATTGCCAACAATGGCAAAATGGTGGCAGCAGAGGTCCAATGGTCAGTTGGCCTCACTGGGGAGAGCGGGAAGAGGGAGACTGACAGGAACATTTAGTTACACCAGCACCATTTTAATCATCAAAACAACTGGCAGCAGAACAAAAGGAGCATCCTCTCTCATTCAACAGTATTGCATACTCTTCAAAAATAATCACATGAACATGGGAAGAGGAGGTAAAAATCTCTCGATCTCAGTCTTGAAAATTTCCATTGACCCAACATTCACAGCCTTTTGGGGGAGAGAGTTCCAGATTTCCACCACCCTTTGTGTGAAAAAGTGCTTCCTGATTTCACTCCTAAATGGCCTAGCTCTAATTTTAAGATTATTTCCCTTTGTTCTGGACTCCCCACCACAGGAGATATTTTTCAAATCCCTTTTACCATTTTAAATACCGTGATTAGATCACCCTTCAACCTTCGAAACTCAAGGGAATACAAACCGAGTGTCCCGAACCAAACCGCCCTCAGTCAGTTCTCTTCGGTGTCCCCTTCCAGCCAGCCCCCTCCATCCGGAGATCCCCCTGACGTTCCCCAGCCCGCTCCTCCCCCCGACGTTCCCCAGCCCTCTCCTCCCCCCGACGTTCCCCAGCCCTCTCCTCCCCCCGACGTTCCCCAGAGCCCTCCCCCCATTCCCCGGCCCCCTCCCCTCCCCTCCCCCCATTCCCCGGCCCCCTCCCCTCCCCCCATTCCCCGGCCCCCTCCCCTCGCCCCATTCCCCGGCCCCCTCTCCTCCCCTCGCCCCATTCCCCGGCCCCCTCTCCTCCCCTCGCCCCATTCCCCGGCCCCCTCTCCTCCCCTCGCCCCATTCCCCGGCCCCCTCTCCTCCCCTCGCCCCATTCCCCGGCCCCCTCTCCTCCCCTCGCCCCATTCCCCGGCCCCCTCTCCTCCCCTCGCCCCATTCCCCGGCCCCCTCTCCTCCCCTCGCCCCATTCCCCGGCCCCCTCTCCTCCCCTCGCCCCATTCCCCGGCCCCCTCGCCCCATTCCCCGGCCCCCTCTCCTCCCCTCCCCTCCCCCCATTCCCCGGCCCCCTCTCCTCCCCTCCCCCCATTCCCCGGCCCCCTCTCCTCCCCTCCCCCCATTCCCCGGCCCCCTCTCCTCCCCTCCCCCCATTCCCCGGCCCCCTCTCCTCCCCTCCCACCATTCCCCGGCCCCCTCTCCTCCCCTCCCACCATTCCCCGGCCCCCTCTCCTCCCCTCCCCCCATTCCCCGGCCCCCTCTCCTCTCCTCCCCCCATTCCCCGGCCCCCTCTCCTCCCACCATTCTCCGGCCCCCTCTCCTCCCACCATTCCCCAGCCCCCTCTCCTCCCCTCCCACCATTCCCCGGCCCCCTCTCCTCCCCTCCCACCATTCCCCGGCCCCCTCTCCTCCCCTCCCCCCATTCCCCGGCCCCCTCTCCTCTCCTCCCCCCATTCCCCGGCCCCCTCTCCTCCCACCATTCCCCGGCCCCCTCTCCTCCCACCATTCCCCGGCCCCCTCTCCTCCCACCATTCCCCGGCCCCCTCTCTTAGTGACACACCCAGTCTCCCCCTGGTATCCTCACCAGTTATATCAAATGCACAGTGAATTCGGAGTGTTTATTTTTGACGGTGATCTCCTACATACCATGCTGTAGTAGGTGTGCATAGCAGTAATGCTCATTTTTGTAGAAATACGATTTAATAGACCATTTGTATCTCATGAGGATTATAATACAGCTCAAAAATTTCCACCAGTCTCTCAGTAGCCAATAAATCAAAGCTCCAAACAGCAAAACCCTCTCTGATTGAGGGCCCATAACAGGCTGTGCGTAATATTAAACACACCGGTCAGTGACCCTCTGCTGCATCCCTCTCTAGCCTGTCGCTTCTCACCGATCTGACAACTATTCCTCCTCTGGGTCTCTCTCCTCACCATTAACTCCATCCTCTTGCAGCTTATTATCTCTTCTGCAATCTCCTTTTCTCTCCACAGAATTTGCAGTCATTCCCTCCCCCCCCCCTTCTCTATTTGCAGAGTTCTTGGTCACCTTCTTGTGTCCGGCCCCCTCCCCCCCATGTACAGTTCTCAGTCACTCTCTCCTATCCCCCATGTACAGTTCTCAGTCACTCTCTCCTATCCCCCATGTACAGTTCTCAGTCACTCTCTCCCTCCCCCCATGTACAGTTCTCAGTCACTCTCTCCCTCCCCCCATGTACAGTTCTCAGTCACTCTCTCCCTCCCCCCCATGTACAGTTCTCAGTCACTCTCTCCTATCCCCCATGTACAGTTCTCAGTCACTCTCTCCTATCCCCCATGTACAGTTCTGTCACTCTCTCCTATCCCCCATGTACAGTTCTCAGTCACTCTCTCCCTCCCCCCCATGTACAGTTCTCAGTCACTCTCTCCTATCCCCCATGTACAGTTCTCAGTCACTCTCTCCTATCCCCCATGTACAGTTCTCAGTCACTCTCTCCTATCCCCCATGTACAGTTCTCAGTCACTCTCTCCTATCCCCCATGTACAGTTCTCAGTCACTCTCTCCTATCCCCCATGTACAGTTCTCAGTAACTCTCTCCTGTCCTATTCGCCATGTACATTCCTCAGTCAGTCATTCTCTCCTGCCCCTCCCTCCGTCTGTCTGTCCGTCTGTGACTGTCTCTTGCTCCGTTGAGTACAGATGGAGAGATCTGCTGATATTCCAGCGTTTTAGGGACAGATGACACTAATGCACTACGACAGCCCCACCACTGCTATCAAAAGCAAGAGAGGGCAAGAAGCTCCCACAACTCAATCTCACTCAATGTCAAAAATAACGAGACAAAAAATAAATCTCCTGTGACTGGACCCACACAGCTCACCTGTCACTGGGCTGATTTATATTGCATCAGAACAAAAACATACTTACACCAAATCACTTTAATGTTGTACGATATGTGCCTGTTGTGCTCAATTCATCCCTTTAAATTGTTCCCACCAGTGACAATCCGTAACCCCCAGTAGTTCTCCCTCCTGTGATGCAATTCAAAATCCTCCCTCCAGACACCCCCACCATTACACTTTACCAAAATCCCAATGCCCCCCTCCCCCCCCTCTCCCCCTCCCCCCCCTCTCCCCCTCCCCCCCCCCTCCCCCCTCTCCCCCTCCCCCCCTCCCCCGCCCCCACAGGCTCGGAGTCTGTGCTGTCCAAGCTTGTCATGTTTAAATGTACCGCCACTGATCTTGTTTCGAAATCATTACCAGTCTGTTATATACTTTCAAGACCGAGATCGCTAGATTTTCGTTAGGGAAACGAAGCAAAGGCAGGTAAATGGAGTCGAGGTACAGATCAGCCATGATCTAACTGAATGGCGGAACAGGCTTGAGGGGCAGAACGGCCTCCTCCTGTTCCTATGTTCCTTGTAATTTATAAAATGTCTCCCATTTCAAGAGAAAATACAGAGAGAATCTGATATATATTGAGAAAGGAAAAATTTGCAGGGCTGTGGGGAAAGAGAGGGGGAGTGGGACCAATTGGACAGCTCTTTCAAAGAGCCGGCACGGGCACGATGGGCCGAATTGCCTCCTCCTGTGCAGTAAGGTTCTATGATTACGACTTCCCACTTCCTTGTTCTGTTAAACACTGCATTCAAAAAAAATAATTAAAGCTTGTACAGTTTGAGTTTCAAGAAGCGAATAGGACATGTGGAGGCCCCTTTATCATCAGCATGTGTGAGGCAGCTGGTGGGGCTCCTACAACACTTCTATTTCAGGGATTTTATTTTAACATGCCTCTCAATCACTGGAAAATCGTAAATCAGAGAGAGAGAGGCAGCGTTGCTGGATCAGACAGCGTGCGAGCAGTGCTCGTTCTCTGAGAGTCAGGAAGCGTTAATTAAACCGTTTGCAATACTCTCACCATCTGCAAGTGCTTGAGCAATGGGGAATTACGCAGCTAATAAATTTCCCGACAGATGTACATTCTAAACATGCAGCATGTTAACAACGACAACAAATATTAATGAAACACGACACAGCTGGAAAGCGACTGGAGCGGATCCAGAAGTAAAATTTGCTCGAAGGTTTGACTTTTCTTCCCTCCTTACCAGCAGTCTTCAACAACAGCTTGCATTTATATAGCGCCTTGAACGTATTAAAACTTCCCATGATGCTTCACAGGAGTGTTGTCGAGACAAAAATCGACACCGTTCCACATAAGGAGATATCGGGACAGGTGACCAAAAGCTCAGTCAAAGAGGTAGGTTTTAAGGAGCGTCTTAAAAGGAGGAGAGAGAGGCGGAGAGGTTAGAATCATGGAAACTTTACGGCACAGAAGGAGGCCATTCGGCCCGTCGTGTCCGCGCCGGCCGAAAATGAGCCACCCAGCCAAATCCCACTTTCCAGCACTTGGTCCGTAGCCCTCTACGTTACAGCACTTCAGGTGCACATCAAAGTTGAGGGTTTCTGCCTCGACCACCCTTTCAGGCAGTGAGTTCCAGACCCCCATCACCCTCTGGGTGAAATTTTTTTTCCTCAGCCCCCCTCTAATCCTTCTACCAATTACTTTAAATCTATGCCCCCTGGTCACTGACCCCTCCGCTAAGGGAAATAGGTCCCCCATATCCACTCTATCTAGGCCCCTCATAATTTTATACACCCCAATTAAATCACCCCTCAGCCTCCTCTGTTCCAAAGAAAACAACCCCAGCCTATCCAATCTTTTCTCATAGCTAAAATTCTCCAGTCCTGGCAACATCCTCGTAAATCTCCTCTGCACCCTCTCTAGTGCAATCACATCCTTCCTGTAATGTGATGACCAGAACTGTGCGCAGTACTCAAGCTGTAGCCTAACTAGTGTTTTATACAGTTCCAGCATAACCTCCTTGCTCAAATATTCTGCGCTTCGGCTAATAAAGGAAAGTATCCTGTATGCCTTCTTAACCACCTCATCTACCTGTCCTGCTACCTTCAGGGATCTGTGGACATGCACTCCAAGGTCCCTCACTTGCTCTACACCTCTCAGTATGCTCCCATTTATTGTGTATTCCCTTGCCTTGTTTGACCTCCCCAAATGCATTACCTCAACACTTCTCCGGATTGAATTCCATTTGCCACATTTCTGCCCACCTGACCAGTTCATTGATATGTTCCTGCAGTCTACAGCTTTCCTCCTCATTATCAACCGCATGGCCAATTTTTGTATCATCTGCCCCCTACATTTAAGTCCAAATCATTAATATTTACCATAAAAAGCAAGGGACGTAGTACTGAGCCCTGCGGAACCCCACTGGAAACAGCCTTCCAGTCACAAAAACATCCATCGACCATTAACCTTTGCTTCCTGCCACTGAGCAAATTTTGGATCCAACTTGTCACTTTCCCTTGGATCCCATGAGATTGTATTTTTTTTGACCAGTCTGCCATGTGGGACCTTGTCAAAAGCCTTGCTAAAATCCACGTAGACTACATCAAACACACTACCCTCATCGACCCTCCTTGTTACCTCCTCCAAAAATTCAACCAAGTTAGTCAGATACGACCTTCCCTTAACAAATCCATGCTGATTGTCCTTGATTAATCCATGCCTTTCTAAGTGACGGTTTATCCTGTCCCTTAGAATTGTTTCCAATAATTTGCCCACTACCAAGGTAAGGCTGACTGGCCTGTAATTACTCGGTCTATCCCTCTCTCTCTTTTTAAACAATGGTACAATGTTAGCAGTCTTCCAATCCTCCGGCACCACGCCTGTATCCAGGGAGGATTGGAAAATGTTGGTCAGAGACTCCACTATTTCCTCCCTGGATTCTTTTAACAGGCTGGGATACATTTCATCCGGGCCTGGTAATTTACCTACTTTCAAAGATGCTAATCCCCTTAATACTTCCTCTCTCACTATGTTTATCCCATCCAATATTTCACAATCCTCCTTCTTAACTACAATCTCTGCATTGTCCCTCTCTTTTGTGAAGACAGACGCAAAGTATTCATTAAGAACCATACCCACATCTTCCGCCTCCACACTTAGTTTACCTTTTTGATCTCTTATAGGCCCTACTTTTTCTTTAGTTATCCTCTTGCTCTTAATGTATTTATAAAACATCTTTGGGTTTTCCTTGATTTTACTTGCTAATATATTTTCATGCCCTCTCTTTGCTTTCCTAATTTCCTTTTTAATTTCACCCCTGCACTTTCTATACTCCTCTAGGCTTTCTGCAGTATTGAGCTCTCGGTGTCTGACATAAGCTTCCCTTTTTTGCCTTATCTTACCCTGTCCGCTCCTTGACATCCAGGGGGCTCTAGATTCGGCATTCCCACACTTTTTCTTTGTGGGAACATGTTTGCTCTGAACCCTCACTATCTCCCCCTTGAATGCCTCCCACTGCTCTGACACTGATTTACCTTCAAGTAGCTGTTTCCAGTCCACTTTTGCTAAATCACTTCTCAGCTTAGTAAAATTGGCCTTTCCCCAATTGAGAACTTTAACACCTGTTCTATCTTTGTCCTTTTCCATAACTGTGCTAAATCTAACTGAATTATGATCACTACCACCAAAATGCTCTCCCACTGATACTCCTTCCACTTGCCCAGCTTCATCAGAATAGCTGAGGTCAAGTCATTACAGAAATAAAGGAAAGGACTTGCATTTCTATAGCGCCTTTTACAACCTCAGGACGTCTCAAAGCGCTTTACATCCAATGAGGGATGGGCAATAAATGGGCAATAAATGCTGGCCTTGCCAGCAACGCCCACATCCCAAGAATGAATTAAAAAAAAGCACTTTTGAAGTGCAGTCACTGTTGTAATGTAGGAATCATGGCGGTCAATTTACACACAGCAAGGTCCCACAAACTGCAATGAGATAAATGACCAGATAACCAGTTTTAAGTGATGTTGATTGAGGGATAAATAATGGCCAGGACACCGGGGAGAACCTCTTCAAAATGGATCTTTTACATCCAACCTACGGGGCAGACGTCACATCCAAAAGATAGCACCTCCCTCAGTACTGCACTGAAGTGTCAGCCTGGATTATGTGTTCAAGTATCTGGAGTGGGACTAGAACCCACGACCTTCTGACTAAGGGCAGTTGTGCCACCCACTGAGCCACAGATAACTGGGTAAATGTAGATTCCACGGAACGCTGCACTGGCGCTCCAGCGGGTTCATTTTTTTTTGTTAAATTTTAATTCGGGCAGGTCTGAAAAGCCACAAAGTGACGAGCTGATAAACATCGCCAGGTTCTTGCACTCATCCTTTACCCACGGTTCTTGAAAAAGGTCCAGCTGGACAAGAATTTTGAGAATTGAGAAACGAACGTCAGGTTTTAAATTCTGGCGTTAAATGGAAGGCACACACACACAGGCTGCTCACACATACAGGGGTTTTCAGGATGTCTGTCGCGTACACAAAGGTGGTCAGACTGGCCCCGTCAGAAAAGCCTCCGCCCCTCTCATCTATATTTAGCACCTCGGACTCGAAAGGGAAACGTCCTGACCAATATCACAGGGCGGGTGTCCCTCTGTACAATGGATCACTTCTTCCAGCTTCTGCTTTGCTTTTTCCTATTTATTGAAAGGAACAACTCCCTGACTGTAATCCTGCACCCTCACCCACCCCCGCCTCCCCGCACCCCCACCCACCCCGCTCCACGCACCCCCCCGCCCACCCCGCTCCACCCCCCTCCACGCACCCCCCACCCCCATCCACCACAGCTGGGCTTCAACCTCTGGGGGCAGAGCGTGATCTGCAGATAGCTGCAGCAGGACGGATAAATCCCACGGGGCCTGTGCAATCTGCTACTGAGTCATGGCTGCGGTAATTCAAAGCAACTCTGGGTCTGATTCTGACTGGGAGTTTTAACACACACTAAAACGTGATTGTGATAAATTAGCATTTTAAAAGGGGAAGTTTCTTTTTTAAAGTCAACAAAATGATAAATCACCAACTGCATTAAAGCGCAGTTTGAGCGTACAATAAAACCTTGATGTACTCGGTGTGAGATGAAGTTACGACAGCTGAATCCCTGGCCTAAAGTTACAACCACATCCCCCCCAGCCCCTTCGCCCCACTCTCCGTCCCAGATAACAAAAAGTGAAACTGTAATCATGCTGCGTCTCACAGACAGATGTTTAAGTTTATTGAAGGCAATCTATAACGGGCCAGACAGGCAGGTCCCTACACAAGGAAAGGTACTGGAGTGATCGGCTCAAACATTGTGACTGGTCAAGGGTCCAATCGCACTCCTGTGGATCCTGAAGATTGCAATCTCTGGGATCACACTATTCCAGAACAGTCTGAAGACCAGGATCCCTAAAATCATTGTATCCGAGTAGTGATTGAGGATTACAATCCCTGAGAGTGCCCTATCTCAGCAGTGATTGAGGATTACAATCCCTGAGAGTGCCCTATCTCAGCAGTGATTGAGGATTACAATCCCTGAGAGTGCCCTATCTCAGCAGTGATTGAGGATTACAATCCCTGAGAGTGCCCTATCTCAGCAGTGATTGAGGATTACAATCCCTGAGAGTGCCCTATCTCAGCAGTGATTGAGGGTTACAATCCCTGAGAGTGCCCTATCTCAGCAGTGATTGAGGGTTACAGTCCCTGAGAGTGCCCTATCTCAGCAGTGATTGAGGGTTACAGTCCCTGAGAGTGCCCTATCTCAGCAGTGATTGAGGGTTACAGTCCCTGAGAGTGCCCTATCTCAGCAGTGATTGAGGATTACAGTCCCTGAGAGTGCCCTATCTCAGCAGTGATTGAGGGTTACAGTCCCTGAGAGTGCCCTATCTCAGCAGTGATTGAGGGTTACAGTCCCTGAGAGTGCCCTATCTCAGCAGTGATTGAGGATTACAGTCCCTGAGAGTGCCCTATCTCAGCAGTGATTGAGGGTTACAGTCCCTGAGAGTGCCCTATCTCAGCAGTGATTGAGGGTTACAATCCCCGAGAGTGCCCTATCTCAGCAGTGATTGAGGGTTACAATCCCCGAGAGTGCCCTATCTCAGCAGTGATTGAGGATTACAATCCCCGAGAGTGCCCTATCTCAGCAGTGATTGAGGATTACAATCCCCGAGTGTGCCCTATCTCAGCAGTGATTGAGGATTACAATCCCCGAGAGTGCCCTATCTCAGCAGTGATTGAGGATTACAATCCCCGAGAGTGCCTTATCTCAGCAGTGATTGAGGATTACAATCCCCGAGAGTGCCCTATCTCAGCAGTGATTGAGGATTACAATCCCCGAGAGTGCCTTATCTCAGCAGTGATTGAGGATTACAATCCCCGAGAGTGCCTTATCTCAGCAGTGATTGAGGATTACAATCCCCGAGAGTGCCCTATCTCAGCAGTGATTGAGGATTACAATCCCCGAGAGTGCCTTATCTCAGCAGTGATTGAGGATTACAATCCCCGAGAGTGCCCTATCCCACCTGATTGAGACTCTCTGATTCCACTGTAACAGTTGTGACCACATCTCTGAGTATTAATTGTTTGGTCAAAAGCAAAATACTGCGGATGCTGGAAATCTGAAATAAAAACAGAAAATGTTGGAGAAGCTCAGTAAGTGAGGCAGCGTCTGTGGAGAAAGAAACAGAGTTAATATTTCAGGTCGTGAACCAGTTCTGACTGAAAGGCCTTCGACCTGAAACATTCACTCTGTTTCTTTCTCCACAGACGCTGCCTCGCTTTCTGAGCTTCTCCAGCATTCTCTGTTTTTATTAATTGTTTGGAAACTGGCTGAGTTTTGTGGTCAGTCAGTCAAAAGCATAAGGACAACTCATCAGTAAGCCCGGGCTCTGTGTTTCTTATTTACACTTGGATGTCCTTTGACCTTCTGGAGTCTCCCGACCCAGTAGCTGAGTCATCAGGATCACCCTGATTATGAAAGAATGTGCAGTTCAGCGGCAGGTATTGGCTGGCTGGCAGGGGCACGTCAAGTTATGCTGCTAACTTTCATCATCAGCGACCTTGCTGCGACGTATCCAATAACTCTCAGCACTCAGTCTGTGAGCAGCAGTGTCGGGCTTCACTTTATCAACGGTAGCAGTTGCATTCAGAGATATGCAAGCGTACGTTAGCAACAGGGAAACAGTGCAGACTAAATTATCTCTCAGCTCTGTGCTCTGCTGGTCTGGATCATTTCACATACACACGCAAAGATCTGCGTATGATCAGGAGAGGGTTTATAAATCATTCTCCACTGTCGTCACTACAGCGGGTGATGCAACGGATTTGCCTAAAAATTCATTAACTATCCATCTGCAGATAACAGCACGTTGTCAAGTCTGGCACTCGTTTCTCCAGTGGGCTGGGATCCAGTAGTTTATCCCGGACACAGAAGGTGGGCTCAGAATCTTTGCTTCCTCCGTTGGTGTAGGGGGCCTCGATTGGCCACATCACCCTAGGATTGGGGAGAGGAGGGGGTGATCAGCCAGGGCTCCCATCCATGATCAACAGAAGTGGATTTTGGGGGGGAAAGGGATTGGGTTGGACTACATAAGAACATAAGAAATAGGAGCAGGAGTGGGCCAATCGGCCCCTCGAGCCTGCTCCGCCATTCAATAAGATCATGGACTGTGACGCCCCCTGTGGTTAAATAGTCTGCAAATATTCTCTGTCTAGCCCCACACATGGAGTGGCCACTTGGATGCAGCACTGAGAGCTGCCAGAGGCTGTTGAGCCGTGCCTTTGGGAAAGGTGGGGACAAAAGTAGAGAAAATTGACCCCCAGCCTCAATAGCCTTTTGGGGGAAGAGAGTTCCAGATTTCCACTACCCTTTGAGAAGAAATGCTTCCTGACATAACGCTGAATGGCCGAGCTCTAATTTTAAGGTTATACCCCCTTGTTCTGCCTTTCAGGTCTCTCTCTCTCTCTGTCTTTGTGACCTGACCCATTGTGTATTCAGTATACAGGGATGTAATGTTCTCCGTGGCTAACCTGTCTGAACACCAACGACACTTTTGATTGCTATGATCGTCTCCCAGCCGAGGTGTGATAGGGGGCAGTTGGAAAGATTATCTGTAATCACCAGGCATTGTTCTCTGACTATATATACTATGCGTTTTTAGAATCCCTTCACTCACCTGACGAAGGAGGAAAGCTCCAAAAGCTTGTAATTTAAAATAAAACTGTTGGACTATAACCTGGTGTTGTGCAAGTCCTTACATTCCCCCACCAGAGGAAATAGTTTCTCGCTCAGCGGGCGTTAACCTGTTTATGTTAACAGTCATGGCCTCTCCTCTTGATCGCTGTCCAGCGTTCCCTGCTGGATTGGGGGTGTGGGCAGGATTGGAACAGACTGTGATCCACCGATCCGAAAGGTTAAATGACGCTGAGTGTCCAAGCTCTTCGAGCATTTGCACTGGGTTAGCGCCAACTGTACATTGTAGCATCCAGAGGGGGATCTCAAACTCAGCTCCATCCAGCGTGTGTTCATCCAACTCTGGCCTCTTGCACATCCCTGATTTCCATCGCTCCACCATTGGCGGCCGTGCCTTCAGCTGCCTAGGCCCTAAGCTCTGGAATTCCCTCCCTAAACCTCTCCGCCTTTCTCTCCTCCTTTAAGATGCTCTTTAAAACCTACCTCTTTGACCAAGCTTTTGGTCACCTGTCCCAATATCTCCTTATGTGGCTCGGTGTCAAATTTTGTTTGATAATCGCTCCTGTGAAGCACCTTGGGACGTTTTACTACATTCCCCTGGAGAGTCTAGAACTAGGGGGCATAGTCTCCGGATAAGGGGTCGGCCAATTTAGGACTGAATTGAGGAATTTCTTCACTCAGAGGGTTGTGAATCTTTGGAATTCCCTACCTCAGAGGGCTGTGGATGCTCAGTTGTTGAATATATTCAAGGCTGAGATGGATAGATTTTTGGACTCTAGGGGAATCAAGGGATATGGGGATCGGGCGGGAAAGTGGAGGTGAGGTTGAAGATCAGCCATGATCTGATTGAATGGTGGAGCAGGCTCGAGGGGCTGAATGACCTACTCCTGCTCCTATTTCTTTATGTTAAAGGCGCTATATAAATGCAGGTTGTTGTTGCCAGTGCTCACTTAAGCGGGAAGGGCTGGGTTTGGGCAAGGCACTGGAGCCTTGCCTTGGCTTAATAACAGAACTGTAGGCATTTACTGTCCAACACCTGGTCTTTTGTAACCTGCCCGTGAATTATTTAAACCAAATGATAAATAGTAACCAACACCCGATGAATAATTCAGGGCAGATAGGAATTCAAGTACCTGTCGTCTCCTCATTCACTATCACTTCAGTCACCGCCAGTATTAACTATCTATCTGACAGCCATCACTCGCCCACACTCAGGAACTCTCTCCCTGAATTCAGCCCCCTTGCTACCTCTCACCCACCCTGAAGAGACTCCTCAAAGCCCGCACCTTTGTTCACTTTCCCGAACTCCTCTCCCAACTCCTGCTCCACATTTAAAGTGATTGGTAGAAGGATTAGAGGGGAGCTGAGGAGAATTTTTTTCACCCAGAGGGTGATGGGGGTCTGGAACTCACTGCCTGAAAGGGTGGTAGAGGCAGAAACCCTCATCGCATTTAAAATGATGCTTGGATATGCACTTGAAGTGCCGTAACCTACAGGCTACAGACCAAGAGCTGGAAAGTGGGATTTATCCGGATGGCTCTTTTTCGGCCGGCAAGGACACGATGGGCTGAATGGCCTCCTTCTGTGCCGTAACTTTCTATGATTCTATCCCATTCCCCCCCAACATCACCCCCAGTGAAATACCTTGGGACCTTTTCCTATATTAAGGGCGTTATATAAGGCAAGTTGTTGTTGACTCAGTTACTTCACACAATCTTCTCAGGCAGTACAAAGAAAGACCTGCATTTGTATAGCGCCTTTCACGACCTCAGGATGTCCCAAGGCCCTTTACAGCCAATAAAGTACTTTTGAAGTGTAGCCACTGTAGTAACGTAGGAAGCCTGGCAGCCAATTTGTGCACAGCAAGATCCCACAAACAGCAATGAGATAATAACCAGATCATCTGGATTTTGTGCTCCTCGAGAGTGGGAATTAAACCCACAACCTTCTGACTCAGAGACTACCACTGAGCCACTGCTGACAATACAAGAGTCCAAACTGATCACCCCGAGACACCCTGAGGCTACAGATCTGATCCCTTTGACTCTGGTCACCCCGAGTGTCCCCGAGTGAAGCAAACAGAAGCCCAAATGGCATGATTCAGATCCCATTCATCACCATCAGGAAACACTCGGCTTAAACAGTGCCGGCCTTTTCACCGAGATTCCCAAAGACAAGCGTCCTGCTCCCAGCTGCCGATCGCTGACCTCTGCCGACAAGTACAGATCCGGCACCGTCAGGGGAGGGTGGGATCGGGCTCGAGAGTGATGACCTGCACAGTTGAATAGTCTGCTGAAGTTCACCATCTGGGCTTAAATCTCCTGGCTGAGATCCCGGAGGGCAGTCTGGTATAACTGTACTCCTGCAAGAGTCACCACCATCGGGAAGAAATGGAGAGGGGAAATCCTGCTCGCTCACCAGTGTAGGGGGGAGAAGGGGGATAATGGGTCACCGAGGAGAGCATCGAAGATTCTAACTGGGCGTTGAAAGGATAATCACCGAGAGGAAAAGGACGATGCAGAGTGAAGAGAACGGTGTGTCTTCATCTGATCAGCATTCGCCCTATTTATGCTGCTGGCAGATTCATAGACCTCGGGATCAACTGCCCTCCTTCCCATGGCCTTCCCCACTGTGGGTCGGGGAGAGATAATCATGAGAGGCTCAAGGCACATCAGTCTCGAAGGCAGGGCTGTAATATCTGAGGCTGGGATTCTTCCCAATTTGCTCCAGACAACCCCGCAAGCCGATGCCCGATGGTCCGGGTGGTCCCAGTTGGATAGGCGATGGGATGCTCACCAGGGCTCTGTGCTGGTAGGCTGTGCGGTGTTAGTGTTAAACTCCCTGCTCACACTTTGGGGGTCCCTAAGCTTTGTCTCCGCTAACCTGCACTGAAGCTCTCTGGACTTGGCTGAGTGGGAGAGAGCTTTCACTCTATATTGGGCAAACAGAGACTCTACCAACGCAGATTTCTCAGTAGCTTGGTTTGGAGATTGTTGAGCACAGTAGGTTTCTGTGCAGGTCAGAATAATTACATGCTTGGAGAGGGTACAAAATAAATTGTTGTCTAATTGGTGATCCTTACAACTGGCCTCAGCGCCCCTGGGTTTGGACATCAGGTGAGGGCAGGACTGGGTTTAGACATCAGGTGAGGGCAGGACTGGGTTTAGGCAACAGGTGAGGGCATCAGGTGAGGGCAGGATTGGGTTTGGATATCAGGTGAGGGCAGGATTGGGTTTGGATATCAGGTGAGGGCAGGATTGGGTTTGGATATCAGGTGAGGGCAGGATTGGGTTTGGGCAACAGGTGAGGGCAGGATTGGGTTTGGGCAACGGGTGAGGGCATTAGGTGAGGGCAGGATTGGGTTTAGGCAACAGATGAGGGCATCAGGTGAGGGCAGGATTGGGTTTGGGCAACGGGTGAGGGCAGGATTGGGTTTGGGCAACGGGTGAGGGCAACAGGTGAGGGCATCAGGTGAGGGCAGGATTGGGTTTGGGCATCAGGTGCGGGTTTGGGAAACAGTTGAGGGGAGGATCGGGTTAGGGCAACAGGTGAGGGCATCAGGTGAGGGCAGGATTGGGTTTGGGCAATGGGTGAGGGCATCAGGTGAGGGCAGGATTGGGTTTGGGCAACAGGTGAGGGCATCAGGTGAGGGCAGGATTGGGTTTGGGCAACAGGTGAGGGCAGGATTGGGTTTGGGCATCAGGTGAGGGCATCAGGTGAGGGCATCAGGTGAGGGCATCAGGTGAGGGCAGGATTGGGTTTAGGCAACAGATGAGGGCATCAGGTGAGGGCAGGATTGGGTTTAGGCATCAGGTGAGGGCAGGATTGGGTTTAGGCATCAGGTGAGGGCAGGATTGGGTTTGGGCATCAGGTGAGGGCAGGATTGGGTTTGGGCATCAGGTGAGGGCAGGATTGGGTTTGGGCATCAGGTGCAGGCATCAGGTGTGGGTTTGGGAAACAGTTGAGGGGAGGATCGGGTTTGGCTGTACTGGCCCCCCCTCCACTCCGTCAATGAACAGCCTGCAGTCTATGAAGGGTGAACACTTAGATGAGGTACTGAAGAGATAACATCTGTGTATCTGTGGTACCCTAGCATTAGTTGGCACCTTCGGGGGAAAAAACAATATCATAATCTCATCTTCTTAATCCTAAAATTTATGGTTCATTGATTAACCATAGCTCCCCCCATTCCCCGAGTGGTGTGGTTAACCAGTGACGGTTCAAACCAGCTCGGTGCTTTTTAAATTCATGGCACTGTTTATATTGATAACCAACAATTTCTGAAATGGGAAACACCAAGATTGCACATGACTGGCAAACACTGTGGTGATCAGGTCAAAATGTGAATGTCCCTTAAGGAATGAGTGTTTTAATCTGATGTGGAGATGCCGGTGATGGACTGGGGTTGACAATTGTAAACAATTTTACAACACCAAGTTATAGTCCAGCAATTTTATTTTAAATTCACAAGCTTTCGGAGGCTACCTCCTTCCTCAGGTGAACGATGTGGAAATGAAATCCTCGAAATGCTCGTTTTAATCTGGGCTTTCGATCAGCCTCCCAGCAGACCGCATTAAGGTAGACAGACGTCTGTCAGCACTGACTGAATGTCTGAGAAGTGTCTCATCAGCAGAGTTTGCTTGATAAACAACTCGCTCCACCAGGTGCAGGATCAGACCGCTAACAGAGGCTTGGATAGTTTTGTTAGTTCCTGAGCTGTTAAACGCTCAACACTTTTCAATGGGTGAGGAAGTCATTAAATATTAACAGCCCCTCCCAACAATGGGTAATGGGGGGAGTGGGAAGGGGGATGGAGGGGAGGGGAGGGGAGGGGAGAACAATGGCAGGAAAACAAAAATATCTTGACAGCCACAACCTCAGAAGTCGTTGATTCTAAAGACAGCATCAGCCCGCCGTTGTATGATCCCAGATTGCTGCTTCTTCAGCTGCCACTATGGTTGACACGAAGGATGGATCTCCACTGGCCGTTAGCACAAGTGCTTGAGCACAGACATACTGCTCCCAGGAGAGCCAGCACTCTACTTTATAATGAGTCTAGCTCCATGACATGTACTGATTGTGCAGAGGATCCAACAAGGTGATGTAGGACTAATGATGTTTGTGCTGACTGCAGGGTAGAACATGGTACCATCTAAGCCATCTCCCACTGGGAGCCTGAATTTTGACACTGGTGTATCCCATTAGAAAGGCACAAGCAAGACAAGCTTAGATAGGGAGTGCACAAAAGCAAGAAAGTTATGTTAAAACCTTCATAAATCACCGGCTAGACCTCAGCTGGAGTATTGTGTCCAATTCTGGGCACCACACTTTGGGAAGGATGTCAGGGCCTTGGAGAGGGTGTAGAGGAGATTTACTAGAATGGTACCAGGGATGAGGGACTTCAGTTATGTGGAGTGATTGGAGAAACTGGGATTCTTCTACTTTAGAGCAGAGAAGGTTAAGGGGGGGATTTGATCGAGGTGTTCAAAATCATGAAGGGTTTTGATAGAGTAGATAGGGAGAAACTGTTTCCAGTGGCGGGAGGGTCGGTAACCAGAGGACACAGATTTAAGGTAATTGGCAAAAGAACCAGAGGGGAGATGAGACATTTTTTTTATTACTCAGTGAGTTGTTATGATCTGGAATGCACTGCCTGAGGGGGTGGTGGAAGCAGATTCAATAGTAACTTTCAAAAGGGAATTGGATAAATATTTGAAGGGGAACAATTTGCAGGGCTATGGGGAAAGGGCAGGGGAGTGGAATACTCTTTCAAAGGGCTGGTACAGGCACGATGGGCCGAATGGCCTCCTCCTGTGCTGTATGATTCTATGACAATGCAGCAATGGGACGCACGAGCTGCCAGCGTCAGACGGACTGTCTGGAAGAGACTGAGAGTGGAGCCTCCTTGTGAAACGTGAGTGAAATCAGAACTAATGTCAGATTACCCCCAAAAACCACACTGACTTCATGGCCCCATCAGCTGTATTGGCAACGTTGGGACAGATTGAGGCTAAGGGGAAAATAAATGCAAAAACTGCACTAAAACAGAACACACTCAAGCTTTTTCCCAGCATCAGGGGAAATCTCCAGGCAGGGTAACAGCTCACATACAGAATTTAAGATCTGAAACCCATTATAGGGCTGATAGTCAGGCAAAAGATATCAGCTATTAATCTAATAACACGTCTCAGTCCTTTGAATCCCAGTAACATGAAGCAGTGGATGAAATGCTCCAGTTAGGGTCAGGATTTCACTGAACCCTCTATGGTCTGTCAGAAAAAATTAAACCTTAATCAACATCTGTAGCAATCACTGCATTTTCTAAATGGTTAAATTCAGCTTCGTCAGGGTGAGATCGTTCCGTGGGACAGGAGTGATCGCTGTGAGTGCTCGCCTGACAAAAAGGGGATCCTTCGAGTATTTGCTACCGATGGAGTCCGTGTGAAAAGGGACTCAGCTTTTCCGCAGGAATTCTCACCGGGCCTGGTCGGCGGGGACAGAGGCGATGGAGTGCATTCATTGTCCGCGTCACGCAGGCAAACGGGATGGACACGAGGAGCGACGGGAGAGTTTATTGTTAAAATCGGGAAACCCAAGTGAAGGGCCAGGAAGCAGACAGCCAAGCCTGAAAAGAAGAGGCAGATCAGGATGGAGCTGATACTATTAGGAGCAAGGGATGACTGAAGGAAGTGTGGACTTCCGCAAGTTTAGGCTCCTGGGATAAAGTGAGTTAGAGTAGGAGACGGTGGGATGAATCCTGCTTTCAACAGTGAGGACCAGGGAGGAGGAAGAGTGTGCCAGATTTTGAGTTTATTCCCCCCCATTGCAGCATCTAATTGGTTTTTGCCTCCACTAGTCTATCTGGAAGTTTATTCCATAGGTTGCTCGTTCTTTGTGTGAACAAAGAATGTCCTATCATCAGTCCTAAACGTTTACTAGTTTGAATCTGTGTTCCCTTTGCCCTCCTCTGGCAATGTAACTTAAAGTAATATCTTGGATTTACCTTTTCCATACCATTTACTATCTTATACAGTTCTTCAAGATCCCCTCTCAGACACCTCCTCTCCACACTGAAAACCCCTCCAGTCTCTCCAGTCTTTCCCCATAATTCAGACCCCAACACCGGGGATCAACCTCAAGGCTCTTCTCCGCACTGCCTCCAGCTCTCAAAAGTCTCCTCATTTTGTGGTGACCAGAATTGGATACAGTTCTCACGGTGCAGTCTGACCAGCGCATTATAAACATTGATTGTGATTTCACTAGACTTGTATTCTACTCTATTGGCTGTTGTAGAGCAGGGGGATCTGGGGGTACAGATTACACAAATCACTAAAAGTAGCGACACAGGTTAAAAAAGGCCAGTAAAAAAAAAAGCAAACCAAGCACTGGGGTTCATTTCTAGAGGGACAGATCGAAAAGCAGAGAAGTTATTTTAAACTTGTCTAGAACCCTGGTTAGACCACACTTGAATTACTGTGAAAATTTCTGGTCTCCATATTATAAAAAGGATATAGAGGCACTGGAGAAGGCGCAAAAAAGATTTACTAGGATGATACCTGAACTGAGAGGATATACCTTTCAGGAAAGATTGAACAGGCTGGGACTCTTTTCTCTAGAAAAGAAAAGACTGAGGGGTGACCTGATAGAGGTCTTGAAGATTATGAAGGGGTAAACGCAGAGAAGATGATACTACATGTGGGGGTGACCAGAACTAGGAGCCATAAATATAAGATCATCACTAATAAATCCAATAGGGAATTCAGGAGTAACCTCTTTACCCAGAGAGTGGTGAGAATGTGGAACTCACTCCCACAAGGAGTAGTTGAGGGGAATAGAATAGATGAATTTAAGGGGAAGCTCGATAAACACATGGGGGAGAAAGGAATAGAAGGAAATGCTGATAGGGTGAGATGAAATAGGGAGGGAGGAGGCTCGTGTGGAGCATAAACCGGCATGGACCAGTTGGGCCGAATGGCCTTTTTCTGTGCTGTACGTTCTATTATTGATAGCTGCTCTACACTGGCTGGACACATTGACCATCAAGTCAACTAAGCTTCCTAGGCTTATTTTGGCTTCATCCTTAGCTGAATATCTACAATGGCTGTTAAGCACTTTGGGGCGTCCGGAGGTCGTGAACAGCACTGTGTAACAACAACCACCACAACTTGCATTTATATAGCACCTTTAATGCAGTAAAACGTCCCAAGGCGCTTCACAGGAGCGATTATGAAACAAAATTTGACACCGGGCCACATAAGGCCACGTATTAGGACAGAAAAGCTTGGTCAAAGAGGTAGGTTTTAAGGAGAGTCTTAAATGAGGAGAGAGAGGCGGAGAGGTTTAGGGAGGGAATTCCAGAGCTTAGGGCCTAGGCAGCTGAAGGCACGGCCGCCAATGGTGGAGCGATTAAAATCGGGGATGCGCAAGAGGCCAGAATTGGAGGAGCGCAGAGATCTCAGAGGGTTGTAGAGCTGGAGGAAGTTACAGAGATAGGGAGGGGCGAGGCCATGGAGGGATTTGAACACAAGGATGAGAATTTTAAAATCAAGGCGTTGCCGGACCGGGAGCCGATGTAGGTCACCGAGCACAGGGTCATCCTTAGCTTAATTCGTACATTACAACAGTGACTGGACTTCAGGGCTGTAAAACACTTTGGGACATCCTGAGGTGGTGATGGTGCGATATCAATTCAATGTCCTTTCTTCTCTTTCCATATGTTAAAGCCACACTGTGATCAAAAGCTTTCCTCTCAGTCTGGGCCTAGATGGGGAATGACACAGCACCTGGAACACGGAGAACATTTCTTCATGCTGGAATATGACTGGGCAGAATGGCTTTGTGTAATGAGATTAGCGAATAATGAAAGTAGATAGCAATCAAAATAACCAATTAGAAAGAAAAACACACTGAGACCTAACCAATCAGGAAGAAAACAAGCAATTTGGCACCAATTTACATATACTTTCTCTCCAATACATTTAATTCACTCTTTCACGTTCAGTGAGACAGGTTAGAACAATATTTTACTAAACACCTCCCCACATCTCATCCTGAGCTCCCTGTGGCTCAAAACTTTAACACCCCCTCCCATTCCCACTCTGACCTCTGTCCGGCCTTCAACACTGTTCCAATGAAGCTCAATTAGAAGCTCAAGGGAAGAGGAGAGAAGGGGGAAAGAGTAGGGGGAGGGAGGGCGAGGGAGGGAGGGCGAGGAGGGGGGGCGAGGAGGGGGGGGCGAGGAGGGGGGGGCGAGGAGGGGGGGGCGAGGAGGGGGGGGGGGGAGGGCGAGGAGGGGGGGGGGAGGGCGAGGAGGGGGGGGAGGGCGAGGAGGGGGGGAGGGCGAGGAGGGGGGGAGGGCGGGGAGGAAGGGGCAAGAGGAAGGAAGGGAAGAGAAGGGGGAAGGGGAAGGGGAAGAGGAGGGAAGGGAATAGAAGAGGTAGCAAAGGTAAGAGGGAGTGAGAAGGATAGGGAAGGGAAGAAGAGGAAGGGAATGGAAGGAAAGATAAAGGAAGGGAAGGGAAGGAGGGGCATGGATGGGAAAGAGGTGCCGTCTTTCAGATGAGACGTTAAACCGAGGAGGACATTAGAAGATCCCAGGGCCACTATTCGAAGAAGAGCAGGGGAGTTCTCCCAATGCCCTGGTCAATATTTATCCCTCAACCAACATCAGTAAACAGATTATCTGGTCATCACATTGCTGTTTGTGGGATCTTGCTGTGTGCAAATTGGCTGCCGCGTTTCCTACATTATAACAGTGACTACACTTCAAAAAAGTAATTCATTGCCTGTAAAGCGCTTTGGGACGTCCTGAGGTTGTGAAAGGCGCTGTATAAATGCTAATCTATCTTTCTTTTTCCCTCTTCTGCCATTTTTTGCCCCCTCTGTCCTGAAAGCGCAGAGTCTTGCTGGGACACAGCTCCGCGAACTCCATGCATTGTCCAGTACCTAACCCAGGTGGCCATTATTCATGTGCGAGCCTAGACAGCGAGTTAGTCGACCTTGGAAGGCGTCACAGCCGAGCCTGACCCTGTCTTCACCCAACAGCCACAAACGGGGGTGTGGGGATGTCACCGGGCAGCTATCAGGAGCGTTAACCCCTGCTGATTTCCCACTCCCTAACCCTCCCCCCTCCCCCCCTCCCCCCCATCCCGGGGGGGGGGGGGTGCACTGATCCAAATGTAGCGACCCTACCATCACCCGTGCTGAAAGCAGTTAACTCAACACAGACCAGAGCGATTGAACTCCGCCTGTCCTGGGCCGTCCTGCTCAGCAGGCACTGCACTCTCACACCTCGGCCACAGCGGGAGCTGAGCCTTGCAGATTTAAACAGGCTCTCCACAATATCATATTTCCTCTGTTCCTTAATCACTCGTATAAATCACTCAGCCAGTAATCTGTGTCTACTTTGGTTGCGAGAATAAAAGGTTGAGCATGAATAGTTTATCACAGTGCAAGGTAAATAACTCTGAACAGACACTCGGCGCTGAAGATGAGACACTCGTGGGAAGCACAAACTTTTTACTTTTGTCTGAACTACCGTGAAGGTCAGTCGAGGTCTGATGAGCGACACCACAATCTAAAAGTGCACCGTTTTGTTGTGCTCATCACAGCCCTTTCACAATGCGTTGCCTTTTCAGTGAGTCTGGACTTGTTTCAAACCCAACTCTCTGCAGTGAATTAAAAAGAAATCTCAAAAAAAAAAAATCTGGAATAAAAACAGGACATTCCAGAAACGCACCATGTGCAAGTCAGCATCTGAGAGAGAGAGGAAAGACCTGAGTTGCTGTTTGAGGGGCAGCCGGGCTTTGGATCGTTGGCCTTCTTGCTGCGAATAACAGTCTCGTGGGGCCGCGTGTGAGGTTTAAACCCACATTGCTGTTATTTGTGAATCTCTCCGGTTGCAGATACTCACAGCTCTTGGTGTTCTGAGTTAGGATTTTATCCACCAGTAATATAAATGCCAAACGTTAAGGCCAGTGATCTGTGCACCCGATCTGAACCCTTGGTTTTACCGCTGCTGTCTCAGCCTTGACTCAGTGGGCAGCACTCTCTCACCTTAGAGTCAGAAGGTCGTGGGGTCGAGCCCCACTCCACAGACGTGGACACATAATCCAGGCTGACACTCCCGGCGCAGTACTGAGGGAGTGCTGCACTGTCGGAGGTGCTGCCTTTAGGGTGAGGTGTTAAACCGAGGCCCCGCCTGCCCTCTCAGGTGGATGTATACGACCCCATGACACTAATCCAAGAAGAGCAGGGGAGTTCTCCCCGGTGTCCTGGCCAATAGTCCTCCCTCAACCAACATCACTAAAAACAGATTATCTGGTCACTTTCACATTGCTGTTTGTGGGATCTTGCTGTGCGCAAATTGGCTGCCGCGTTTCCTACATTACAACAGTGACTACACTTCAAAGGTAGTCACTGTTGTAATGTAGGGTGAGAAGGTTGATTCTCAAACAAGCGTACTGAGCTTGAATAAAGGAGACTATGATGGTATGAGAGCGGAATTGATTAAAGTGGACTGGGAAAATAGATTAAAGGGTAAGAGGGTACATGAGCAGTGGTGTTCATTTAGGGAGTTATTTTACAACTTTCAAAATAAATATATTCCACTGAGGAAAAAAGGGTGTAAAAGAAATGACAGCCACCCGTGGCAAAGTAAAGAAATCAAGGATAGTATCCGACTAAAAACAAGGACATATAAGGTAGCCAAACTTAGTGGGAGGATAGAAGATTGGGAATTCTTCAAAAGACAGCAAAAAGTAACTAAAGGATTGATTAAGAAAGGGAAGTTAGATTATGAAAAGAAATTAGCAAAAAATATAAAAACAGATAGCAAGAGTTTCTATAGTTATATAAAAAGAAAAAGGGTGGCTAAGGCAAACATAGGTCCCTTAGAGGATGAGACCGGGAAATTAATGGTGGGAAACATGGAGATGGCAAAAATGCTGAACAAATATTTTGTTTCAGTCTTTACAGTAGAGGACACTAAGAATATCCCAACACTGGACAAACAGGGGACTCTCGGGGGGGAGGAGCTAAATACGATTAAAATCACTCAAGAGATGGTACTCAGTAAAATAATGGGACTCAAGGCGGATAAATCCCCTGGACCTGATGGCTTCCATCCTAGGGTCTTGAGGGAAGTGGCAGTAGGGATTGTGGATGCTTTGGTGATAGTTTTCCAAAATTCCCTGGACTCAGGAGAGGTCCCGGCAGATTGGAAAACTGCTAATGTAACACCGTTATTTAAAAAGGGTAGTAGGCAGAAGGCTGGAAATTATAGGCCAGTTAGCTTAACATCTGTGGTGGGTAAAATTTTGGAGTCTATTATTAAGGAGACAGTAACGGAACATTTAGATAAGCATAATTTAATAGGACAAAGTCAGCATGGCTTTATGAAGGGGAAGTCATGTCTGACAAATTTGCTTGAGTTCTTCGAGGATATAACGTATAGGGTGGATAAAGGGGAACCAGTGGACGTAGTGTATTTAGACTTCCAGAAGGCATTCGACAAGGTGCCACATAAAAGATTATTACTTAAGATAAAAAATCACGGGATTGGGGGTAATATTCTGGCATGGGTGGAGGATTGGTTATCCAACAGGAAGCAGAGAGTTGGGATAAATGGTTCATTTTCGGACTGGCAACCAGTAACCAGTGGTGTTCCACAGGGGTCGGTGCTGGGTCCCCAACTCTTTACAATCTATATTAACGATTTGGAGGAGGGGACCGAGTGCAACATATCAAAATTTGCAGATGATACAAAGATGGGAGGGAAAGTAGAGAGTGAGGAGGACATAAAAAACCTGCAAGGGGATATAGACAGGCTGGGTGAGTGGGCGGAGATTTGGCAGATGCAATATAATATTGGAAAATGTGAGGTTATGCACTTTGGCAGGAAAAATCAGAGAGCAAGTTATTTTCTTAATGGCGAGAGACTGGAAATGTTGGCTTTTATTGCTAGGGGGATAGAATATAAAAACAAGGAGGTATTGCTGCAGTTATATAAGGTATTGGTGAGACCGCACCTGGAATACTGCATACAGTTTTGGTCTCCATACTTAAGAAAAGACATACTTGCTCTCGAGGCAGTACAAAGAAGGTTCACTCGGTTAATCCCGGGGATGAGGGGGCGGACATATGAGGAGAGGTTGAGTAGATTGGGACTCTACTCATTGGAGTTCAGAAGAATGAGAGGCGATCTTATTGAAACATATAAGATTGTGAAGGGTCTTGATCGGGTGGATGCAGTAAGGATGTTCCCAAAGATGGGTGAAACTAGAACTAGGGGGCATAATCTTAGAATAAGGGGCTGCTCTTTCAAAACTGAGATGAGGAGAAACTTCTTCACTCAGAGGGTGGTAGGTCTGTGGAATTTGCTGCCCCAGGAAGCTGTGGAAGCTACATCATTAGATAAATTTAAAACAGAAATAGACAGTTTCCTAGAAGTAAAGGGAATTAGGGGTTATGGGGAGCGGGCAGGAAATTGGACATGAAGCTGAGTTCGGATCGGTCAATGCCCTGTGGGTGGCGGAGAGGGCCCAGGGGCTATGTGGCCGGGTCCTGCTCCGACTTCTTGTGTTCTTTAGATTTGTGGTTGGGATCAGATCAGCCATGATCTTATTGAATGGCGGAGCAGGCTCGAGGGGCCGATTGGCCTACTCCTGCTCCAATTTCTTATGTTCTTATGTTCTTATGTTCTTATGTACTTCATCGGCTGTGAAGCGCTTTGGGGTGTCCTGAGGTTGTGAAAGGTGCTATATAAATGTAAGTTTTTCTTTCTTTTCTCATCAGGGTGATGCTCAAGGCTGGTAGTGGAATTGCCTGTCCTTTCAAGCACCGTCAGGCCAAATACAGCACAGGTTAGACACAAAGTAAAGTCCCCTCAGCCTCCAACCTTACAGCCCACTTCATCAATATAACGCTGTCCCACCGTCCAACTGTGACCCACCAACTTAGTGCCAAACTGGTGCTATTTTGTGCTGTGGGTCCCTGTCCCTAGAAACCTGGTTGAAGTTGGCCCAAACTTCTTACATGTGGGAAAACAGGCAGAAGGGACTGTCATCTAGTCAATCAGGGATGGATGTGAACCATGCTTCATTAGGGGAAATGACTGAGTCGAAACACCCCCCTCTACCACCCTTTTAAAACATGAACTACAGACGGTTAAAACTAAAACTGAGACATCACAGAAACATATAATGGTGGATGATTCACTTGAGGGAATAAGAAGGGAATAAGATCACAGCTCTGTAGCAGAGTTAGACAGAGAGAAACCTGCAATCAGGAATGCACTGCCTGAAAGGGCGGTGGAAGCAGATTCAACAGTAACTTTCACAAGGGAATTGAATAAATAATTGAAGGGGGAAAAAATTTGTAGGGCTATGGGAAAAGAGCAGGGTGAGTGGTAATTGGATAGCTCTTTCAAATAGCCGGCACAGGCACGATGGACCGAATGGCCTCCTTCTGTGCTGTAAGATTCTATGATTCTAAGTGTCTTTGAATTTCCCCCGTCTCAAGACCATTGGCTGTCCAGCTTAATTAATGGACGTGCTGCTACTTGCTCAGAATTGATGACAACCTCAAAGCACAGGTCAAGGGTAGGAAGAGGAAATCCATGTGACTCATCACCATCCATCATTAGCTGCAGGCCTACGCCCGAGGCTCTGAGTACGGCTACTTTCAGCACGATTGGATGTGGGACATCATTTGCATCGTGTCTGGAGGAGACTTTGGTCAGCAGTCTTCAACCAATTACAGCACAGAAGCAGGCCATTCAGCCCAACTGGTCCATGCTGGTGTTTACACTCGAAACAAACCTCCTCCCATCCTATTTCATCGAGCCCTATCAGTATAACCTTCTATTGCTTTCTCCCTCCTGTACTTATCAAGCTTTCCCTGAAATGCATCTTTGCTATTTGCCTCAACCATTCCATGTGATAGCGAGTTCCACATTTTCTGGGTAAAGAAGTTTCTCTTCAATTCCCTATTGGATTAATTAGTGACTATCTTGTATTTATGGCCCCTAGTTTTGGTTCCCTCACAAGTGGAAACATCTCTTCCATTGAGGGGAAGTTGGAACTGGGGGGGGGGGGAAAGGGGGAAGTTGGAACTGTGGGGGGGGGAAAGGGGGAAGTTGGAACTGTGGGGGGGGGGAAAGGGGGAAGTTGGAACTGGGGGGGAAAGGGGGAAGTTGGAACTGGGGGGGGGAAGGGGGAAGTTGGAACTGGGGGGGGAAGGGGGAAGTTGGAACTGGGGGGGGAAGGGGGAAGTTGGAACTGGGGGGGGGGAAAGGGGAAGTTGGAACTGGGGGGGGGAAAGGGGGAAGTTGGAACTGGGGGGGGAAAGGGGGAAGTTGGAACTGGGGGGGGAAAGGGGGAAGTTGGAACTGGGGGGGGGGAAGGGGGAAGTTGGAACTGGGGGGGGGGAAAGGGGGAAGTTGGAACTGGGGGGGGGAAGGGGGAAGTTGGAACTGGGGGGGGGGGAAAGGGGGAAGTTGGAACTGGGGGGGGGGAAAGGGGGAAGTTGGAACTGGGGGGGGGGAAAGGGGGAAGTTGGAACTGGGGGGGGGGAAAGGGGGAAGTTGGAACTGGGGGGGGGAAAGGGGGAAGTTGGAACTGGGGGGGGGAAAGGGGGAAGTTGGAACTGGGGGGGGGAAAAGGGGGAAGTTGGAACTGGGGGGGGGAAAGGGGGAAGTTGGAACTGGGGGGGGGAAAGGGGGAAGTTGGAACAGGGGGGGGGGAAGGGGAAGTTGGAACTGGGGGGGGGGAAGGGGGAAGTTGGAACTGGGGGGGGGGGAAGGGGGAAGTTGGAACTGGGGGGGGAAGGGAAGTCGGGGACAGGGTAGGCTTTACTTTGAAGATTCAGATGTTATGACTGAAATTAATCACTTTCATTTACATTACTTTTCTCACCCTTATATTAACCAGCGGTTTCACCAGCGCAAGAGGGAAAAACAATCGCTCAGGTTTCTACTTTACTGAAGCTTTTGAAGCCCTGGCAGTTTTGGCACTGGAAGCTCTGAGCAACTACAGTAAAATGTAAATAATTAGGTGAAGGACTGACAGTAATGAACGAGTACTGGGTGTAATCGCTCAGACTGTTTCTGACAAGATATTTGTAACAGTTAGAGAATCGGCTGGCCTGTGAAATGATGGTGAAGATAGCCAAAGCAGAGTTCACTCTGATGCTGGGAGAAGCTCATCGCAGCCAAGTTCTGGGAGAACGCTGGGAAATGTACATTACTCAGGAGTGCAGGTTAGGGACCTCCTTTTATTTAAACCGAGGGGCTTTGTGTTCGCCAAATGAAATCCAAGGTCATTTTGTTCAAGTTTTCCTGCACAGTTCAACTTTTAAAAAAAATCAAAGAAAAAGTCTGTTTGCGATCAGTCCTTCATACACTACCCATGAATTAATCTCCTTCCACAGCCAGTGTCCAACCTACCCAATCATAGACTCTAACCCAGGGATCTAATCTCCTGTCGGAAAGTTCTGTCTAAGTATTCACTGACCCCAAAGAGAATCAAGAAAAAACTCCTGGAAATCTGAACATTCCAGTGAATGTTTTTTTTTAAATAAAACAATTGTAGAACTGGCAAAGAATTTAAGATCATTTTTCAATTTCAGAGTATACAGATTGTTGAAAAAAACTCAGTCTAGAAGCAGACAATGTATAGGGGGGGGGGGTCACCAACTCAACTTAGTTAAAGAAAAAGGCTGAGATGATTGAGTTCCTTCAAAACGAGCTCGATAAATATCTGAATGCACTGGGATTAGAAATTGTAAGGATGGTGATGGACTAACGGAATGGTTCCCAAAATCCCATGTCCTCGAAACACAGGGGTCTTGGAGCGGAAGGAAAAAGAGGGACTGAGAGAGAGAGAGAGAGTGGAAGGAGAGAAAGAGAGAGTGGAAGGAGAGAAAGAGAGAGTGGAAGGAGAGAAAGAGAGAGTGGAAGGAGAGAAAGAGAGAGTGGAAGGAGAGAAAGAGAGAGTGGAAGGAGAGAGAGAGGGGGTGGAAGGAGAGAGAGAGGGGGTGGAAGGAGAGAGAGAGGGGGTGGAAGGAGAGAGAGAGAGAGAGAGAGAGGATGGAAGGAGAGAGAGAGAGAGAGAGAGGAGAGAGAGAGAGAGAGAGAGAGAGAGAGAGAGAGAGAGAGAGAGAGAGTAAGAGAAGGAGAGAGAGAGAGAGCGGAAGGAGAGAAAGAGAAAGTGGAAGGAGAGAAAGAGAGAGAGAGCGGAAGGAGAGAAAGAGAGAGAGCGGAAGGAGAGAAAGAGAGAGAGCGGAAGGAGAGAGAGCGGAGAGAAAGAGAGAGAGAGCGGAAGGAGAGAAGGAGAGAAAGAGAGAGAGCGGAAGGAGAGAGAGAGAGAGCGGAAGGAGAGAGAGAGAGAGCGGAAGGAGAGAGAGAGAGAGCGGAAGGAGAGAGAGAGAGAGCGGAAGGAGAGAGAGAGAGAGAGCAGAAGGGGAGAGAGAGAGAGCAGAAGGGGAGAGAGAGAGCGGAAGGAGAGAAAGAGAGAGCGGAAGGAGAGAAAGAGAGAGCGGAAGGAGAGAAAGAGAGAGCGGAAGGAGAGAAAGAGAGAGCGGAAGGAGAGAAAGAGAGAGCGGAAGGAGAGAAAGAGAGAGCGGAAGGAGAGAAAGAGAGAGCGGAAGGAGAGAAAGAGAGAGCGGAAGGAGAGAAAGAGAGAGCGGAAGGAGAGAAAGAGAGAGCGGAAGGAGAGAAAGAGAGAGCGGAAGGAGAGAAAGAGAGAGCGGAAGGAGAGAGAGAGGGCGGAAGGAGAGAGAGAGAGGGCGGAAGGAGAGAGAGAGGGTGGAAGGAGAGAGAGAGGGTGGAAGGAGAGAGAGAGGGTGGAAGGAGAGAGAGAGGGTGGAAGGAGAGAGAGAGAGAGAGTGGAAGGAGAGAGAGAGAGGGTGGAAGGAGAGAGAGAGAGGGTGGAAGGAGAGAGAGAGAGGGTGGAAGGAGAGAGAGAGAGAGAGAGACAGTAGGGAGAGAGAGAGTAAGAGAAGGAGAGAGAGAGTAAGAGAAGGAGAGAGAGAGTAAGAGAAGGAGAGAGAGAGAGTAGGAGGAGAGAGAGAGAGAGAGAGAGAAAAGAGAGAGAGAGAGAGAGAGAGAGAGAGTAAGGGAGAGAGAGAGAGAGAAGGAGAGAGAGAGTAAGAGAAGAGAGAGAGAGAATAAGAGAAGGAGAGAGAGAGAGAGTAGGAGGAGAGAGAGAGAGTAGGAGGAGAGAGAGAGAGAGAGAGAGAGAGAGAGTGTGTGGAAGGAGAGAGAGAGAGAGAGAGAGTGTGTGGAAGGAGAGAGAGTGAGAGGGTGGAAGGAGAGGGGTGGATGTGGAGAGATACAAACAGAGATAGGGAAAGATACAGACACACAGACTGATTGGAGATAAGTTTAGTATCTACCAATGGCCTGCTTCATTGTTTCAGCCTTTCCTGCCGATGACTAAGGAAGAAATGACTGACTGTTATATTTGGTGACTCAGCCACCACAATCTTGCAGAAATCATTACCTGCTGATAGAACGAGGCAGACTAACAGAATGAGCCGGGCTGGCACAGGGGGCGGTTACAGTTTATTCCGTAAACCTTTGGGCATTACACGAGCCACAGCACCATCTGCAAGTTGGCTCGTGGTAGTGTTCCAATCAATTCATTATCACAATCAAATCAGTGCTACATGTTACAATATCTCTCACCTCAGTGTTACTGAAATCACAATCCAGAGAATTACGAGCCTCCACACACAGCAGAGAAAGCAACAACTTGCATTTATATAGCGCCTTTAACGCAGTGAAACGTCCCAAGGCGCTTCACAGGAACGATCATCAAACAAAATTTGACACCGAGCCACATACGGAGATATTAGGACAGGAGAGGTGTAGGTTTCAAGGAGCGTCTTAAAGGAGGAGAGAGAGGCGGAGAGGTTTAGGGAGGGAATTCCAGAGCTTAAGGCCTGGGCAGCTGAAGGCACGGCCGCCAATGGTGGAGCGATTTAAAATCGGCACAAGAGGCCAGAATTGGAGGAGCGCAGAGATCTCGGAGGGTTGTAGGGCTGGAGGAGGTTACAGAGATAGGGAGAGGTGAGGTCATGGAGGGATTTGAAAAGAAGGATGAGAATTTTAAAATCGAGGTGTTCCCGGACCGGGAGCCAATGTAGGTCAGCGAGCACAGGGGGTGATGGGTGAACGGGACTTGGTGCGAGTTAGGATACGGGCAGCTGAATTTTTGATGAGCTCAAGTTTATGGAGGGTGGAAGATGGGAGGCCGATCAGAAGAGCATTGGGATAGTCGAGTCTAAACAGCCATACATCCACGCCCCCTGAACCCAGTAACACCCACCGAATATGACCCCCTAAATACAGTAACACAGACGGTTGACAGACTGTTCTTTGGGTACTGTATGGCTCCTTTATAACCTCCTTGTGTCACAGCAGCTGCTATGTTTCCAGGTCCTGAACTGTGACTTTGAATACTGGGGGGCGGGGGCACATTTGACTGCTGCCATCCCAACCCCTCTGTTACATGATAGGAAGTTCACTGCATAGAGGAATTTCAGTGCTGTTCAGGAGCAGATGGGAGCAAAGGCCGAAGTGCCAGTTCTGGCTCGGCAGTGCATCCTATTTTTTAGGGCGCTCTTTGGGAGCAGATCAGAGGAAAACTCAGCCCCATCAATGCAAACAGGGTCGAGCTGCCTTGACTCCAAAGTCTGCGTTTCCAGGGCTCAGTTCACCCAATGTTTGGGTTATCATGCGTTACTAGATTGCCAAGACAAATCTGTATATCAGAATGAATTGCTCGACTGCATGATGGGATAGGAAGAGTCCAGGGCTAGTTGGTGCTGTGTGTACTCGGATATTGCTGCATACAGCAGGTGGAGGTATAAACTAGACTTTAGTGTTACTACGCCCAGGAATCAGAAATCTTGCCCGAGTAAAGCTTTATAACCCGTCCCGTTATCTCACTCAATGGGTGACTCTCCACAAGGGTCCAGAAAGTGAGAGTTGGACACCGCGAAGGAAGGGTAACCAACCCTATCCTCAACTGACTGCCACCTGCATTGACGTCTAGCAAGGACTATTGGATAGCTGTTGGGAGTGGGGTCCTGGCTGAGTTCCCCCCTCCCGAGCCCAGAGGCCAAATACACCAGTTTTGTAGATTTCTGCTAACTGAGCCGAGTGCCATTCAGGGAGGGTATGAATGGATTGTCTCCGTCACTTTGCAAAGGAATCATACCAACGTACGAAATTCAACATACGGGCAGGAAAAGGCCAGCTGGTCAATCAAGCCTGCCCCACACCATGATGGCCGGAGCATCACGACTAGACACTTCCTCCTCCTCCCTCCCTCCCTCCCTCCTCCTCCTCCTCCCTCCCTCCCCCCCATCTCCCTCTGCCATGTAATCTCCTGGAAGAGGCAAAAAAACCCAGGGCCAATTAGGAAAAAAATACTCTGGGGAATTCCTCTCCGACCCCCCCCTCAGGTGATCGAAACCAGTCCAGGAGATCACATGGAGTGAGACAAAGACACTTACCTTCTGTAACTACTGGAAATTTGCTCAGCACATTCTCATAGCTCAGTCCCTTTCTCCTGAGGTTTGATACCAAAGTGACCACCCTTGGAATAGTTCAGAACCTTCAGAATGAGAGAGGGAGTCTTCACACTGGCTCCGTCCAGAGTTAAAGCCCGGCCTCGCCTTGCATCTCCTTCCAACCCTGGTGGATGTGGGCCTTAGGCCTTCACCTAGATTTCCCCCCACCCCCTGCCAAGAGAGAGGTCAACTGCCCTGAATGTAGAAGTTCCTGGTTGGTGATATTAATGGCCCAATGATCAGCATTCCTTTCTGCATGATTTTAACACGGACATTAAACCATTTACTTCACCCCCTCTCTACCAAAACATCGGGACAGGGAACGGGGTTTGATTGCATGAAGTGTCCTTCCGTTAATACTGGCAGCAGTAATCCCTCAGCTCTGGCGTTTATCAGGCTGAACCTCAAATCTAATGTACTTGTGACTGCTCCCAGATTCTGTTCTCACACGGGCTGAGCTCCAACTGACACACAACAGGTGGAGAGAGAAAGCAGACGGCCTTCCTGTTGAACAGTCAATCTGTCAAACAGCCTCCTCCATTTCTCTACCCTTTATAACTGTGTGATGTCAAAGGCGGCTGCACTATATCGGCATTACTTGTACCTCGAAAACCCAAAGGCTGATAATGACCCCGTGAACCTTCCACACTGCATATCCTCGACTGCCGGAACTTCTAAGAAATTCTGCTTCGTTCAGAAGACAAATCTCCTGGCCCTGTACAGGGATGTTCACAGTAACACTGTCAGGCACACAAGAAAAGAATGACTTGCTTTTAAAGAATGGCTTTCACGGCCTCAGGAAGTCCCAAAGCTCTTTACAGCCAATAGAGTATTTTTGAAGTGTAGTCACTGTTGTAATATAGAGAAATGTTGCAACCAATTTGTGCACAGCAAGATCCCACAAACAGCAATGAGGTAATGACCAGATAATCTGTTGGTTGGGGCATAAATATTGGCCAGGACACCGGGGAGAACTCCCCTGCTCTTCTTCGAAATAGTGCCAAGGGATCCTTTACGTCCACCCGAGTGGGCAGACGGGGCCTCGGTTTAACGCCTCATCTGAAAGACGGCACCTCCGACAGGGTTGCACTCCCTCAGTACTGCACTGGGAGTATCAGCCTGGGTTTTGTGCTCAAGTCTTCTGGAGTGGGACTTGAACCAATGACCTCCTGACTCAGAGGTGAGAGTGCTACCCACTGAGCCACGGCCGACACCTAAAGAATGGAGTTTAAAAAATGGAGCATCATTCGCCCTCATTCTACTAAAATTGGCAGCCATGAAGACAAAAACAAACAGAGGGGCCCAAAGTTGGATCCCCGGTGAGCGCAGTACTAATCCTAGATGGGTTGACAATAGGGGCTTATAGTTGGCCTCGGCGGTCCTGGGTTTGGGAGGGAAAAGACGACGTGACTGAGGCTTCCAATCACATTACAGTGACTCCAACCGAAGGCACTTGTGGCGATGGAATCAGGCACATGGTTAACGGTCACCCTCACCTCACACACGGAGAACGGCCACCTGCGTCAGGTCCCAAAGGGCGATCAGCGCCCACAGAATCGTCACCTCGGGAAAGGAGGCAAACTTACAGGACCCCCCCCCCTCCACCCTCCAGAAAACTAGCAAGAATTTCCTTGTCGAACATTTTTATTAAAATATCTGATTCGCGTTGCGCTGATCAAACACAGAAGAACAGATGTTGAGGGGCCAATGGGTTATGGCCTACACCACTCAGGTGCTGCCACCCATCTCTCATTGGATGCTCCCTCGTGGGACATTAACCCTATACACTGGTTCTTCATCACGCAATCTCAATGTGTAAAGAATGTGAGCTTTGTTAGACACTGTTCTGTCAGTGCCCATCTGCTGTTTTACCCTGAGGGGTTTTTAACAGATGATGTGTTTTTATTTTTGTGCCATGTTCAATTAAGGACTCATTGAGTTACAATATGTCACTAAAAACAAGTCACAATCCGTAAATGCCGCCCACTTTCCCAGCCTATTTTTCGCCCCAGTTTCTACTTTTCTCACCCTGACTGACACTGAGGTGAGACTGCATTTGGTACCTCACTTCAGTGGATATTCTCCATGTGTGGGCCCCACTTGACCGTGAAAAGCCTCACAGGCAAGGCCAAGTCTAAGGTCGTCACCTGACCTCCAGAAAGACACAGACACAAATGCACAAGAAAGCCATTCGGCTCTCCGTAATGAGTACATTCAGATAGGCCCTAAAGACCTCCAGCTGCAGCATCCAATTGTTTCTTGAATGATTCCATGCTGTTTGTCTTCACCACTCTATCCAGGATTCCATTCCAAGTGTTGAACACTCTCTCCACAAAGAACAACTTCCTGACATCAGTTCTAAATTTGCCTTTTACTAATTTGAATCAGTGATTCCTTGCCCTACAATTTAGTTTGAAGTAAATTTTCTGGATTTACCTTTTCATGCCATTTACTATCTTATATACACCAATAAGATCGCCTCTCAGATGCCTCTCATCGAAACATATAAAATTCTAACAGGACTAGACAGACTCGATGCAGGGAGGATGTTCCTGATGGCTGGCGAGTCCAGAACCAGGGGTCACAGTCTCAGGATACGGGGTATGCCATTTAGAACCGAGATGTGGAGAAATTTCTTCACTCAGAGGGTGGTGAACCTGTGGAATTCTCTACCACAGAAGGCAGTGGAGGCCAAGTCATTAGATGTATTCAAGAAGGAGATAGATATATTTCTTAATGCTAAAGGGATCAAGGGATATGGGGAAAAAGCGAGAACAAGGTACTGAGTTAGACGATTAGCCATGATCATTTTGAATGGCGGAGCAGGCTCAAAGGGCAGAATGGCCGACTCTTGCTCTATCTAGAGGACTAGAGTACAAGGGGGCAGAAGTTATGCTGCAGCTATACAAAACCCTGGTTAGACCGCACCTGGAGTACTGTGAGCAGTTCTGGGCACCGCACTTTCGGAAGGACATATTGGCCTTGGAGGGAGTGCAGCATAGGTTTACTAGAATGATACCCAGACTTCAAGGTTAAGTTACGAGGAGAGATTACACAAATTGGGGTTGTATTCTCTAGAGTTTCGAAGGTTAAGGGGTGATCTGATCGAAGTTTATAAGATATTAAGGGGAACAGATAGGGTGGATAGAGAGAAACTATTTCCGCTGGTTGGAGATTCTAGGAGTAGGGGGCACAGTCTAAAAATTAGAGCCAGACCTTTCAGGAGCGAGATTAGAAAATATTTCTACACACAAAGGGTTGTAGAAGTTTGGAACTCTCTTCCGCAAACGGCAATTGATACTAGCTCAATTCCTAAATTTAAATCTGAGATGGATAGCTTTTTGGCAATCAAAGGTATTAAGGGATATGGGCCAAAGGCAGGTATATGGAGTTAGATCACAGATCAGCCATGATCTTATCAAATGGCGGAGCATGCACGAGGGGCTGAATGGCCTACTCCTGTTCCTATGCTCCTATTTTCCATGCCTCCTTTCAAGGCAGAAAAGTTTACATCCTCTTTCCTCATAACTCAGGCCCCTGACACTAAGGACTCCTCTCTGCACTGCCTCCAGCACTTGAATACCTCCTCTGTGTCTCAATGACCACAACTGGACACAGTACTCAAGATGCAGTCTGACCAGAGCACTGATCACTTCTTCCTCTGACTTATACTCTATTGTTCTGGCTACGTATTTCAACATTGTCCAAATTACAACAGTGACTACACTTCAAAAGCACATCACTGGCTTTGGGACGCCCTGAGGTCGTGAAATGAGCTAGAGAAATGCAAGTTCTTTCATTCTATTGGATTTGTTGATTGCTGCTCTGCATTGGTTGGACATGTTGAGCATTGAGTTTACTAGGACTCCTAGCTCTTCTCAACTTCATTCTATTCTTCCTAGTGTATCCGCGTTGTACCCTATGTAAAGCCTCAATATCCTTCCTGTAGTGCGAAGCACACACTCACCACCACCCGCCCCACCAACAGCAGTCGTGCTCATTGGATGCTAATCAGAAAGTGGGAACATTGGCTGGTTTGTCCCCTCTCTGGCTCATGGGTGCTCTGACCAATTGCATAGCCCTCAATTCCGCCCGGTTAAGATTAGCAGTAAGAATTTCACCGGATTATCTGATCACAGAGTCCCTGAAAGGAAAGTATTGTGGATAAAAGAACGTCTCAAATGTCTCATTGAACTTTGAGGTCACTCAAGACCTCAACACCATCCAGGACAAAGCAGCCCGCTTCATTGGCACCCCATCCGCCACCCGAAACATTCACTCCCTTCACCACCGGCGCACTGTGGCTGCAGTGTGTACCATCCACAGGATGCACTGCAGCAACTCGCCAAGGCTTCTTCGACAGCACCTCCCAAACCTGCGACCTCTACCACCTAGAAGGACAAGGGCAGCAGGCACATGGGAACAACACCACCTGCACGTTCCCCTCCAAGTCACACACCATCTCGACACTGAGTCAAAATCCTGGAACTCCCTTCCTTACAGCACTGTGGGAGAATCTTCACCACACGGACTGCAGCGGTTCAAGAAGGCGGCTCACCACCACCTTCTCAAGGGCAATTAGGAATGGGCAATAAATGCTGGCCTTGCCAGCAACGCCCACATCCCATGAACGAATAAAAAAAAATTGTTGGCAGAACAGTAAATTAATGTCATTCCTTTTTTTTAAAGAAGACAATTAAAGGCCGATGTTGTTTATCCACTTCAGGAGTGAATTTCTGCTCCAGACAATTTTGTTCAAAGTCTCTGGAGACTGAGCTTTCTTCACAGAGGAGCTTCACTGATCACTTAATGTAGCAGAAAACTCTTTAATTTGAAGTTGTACAGGACTATCAGCCAGCTGTACATCAGATTACAATCTTTAACCAAGTGCAACAATTTTTGCTAATGAAAGTGTGGGCCGTTATTGATAGGAATGGGACACTTTCTTATTTTAGTCAACGTTGGCATCAAGCACTTTTTAAGAAAATATTAATTCTCGGGATGCAGGATTCGCTGGCAAGATTGACATTTATTGTGTCTTCCTAGTTGCCTGGAGACGGTAATGATGGACTTTCTTACAACAGAGTGGCTGGCTAGGCCACTTTACAGGGCTATAAAGAGTCATCCACATTGGTCTGGGGTCACGTGTAGGCCAGACTGGGTAAGGACGACAGGTTTCCTCCCCTAAAGGACATTTGTTTTTTTTCTGATAATCCAATAGCTTCATGGTCACTTTTTTTTAAAAAACCGAGACAAGCTTTTTATTCCCAGATTTTTTTTAAAAACTGAATTCAAATTGCTATGATGGGATTTGAACTCACATTCACTGGATTACTAGTCTAGTAACATAACCACTACACTACCGTACCCGGCATGGATACAGAATGGGCTAGATGCAAAGTAAAACTCCCTCTACTCTGCCCCAACAATATAACTCAGTGCCAACCTGAACTAAACACCCCCATACTCCATACTCGTCCCTGCTGTGGTTGCCCATTAGTGCTGCATAAGGAAAAGCATTGGGCTGTGAGCCCATCCCTATTAAGGACTGGGTTGAGATCATTGAAATTCAATCCACATTCACAGGAAGCCAACAATGCCAGCTCATCGACTCAGGGGTTAAAAGGGTTAAATTAGGAGGACAGGTTGCATAGACTAGGCTTGTATTCCCTAGGGTATAGAAGATTAAGGGGTGATCTGACTCAGGTGTTTAAGATAATTAAAGGATTTGATAGGGTAGATAGAGAGAAACTATTTCCTCTGGTGGGGAGTCCAGAACCTTAAAATTAGAGCTCGGCCATTCAGAGGTGATGTCAGGAAGCACTTCTTCACACAAAGGGGAGTGGAAATCTGGAACTCTCTCCCCCAAAAAGCTGTTGAGACTGGGGGTCAACTGAAAATTACAAAACTGAGATCGAAAGATTTTTGTTAGGCGAGGGTATTAAGGGTTACGGAACCAAGGCAGGTAAGATGGAGTTAAGATACAGATCAGCCACGATCTAATTGAATGGCGGAACAGGCTTGAGGGGCTGAATGGCCTCCTCCTGTTCCTGTAACTGACAACAGGTGCAGGGAAATGGGAGTTGGCCTGGGCTGCTCGATCGACTGCCTCAGCTCATTCGCCACATGCGCACGGCATCGCGGAATCGCTGCTTTGATTCCAATGCCGTTAACAAGCGTGTCGCTGTATTGCGGAGATCCACCGCCATGCTCGACCTTTCAACTCCCCCGCCCCCGGCCTTCGAACCTGTTCCTCCATTCAATGAAACCTTGGCTGATCTGTGACCTAACTCCATATACCCGCCTTAACCAAAGGTATTAAGGGATATGGGGCTAACAAAAAATCTATCACTCTCAGATTTTAAATTAACAATTGAGCATTAGAAGCCGTCCCGATCCTGGTCCTAGCAACATCTGCCGTTTGTGGAAGAGAGTTCCAAACTTCCACCACCCTTTGGGTGTAGAAGTGTTTCCGAACTTCACTCCTGAAAATCTTGGCTCTAATTTTTAGACTGTGTCCCCTGGTCCTAGACATCCCAACCAGTGGAAATAGTTTCTCTCTATCTACCCTATCAATTCCTTTCAAAATCCTAAAAACCTCAATCAAATCACCCCTTAACCTTCTAAATTCCAGGGAATACGAGCCCAGTTTGCGTAATCTCTCCTCACATAATCTAACCCTTGGAGTCCAGGTATCATTCTAGTAAATCTACGCTGCACTCCCTCCAAGGCCAATATGTCCTTCCTAAGGTGCGTTGCCAGAACTGAACACAGTACTCCAGGGTGTGGTCTAACCAGGATTTTGTATAGCTGCAGCATAACTTCTACCCCCTTGTACTCTAGTCCTCTAGATATAAAGGCCAGCATTCCATTAACCTTATTGATTATTATCTGTACCTGTCCATGACATTTTAATGATCTGTGTACATGGAGCCCTAAGTCTCTTTGGACATCCACTGTTTCGAGCTTTTCACCATTTAGAAAGATAGTGACAGAGCCTGCGACAGCTGGTTGCTTCTGGGGTGTTTTATATAAATACTGGCAGCCCTGCGTTTGCTCACCTCTTCCTCGACTGGCAGGTCATACTTTATCCCCCCCCCCCCGTCACGGTGGACTGCAAGACCAAAAAAATGTGATTTGAGCTTCGGTGACAGCGGGTTGCAGTGAAATATTACACCTTTCAAAATATGTACATTTTCCCACCGTTTCGTTTTTTTTAAACCAGAAATCTGGAATTCTCTGTCCCAAAAGGCTGTGGATGCTGAGGGACAATTGGAACTTCCAAGACTGAGATTTTTGTTGGGTAAGGGCATCAAGGGATCTGGAGCAAAGGCAGGTAAACGGGGTTAAAATACGGATCAGCCATGATCTAACTGAATGGCACAGCAGGCTCGAAGGGGCTGAATGGCCTGGTCCTGTTGATATATAAAAGTGATGCGTGACTGACTCACTGTTTTCAGATTCAGCTGCTCACTACCAGTCAACGGCCCGAGGCCTGGATTCCTGACATGCAAATGCTAAATTCTACATAAAAACACTGCACTAACTGAATAAACTGCGCACAGGGTCTGCCTCACACTCTACAGGCTGTAATGTTAACAAAATGTTCAGTCATTGGCCACAAACTCAACGGCATCAAAAGCCTTCCAGCACATTCCTAGCCTGTGCTTCAGTCCAGTGTAATATCACACCACGCTATCCTAAGTCAGTTTAGAAGGCAGTGCTGTGGCGAAGCATGTAGGGAACTCCGGGGTACAGGGTTTAGCAACTGATCTCCGACACCCCCTCTCAGTGTGTGAGCCATTACTTGAACAGTTGGAAACCCCGCACCACCTGGGCCAATGAGAACCAGGCACATTCTCAAGTCCCATCGGGGAAGCAGCATTTTAGGAAACTCTCCAAGAGGGCATCTCGATGGTGGATCCTCCCTCGTGTTGAGATCTCAATGTGAAGATTAGCGGCTCCTATCTCCCAGCTTGCTGGTGACCTCCGCTTGAACCAGGTTTGTTCGTCAATGATGGAAAAAAAAATACTTAGCGAACCAAAGTCTAAAATAAGACAGACAATCCAAACTCAACGACAGAGGGTGAAGCAAACTTGGCAGCGATATTCTACACAGAGTGAGGGGCTGCTCCCTTCCACACTGTCTGAGCACAGCCTCCGTTATAATAGCCTCATGCATCAAACTGTAGTCTCATTCATCACTGAAAAAGAAATCAATGCTGTTACTTCCAGCATTTTTAAAAATTTCATTTGATGTCTCCCCAGTCGGATATTCATTTTACATAATGTGGAAACACCTTCACTAAGCATGGCCATGAGTTCATGTATCATTACTCAATCAGCTCACTCACAGCCTGTATCACCCTGGATAAGCTGCAATTTCTTCCAGTTAAACATTGGGGAGACCAAAGCATTGTCTTCGGCCCCGCCACAGACTCCGTACCCTTGGCACTTATTCCATCCCCCTCCCGGCCACAGTCTCAGGTCGAACCAGACCGTTCGCAACCTTAGCGAGCTTACGACCACATATCCTCTTCATCACCAAGACCACCTACTCCCACCTTCATAACATCGCCCGTCTCTACCCCTACCTCAGCCCATCTGCTGCAGACTCTCTTATCCAGACCTTTGTCACCTCCAGACTCAACTATTCCAATGCTCTCCTGGCCGGTCTCCCATCCTCTATAATCCATAAACTTCAGCTCATCCAAAATTCTGTTGCCTGTATCCCACAACGAGACCCATTTCCCCTGTGCTCGCTGACCTACATTGGCTCCCGGTCCCCCAACGCTTCAATTTAAAATTCTCATTCCTTCATGGCCTCACCCCTCCCTATCCCCATAACCCCCTCCAGCCCTACAACCCTCCGAGAACTCTGCGTTCCTCTAACTATGGCCTCTTCTACATTCCCATTCCCTTCGCCCTACCATTGGCTGCCATGCCACCCACTGTCTAGTCCCGATACTCTGGAATTCTCTCCCTAAACCTCTCCACCTCCTTTAAGACCAGTCATAAAATCCTCCTCTTCAACCCCCACCCCCCCCCAATATCGCCGCCTTTGGCTCAGCATCCATTTTTGTCTGATTGCACTTCTGCGAAGCACCTTGGGATATTTTTCCATATTAAAGGCAAGCAGTTCCTGTTGTTCTATCCCGAGCCCTATCCTCACACACAGGTCCAATTCCCTTTCTCTATATCCAGCCTATAATCTACATCATCCATATAATCCAAAATCAGCATCTTCCTTCTTTCCAGTCATTTTCTCCACTCCTATCCTCAAGTGAATGGCTCAGACTGGGGGCCAGTACCACAGTTATCAGTCATGGTCCAGTATCTCACCCATGGTGCTGGCTGATACTGGGGGCCGGTGCCTCAGTTATCAGTCATGGTCCAGTATCTCACCCATGGTGCTGGCTGATACTGGGGGCCAGTGCCACAGTTATCGGTCACGGTCCAATATCTCACCCATGGTGCTGGCTGATACTGGGGGCCAGTGCCACAGTTATCAGTCATGGTCCAGTATCTCACCCATGGTGCTGGCTGATACTGGGGGCCAGTGCCACAGTTATCGGTCACGGTCCAATATCTCACCCATGGTGCTGGCTGATACTGGGGGCCAGTGCCACAGTTATCAGTCATGGTCCAGTATCTCACCCATGGTGCTGGCTGATACTGGGGGCCAGTACCACAGTTATCAGTCATGGTCCAGTATCTCACCCATGGTGCTGGCTGATACTGGGGGCCGGTGCCTCAGTTATCAGTCATGGTCCAGTATCTCACCCATGGTGCTGGCTGATACTGGGGGCCAGTGCCACAGTTATCGGTCACGGTCCAGTATCTCACCCATGGTGCTGGCTGATACTGGGGGCCAGTACCACAGTTATCAGTCATGGTCCAGTATCTCACCCATGGTGCTGGCTGATACTGGGGGCCGGTGCCTCAGTTATCAGTCATGGTCCAGTATCTCACCCATGGTGCTGGCTGATACTGGGGGCCAGTGCCACAGTTATCGGTCACGGTCCAGTATCTCACCCATGGTGCTGGCTGATACTGGGGGCCAGTACCACAGTTATCAGTCATGGTCCAGTATCTCACCCATGGTGCTGGCTGATACTGGGGGCCGGTGCCTCAGTTATCAGTCATGGTCCAGTATCTCACCCATGGTGCTGGCTGATTCTGGGGGACAGTGTTACAGTTATCAGTCATGGTCCAGTATCTCACCCATGGTGCTGGCTGATTTTGGGGGACTGTGCCTCAGTTATCAGTGACAGTCCAGTATCTCACCCATGGTGCTGGCTGATACTGGGGGCCAGTACCACAGTTATCAGTCATGGTCCAGTATCTCACCCATGGTGCTGGCTGATACTGGGGGCCAGTGCCTCAGTTATCAGTCATGGTCCAGTATCTCACCCATGGTGCTGGCTGATACTGGGGGCCAGTGCCTCAGTTATCAGTCATGGTCCAGTATCTCACCCATGGTGCTGGCTGATTCTGGGGGACTGTGCCTCAAACATCATCCTCTCTCCAGTAACTCATTTAACCAGCACAGGGCGGAGCTCCACACACCCGACCAGAGAACAACGAGGAGCTGCGAGGTGCAACTTAGCGCTGCTAACTCCCCTACGCTATAAGTAGGGAGCAGACTTCAGAATCTGCAGTCCAACAGGCTGAGGCCACATTCTGCTTCACTGCTGTACTCCCACCACAGCCGTTTGCTTTGGTCATTACTGTAAATACCGCAGCTGATTTATATTCTTGGACCCTGTTACTGAAAATCGAGCCCAAAAGCAAAATATAGTTTCAGACACAAAAAAAAACCCAAAGAGAGAAAAAAACCAATAAAAACCAACATTTATTAAAGCTCCAGTAACTGCACGGAGAGTAACTTGTGCCCGCTTTTCAGAGGACAGCGCTCTTTTGAAGAGAGTGGATATTGGAGGGCAAACTTTGAGGGGCCACTCCCAGCTCGACGGAAATGCAGGGATCAGAGGATCCAGTGCAGGGATCAGAGGATCCAGTGCAGGGATCAGGGCGAAGACCAGAGGATCCAGTGCAGGGACCAGAGGATCCAGTGCAGGGACCAGGGCGAAGATCAGAGGATCCAGTGCAGGGATCAGAGGATCCAGTGCAGGGATCAGAGGATCCAGTGCAGGGATCAGAGGATCCAGTGCAGGGATCAGAGGATCCAGTGCAGGGATCAGGGCGAATGATTGATAACGGTCCCAATTTCCTGGTCATTGATATTAATTCTTCAAACTGCACTTCCGTTGATGGGGAGGTGTGTGTCGGAGCAGAAACTCACAACATTTACCCTGAGAACAATGTACGTCAAACTGTGGGCAGGTCTACGGTGTGATCCACGCCCACTCTAAACGTGGCCGCAGAAGGTGGGCGATCCGTCTGAGAACGAGGACACTGTGGGCAGCACTTGAGTGAGATTTATTAATGGGGCAGTTAGCAGGAGGATCTGCAGAAATTCACCATGTGTCTATATCCTGTCCGACCCTGTTATCGGCAACCCATTCCCCACCCCCCCAGTACCCCATCCCCCAGCAACCCACACCAACAGCAAACCCCCCCAACACAACAACCCGCGCCCCCCCACCCCACAGCACCCCCACCCCAACCAACCCCCACCCCAACCAACCCCCACCCCAACCAACCCCCACCCCAACCAACCCCCACCCGATTGCTTGCTTTGTTGATTGAGAAAAACTCCCCAGCCGGTTTCAGCCGACACTTCTGTTTTCCTGATAAACTGACCCAAGGCTTTAGTCTCCTGTGGCTGTCAACTGTCAGGAGTATGTGTAAGGAAGAACGAACTTGCATTTATATAGCACCTTTCACTGCCTCAGGAATTCCCAAAGCGCTTTACAGCCAATGAAGTATTTTTGAAGTGTAGTCACTGTAATAATGTAGGAAACACGGCAGCTTGTGCACAGCAAGGTCCCACAGACAGCAATGTGATCATAATCAGATAATCTGTTTTTGTGGTTTTAGTCACGGGATAAACGTTGGCCCAGGAAAACTCTCCTGCTGTTCTTCGAATAGTGGCCGTGGGATCTTTTACGTCCACCCGAGGGGGCAACACTGGAGGGCACTCATCCTGGGCTACTCTCGCACAGTCCCTAGCGGCCTGCCACACATCAACGTTAGCAAAGGTCTGGGAGCAAGGCCGTTGCCCATTCCCTCATCTCAGGATGATGGGTGGTGCAGTGAGGCTTAGAGTCAGGGGGACTGGGAAAATTAGAACATAACCTCTTCCCCCAAACAGCAGTCCGTGTGCTGCCCGCACCATGTTCAGCATACAGTCTGACATCTGTTTAACACTTATTAGTAAAGCTCCTTGAAATAGCCTCATATCGACCCCTCTCTCGCTAAAACATGCCGTAGCTTCTTGTGGGTCTCCAGAAGGTGATGTCCTCGTAGTTTTGCCAACCCTCTTGGATTGCCCTGGAGTCTCCCGGAATTAAAGATTATTTTCCCGGACACTCCTGTGAGCAATCCGGGAGACAGATCACAGGCACAGTTCCTTCTCCTGTTTAGCTCCGGCCAGTCTCACAACAAACAGCAGGACCACAAAGTGCCCAGGATGCGATGCACACTCTGGTAAAACCACGTAATGTATAGGGGGGTTTCTGCAGTGCAGAGGATTGTGGGTACTGCAGCCGCCATTACTGAATGAGTGATGTGTCCAGTGACCAATGTGAGGAGACCTCCCGGAATACAGTCCAATCAGAGTTGGCAACCCTGCGTTCTACAGCGAGAGGACACTGCTTCAAACAGGAGCAGTTCTGTCGGTGATAGTAGCCAGAGTTATGGGAGGTTTAATTTGTAGTGAGGGGTCCACTGCAGAAACACAGGGAAGATCAGTCACTTTCATTACCTGGAGGTGCAGCTGCTCCGGAGCAGCAGTGTGGTTCTTGTATTGGTGGCCTGTATCGTGGGGGATGTGGAACAGGTGGTAGAGTAAGTATTTGCCCCAGATTATTCATCTCCCTACTGCACTAGAACCTAGAATTGTCCCTGATGTCACCCTCACTCTTCACACTTGGTAGCACCTCTACTGATCTGCACAGGCAGACTGAGTGCTCAGCTCTCCTTAACCAGAATAGATGACAGCCAGAGAACAACCCCAGCTTCTCTAGTCTCTTCGCATAACTGAAGTCCCTCATCCGCGTTATCATTCTGATCAGTCACCCTGCATGAACGTACGGATTTATTATTACTGGAAACAGGGGTGAGGTGGCAATCGCGGGCCGGGGGCGCCGACTGTGTCCTCACCTGATTTACTGAAAGCACTGCCGGCAGAGTCGGGGCTCCCACCGTGTGCGAAACAAAAGCAGCAGCAGCAGAGTCCCCAGCGCACCTGGATAAAAGTTCCCCGAATGGCCTTCTGAAACTTGCCTTCTGTGGCTTCGCCTCCGCTTAAAATATTCAGATGTAAAGACGGTGGGGTGGGAGACGCATCTACATATTGCACAGAATAGGGGATCTGCCCACAGTGTTGGCTGTGGCTCAGTGAGCAGCTCTCTCACTTCTGAGTCAGAAAGTCACAGGTTCAAGTCCCACTCCAGAGACTGGAGCACAAAATCCACACTGACGCTCCCAGTGCCGTACTGAGGGAGTGCTGCACTGTCGGAGGTGCCGTCTTTCAGATGAGACGTTAAACTGAGGCCCTGTCTGCCCCCTCAGGTGGACGGAAAAGATCCCACGGCACAATTCGAAGACGACCAGGGGAGTTCTCCCCGGTATCCTGGCCGATATTTATTCCTCCACCAACATCACTAAAATAGATTATACAAACATACAAATTAAGAGCAGGAGTAGGCCATTCGGCCCCTCGATCCTGCTCTGCCATTTGATACGATCATGGCTGATTTGATTGCGACCTCAATCCTACTTTCCTGTCTACCTACTATAACCTTTGACTCTCTCATTAATCAGGAATCTATCTAACTCAGCCTTAAAAATACTCAATGACCCTGCCTCCACCGCTCTCTGGGGAAGGGAGTTCCACAGACTCACGACCCTCATCTCCGTCTTAAATGGGAGCAGAAATAGGAGGAGGAGTCGGCCATGCGGCCCCTCGAGCCTGCTCCACCATTCAATCAGATCATGGCTGATCTTCTACCTCAATTCCACTTTCCTGCCCTACTGCCATGTCCCCAAAGACTGCACCTCTGACAGTGCAGCCCTCCCTCAGTACTGCACTGGAGGGTCAGCCTGAATTTTGTGCACAAGTCTCTGGAGTGGGGGGTCAAACCCACACCTTGTGACTCAGCGGCAAAAGTGCTACCCACTGAGCCACAGCAAACACTAGTACCTGGTCATTTATTTAATTGCTGTTTGTGGGATCTTGCTGTGCGCAAATTGGCTGCTGGGCTTCCTACACTGCAACAGTGACTGCACTTCAAAAGTACTTCATTGGCTGTGAAGCGCCTTGGGATGAGGTCGTGAGGTCGTGAAAGGCGCTATATAAATGCAAGCCTTTCTTCTTGAAAACATCACTCTCTACCTTTCATTAGCCTTTAACAGGCCCAACATTAAAAAGGAAACTAATGGGTTTGGACTGAACGATGCAGTGTTCTCAAATCACCTTAATCCGTTATAGTCAAAATGAAAAATCACTGCTGGGCTGCCAAACACTCAGCTGATTTCCCACAGTCCAAGCAAGCAGCATTTGGACACGCTAAATGTCATTACCACAAAAGCATTTTTGTAATTCCTTTAATAATGATTCCTCCTCCCCCCTGCTCCCCCCCCGCCAAACATTTTTAAAAAAAACAGCCTTTGCAAGTTCGCCATTAAAAGGCCTTTTTCAGACTGTCCCCCAGGGTCACTGAGTAGGAGAAGTGAACTTATTTTTTTGGATGGCTTTCTGAGGAATAATTAGACAAACAGTAGAAGCATCGAGTGACCTGAGGCAACAAAGAAATAGAAAAACATGCCACTCTCCCAGCCCAGCCGTACGGGGCTGTCGCTGCGCCAGTAGCAGTCAGCTTCACAGTGCCCAGTTCCTTTACACAACCCGGCTCAGAACTCCCAGAAACTGGAACCAGGAACCACCATTGGCTCCAAGCATTTCGTTTTTCAAGCACAGATGTAGCAATTGACAGAAATTGTCACATCGTTAAAAAAAGTTACCTTCCTTTCACTGGCAACCTGCATTGCAGGGAGAGGTACTGCCAGTATGGTTTCTGAAAAATCTTTTCAAGTTCCAGGCCCCTGGAATTGGGGCTGGTTAGACTGAGGGACCCGAGGACCAATATTCCTTTCTCACTGACAATTTAAATATGTGTTCAAATACACCACAGCACCGTGTGTTACAGGCAGGATAACAGCTGGACTGTAGCACACAGCACCGTGTGTTACAGGCAGGATAACAGCTGGACTGTAACGCACAGCACCGTGTGTTACAGGCAGGATAACAGCTGGACTGTAACGCACAGCACCGTGTGTTACAGGCAGGATAACAGCTGGACTGTAGCCGTATCTTTTTCCTATTCCCGCTCTCCATCCCGGTGTTAGAGTGGAGCTCCACAGACACTGACGGCCCTCTGGTCCCCCCCTCCCTTGTGACCATTCTTCATGTCCTGTGACTATCCACCTGTGGAGGTGTCTGGTTTATAACCAGTGTTTCAACCGTCGAACCCCACTGCAGGTTTAGTCGACAGTTCATCTGCAGCTGGCTCTGAGGAGCCCTGATATAAATGACAGCGCTGTTATTTTCAGTGAATCACATCCTATTTATATCCTTATTCTGGGTAACAGTTCCCTCAGCTAATGACGAATTTTTTTAAAAAACACACACATACCGTGTAGAGAGTTAAAATTACAGACAAGCCCTGGGATTTTATTCCATATAATTAGAGTTTCCTTGAATAGGTTTTTATAGTCTCAGACCTACAGACAGCACCAGCTGAGTTCGGCAGAATTTCTCCACAAAATACTGAAAACTGACAAAAGGATTCAGACCCTTAGATGTTGTAAAGTGCCAGGCGATCGTTCGAAGAGGAGGAAGTTTAATGATAAAGGACACACAGAGACTTCTGCCATAGCAAGGAGCGGGAGGCTGCTTTGCATCACTCAACTCTGTATATGTTGGAGTAAAAAGTGTTGACATTTTAGTGCCTTTGTTTCAATGTTCACACTCGGGTAAGTGACGGCTGTAAAAGTTCATTTTTGGCGTCAATTAAACATGGCTCACAGGAGAGAGATAAATCCTCAACAGAACAGGCTTCACCTTACTGTGCTGCGAAACAGTCCCTCTTACGGTACTGCCCCGCCAATGGGTGAGAAGGCTCACCTTGTCCCCCTGCAATACATATACGTTAATGACCTGGACTTGGGTATAGGGGACATAGTTTCAAAGTTTGCAGATTACAGTAAACAATGTGGAGGATACTTCAGGAGGACACAGACTGGTGAAATGGGCAAACACGTGGCAGATGAAATTGAGCACAGAGAAGTGTGAAGTGATACATTTTGGCAGGAAGAATGAGGAGAGGCAATATAAACTAAATGGTACAATTTTAAAGTGGGTACAGGAACAGAGAGACCTGGGGGGGTGGGGGGGGGTACATACAAGTCTTTGAAGGTGGCAGGACAAGTTGAGAAGGCTGTTTAAAAACCGTATGGGATGCTTGGCTTTATAAATAGAGGCACAGTGTACAAAAGGGGGAGGGTGGGAGGGGGTGGGAGGGGAATGAATGTCACAATCCGAGAAGAATATCCAGTGACCAGCCCACCCCCCCACTCTATGTGTCAGATGACAATCTCAGCTGTGAAGGCCCCCATGACTAAATAGTTTCTCACTGTCAAGTTGCGTAGAAGAATGGCCACTTGAGCAGAATAGTGGAGACGGACACCTGTAGACCCAGACCCAGACACAGGCCCAGACCCAGGCCCAGACACAGGCCGCTTCGGGAGGGGAGGGGGAAATCTGATGAGAACGAAGCATCATCACGGGCGGACGCTGAGCAAACAGTGCGATTCGGCCGACCCGTGTTAACGATAAATCAGCTCCCTCACCCTCGGTCCCAGTAATCTTAGTAAGTTGTTCTTAAGCTAATTTAAGGGTTAAGTCATGGCAGGAGATCCCAGCGCCGTGTCATGTTCCTCTTGTGGGATGTGGGAATTCAGGGATCCTTCCTGTATCCCTGATTCCTTCACCTGCGGGAAGTGTGTCCAGCTGCAGCTATTGTTTGACCGCTTGACGGCTCTGGAGCTGCGGATGGACTCACTTTGGAGCATCCGCGATGCTGAGAAAGTCGTGGATAGCACGTTCAGTGAGTTGGTCACACCGCAGATAAAAATTACTGAGGGAGATAGTGAATGGGTGACCAACAGACAGAGGAAGAGTAGGAAGGCAGTGCAGGGGTCCCCTGCGGTCATCTCCCTCCAAAACAGGTATACCGTTTTGGATACTGTTGGCGGAGATGGCTCACCAGGGGAAGGTGGCAGTGGCCAGGTTCATGGCACCGTGGCTGGCTCTGCTGCACAGGAGGGCAGGAAAAAGAGTGGCAGAGCTATAGTGATAGGGGACTCGATTGTAAGGGGAATAGACAGGCGTTTCTGCGGACGCAACCGAGACTCCAGGATGGTATGTTGCCTCCCTGGTGCAAGGGTCAAGGATGTCTCGGAGCGGCTGCAGGACATTCTGGAGGGGGAGGGTGAACAGCCAGTTGTCGTGGTGCATATAGGCACCAACGATATAGGTAAAAAACAGGATGAGGTCCTACAAGCTGAATTCAGGGAGTTAGGAGTTAAACTAAAGAGTAGGACCTCAAAGGTAGTAATCTCAGGATTGCTACCAGTGCCACGGGTTAGTCAGAGTAGGAATGACAGGATAGCTAAGATGAATACGTGGCTTGAGAGATGGTGCAAGCTGGAGGGATTCAAATTCCTGGGCCATTGGAACCGGTTCTGGGGGAGGTGGGACCAGTACAAATTGGACGGTCTGCATCTGGGCAGGACTGGAACCAATGTCCTAGGGGGAGTGTTTGCCAGTGCTGTTGGGGAGGGTTTAAACTAATGTGGCAGGGGGATGGGAACCGATGCAGGAAGTCAGTGGGAAATAAAGTGGTGACAGAAACAAAAGGCAGTAAGGGAGAGTGTACAGAACATGACCGGACAGATGGTCTGAGAAAGCAGGGCAAAGACCAAGGGAAGTCTAGATTAAACTGCATTTATTTCAATGCAAGAAGTCTGATGGGCAAGGCAGATGAACTCAGGGCATGGATGGGTACATGGGACTGGGATGTTATAGCTATTACTGAAACATGGCTAAGGGAGGGGCAGGACTGGCAGCTCAATGTTCCAGGGTACAGATGCTATAGGAAAGATAGAGCAGGAGGTAAGAGAGGAGGGGGAGTTGCGTTCTTGATTAGGGAGAACATCACGGCAGTAGTGAGAGGGGATATATCCGAGGGTTCGCCCACTGAGTCCATATGGGTAGAACTGAAAAATAAGAAGGGAGAGATCACTTTGATAGGATTGTACTACAGACCCCCAAATAGTCAACGGGAAATTGAGGAGCAAATATGTAAGGAGATTACAGACAGCTGCAAGAAAAATAGGGTGGTAATAGTAGGGGACTTTAACTTTCCCAACATTGACTGGGACAGCCATAGCATTAGGGGCTTGGATGGAGAGAAATTTGTTGAGTGTATTCAGGAGGAATTTCTCATTCAGTATGTGGATGGCCCGACTAGAGAGGGGGCAAAACTTGACCTCCTCTTGGGAAATAAGGAAGGGCAGGTGACAGAAGTGTTAGTGAGGGATCACTTTGGGACCAGTGATCATAATTCCATTAGTTTTAAGATAGCTATGGAGAAGGATAGGTCTGGCCCAAAAGTTAAAATTCTAAATTGGGGAAAGGCCAATTTTGATGGTATTAGACAGGAACTTTCAGAAGTTGATTGGGAGAGTCTGTTGGCAGGCAAAGGGACGTCTGGTAAGTGGGAGGCTTTCAAAAGTGTGTTAACCAGGGTTCAGGGTAAGCACATTCCTTATAAAGTGAAGGGCAAGGCTGGTAGAAGTAGGGAACCTTGGATGACTCGGGAGATTGAGGCACTAGTCAAAAATAAGAAGGAGGCATATGACATGCATAGGCAGCTGGGATCAAGTGGATCCCTTGAAGAGTATAGAGATTGCCGGAGTAGAGTTAAGAAAGAAATCAGGAGGGCAAAAAGGGGATATGAGATTGCTTTGGCAGATCAGGCAAAGGTGAATCCAAAGAGCTTCTACAAATACATAAAGGGCAAAAGGGTAACTAGGGAGAGAGTAGGGCCTCTTAAGGATCAACAAGGTCATCTATGTGCGGAACCACAAGAGATGGGTGAGATCCTGAATGAATATTTCACATCGGTATTTACGGTTGAGAAAGGCATGGATGTTAGGGAACTTGGGGAAATAAATAGTGATGTCTTGAGGAGTGTACATATTACAGAGAGGGAGGTGCTGGAAGTCTTAACGCGCATCAAGGTAGATAAATCTCCGGGACCTGATGAAATGTATCCCAGGACGTTATGGGAGGTTAGGGAGGAAATTGCGGGTCCCCTAGCAGAGATATTTGAATCATCCACCGCTACAGGTGAGGTGCCTGAAGATTGGAGGGTAGCAAATGTTGTGCCTTTGTTTAAGAAGGGCGGCAGGGAAAAGCCTGGGAACTACAGACCAGTGAGCCTGACATCTGTAGTGGGTAAGTTGTTAGAGGGTATTCTGAGGGACAGGATCTACAGGCATTTGGAGAGGCAGGGACTAATTAGGAACAGTCAGCATGGTTTTGTGAGAGGAAAATCATGTCTCACGAATTTGATTGAGTTTTTTGAAGGGGTAACCAAGAAGATAGATGAGGGCTGTGCAGTAGACGTGGTCTACATGGACTTCAGCAAAGCATTTGACAAGGTACCGCATGGTAGGTTGTTACATAAGGTTAAATCTCATGGGATCCAAGGAGAGGTAGCCAATTGGATACAAAATTGGCTTGACGACAGAAGACAGAGGGTGGTTGTCGAGGGTTGTTTTTCAAACTGGATGCCTGTGTCCAGCGGTGTGCCTCAGGGATCGGTGCTGGGTCCGCTGTTATTTGTTATTTATATTAATGATTTGGATGAGAATTTAGGAGGCATGGTTAGTAAGTTTGCAGATGACACCAAGATTGGTGGCATTGTGGACAGTGAAGAAGGTTATCTAGGATTGCAACGGGATCTTGATAAATTGGGCCAGTGGGCCGATGAATGGCAGATGGAGTTTAATTTAGATAAATGTGAGGTGATGCATTTTGGTAGATCGAATCGGGCCAGGACCTACTCCGTTAATGGTAGGGCGTTGGGGAGAGTTATCGAACAAAGAGATCTAGGAGTACAGATTCATAGCTCCTTGAAAGTGGAGTCACAGGTGGATAGGGTGGTGAAGAAGGCATTCAGCATGCTTGGTTTCATTGGTCAGAACATTGAATGCAGGAGTTGGGATGTCTTGTTGAAGTTGTACAGGGCATTGGTGAGGCCACACTTGGAGTACTGTGTACAGTTCTGGTCACCCTATTATAGAAAGGATATTATTAAACTAGAAAGAGTGCAGAAAAGATTTACTAGGATGCTACCGGGACTTGATGGTTTGACTTACAGGGAGAGGTTAGACAGACTGGGACTTTATTCCCTGGAGAGTAGGAGGTTAAGGGGTGATCTTATAGAAGTCTATAAAATAATGAGGGGCATAGATAAGGTCGATAGTCAAAATCTTTTCCCAAAGGTAGGGGAGTCTATAACGAGGGGGCACAGATTTAAGGTGAGAGGGGAGAGATACAAAAGGATCCAGAGGGGCAATTTTTTCACTCAAAGGGTGGTGAGTGTCTGGAACGAGCTGCCAGAGGCAGTAGTAGAGGCGGGTACAATTTTGTCTTTTAAAAAGCATTTGGACAGTTACATGGGGAAGATGGGTATCGAGGGATATGGGCCAAGTGCAGGCAATTGGGACTAGCTTAGTGGTATAAACTGGGCGACATGGACATGTTGGGCCGAAGGGCCTGTTTCCATGTTGTAACTTCTATGATTCTTCTATGATTCTATAATCCCTTCAAAACCAGACCCAAAAAAAGGATGGCGACACAGTCCTACTCAAACCCGAGGCTCCGAGTGAGGACACTCAGGGCATGGTCACCACGTTTGGGTCAAGGTGGTGGCACTAGTTGCACCATGATGTGGAGATGCCGGTGATGGACTGGGGTGGACAAATGTAAAGGAGCCGCACAACACCAGGCTATAGTCCAACAGCTTCATTTGAAATCAATGAAAGCTTGTGATTTCAAATAAAGCTGTTGGACTATAACCTGGAGTTGTGCGACTCCTTACACAATATGTAGGGCGCAGCACACTGATAGTCTGAGGAGCAGGTCCGCTCCAGGAGACTGTCTTATACCCGTTTGACTTTGTACTGAGCACAGTGTAATTCCAGCCTCAGAGCTGCTGCCTTCGGTGCCAGTTTCGAAAGAATCGGTTTGTTTTGCGTCCCAGAATCCCAGCTCAGTTTGAGTTGCTGTTCAACTGTGAAATTGCCTTTTGATGAGGCGACCCCCCCCAAAGCTGTGCTCCCTCTGTGTTGATGTGCCACTGTCAGTGCCCACTCTAGTGATTCAGTGTGTGTTTAATCCACATTCCCTTTTCACATCACACCTAAGTTTCCTTGGCCAAGTTCAGTCCAATGCTCGTCACCCTCAATCCTCACGGGGAGTGGCGAGGAGGGAGGGATGGTTATTGGTGGGACATTGTCAACCCTTGAGAGCTCGGGAAGATTTCAGATTTTCTTAAGTTAGGGTCCTGGGCATAAGGTGCATTCAGGATTAACTACGACTGCTGTATCCTGTGCAGAGAATAAAAAGAGTGTTTATTTTTAGTGGGCTGTTCAGACGCAGTTCACTTTGTAATAGTAGGGACAGAATATACTGTTAAAAGCACATTCCTAAACTCGATAACAGAACAAAAACTGTACAGTTCACAGCACTGTACAAACACCGCACTCTCTCAATATGTTCATTTTTATTCCTCTCTGGGCCTTGCAGCATTCCTTACCCAAGGGATGGTTTGGGAGGAGGAGTGAGGGGGACAGCAGGCTGAGATCCTGCTACCAGCCACACAGCTGGCAAAGCCTCCCGATCCACCGCCCGCTCCTGAGCTAATTTCTTCTGGAGGATCCGTTCGCCTTTCTTTCCGGCGGAGAGAGTGTCAGAGCGCAGCGGGTGGGAAAATTGTTAAGTGTGAGCCTAATCCCGGCCCCTCGGTCACGCAGCCACTCGCAACACCCCCACATCTGTAACCATCTCAAAACGGTACATCAGGGGGCTCGAACATCCAAGGATATCTAGTCAGAAAAAAAACAGGCACTGCTTTGTTACTTTTACTTGTGTGATGAGCAGGGTTAATCGGTAAATTTATTAGCTAATACCCAGCACACGGAGATTGAGTTTTTGATCAGACGTAAATGGGAATAAACTCTGGGTAACTATTGTGAATGATAACCGCATGACCTAGACATGTCTCTGTGTGTAACTGCATGACCTAGATAGGTCTCCACGTGTAATTGCATGACCAAGACATGTCACCAGATGTAATTGCAGGACCAAGACATGTCACCAGATGTAACTGCAGGACCCAGACATGTCTCCACATGTAACTGCATGAACTAGACATGTCTCCACATGTAACTGCATGAACTAGACATGTCTCCACATGTAACTGCATGAACTAGACATGTCTCCACATGTAACTGCATGAACTAGACATGTCTCCACATGTAACTGCATGAACTAGACATGTCTCCACATGTAACTGCATGAACTAGACATGTCTCCACATGTAACTGCATGAACTAGACATGTCTCCACATGTAACTGCATGAACTAGACATGTCTCCACATGTAACTGCATGAACTAGACATGTCTCCACATGTAACTGCATGAACTAGACATGTCTCCACATGTAACTGCAGGACCGAGACATATCCCAGTGTGGTCCTGAGCAATGCAGTACTGGGTTCAATTTCATACTGAGCTGAGTCAGCCTATCAGTGATAGAGCATTGAAATTGGCCTCAGCATCCCTGCATTAAAAGGCGGGGGGGGGGGGGGGACGCGGGGATAATTAGCTTGTGCTCCTGCTCCTGATTTCCGTCCAGTGATGTAAAATGTACGTGGGGAGACATCAGGTGAGGATAGGGTCAGGTTCTGCTGCGATGCCCTCCGTGGTTGAACAACTCACCTGCGCAGACGTACAATTGAAGAACAGCCACTTGGGTGAGCTACCGCCTCTACCAGCAAGGTTATCATGGAATTATACAGAAAAACTATTTGTTTAACGCCCAGGCTTTATCCGTCATGACTACTGTCTGTTTACACTCGTCCTGCCACTGTTTTCAGTCCCTTGTCTCTTGGGGACGTTGCTGATCTGTCCGATTGACACATGGCCATGGGTCACTCGACCACTGACCCTCGCTGAACGAGTACAATCCTGTCCATCAACATTTTAATTTAATCAGTCGGTCCCTTTCCAGCTGGGTCACGTGGCTAAAGCTTGAGGGACGTGTAAAGCCTGAGTTTGCCGGTATGTTTTAGGGACTACTTGCTTTGTATCTCATCCCTCTCTTGTGGGACAAGGGTAGTGGAAGGTATAATCTGTGCAGCTTCAGACAGCAACATGTTTCAAAAACAAACAGAACCATTAATCATTGGATTCCATCTCACGCACGCACAGGACCAAGAATACTGGTAAACAAAGTAACACCAAGTTCAGTTCTGAATTCTCCAAAGACTTGCTGTAGCTAGTGTGGAACTGAACTGGGACCAGGAGGGTTTCACATTCAGTCCCTGGTCTGTGCCATGGGTGCCCACTTCCTCCAGAACTTCATCCAAGAGGCTATTCTTCATATGTGAGACAGCGAGTAGCGGCAGGGTAGTCAACCCCAGTGAGCATCGTTGCAGACCCTGATCCTACCCTCACCCATCTACACACACACACACACACACACACACACACACACACACACACCGATACAGTGGGTAGCAATCGTCAGCCACCCCCCACCCCCCTTGGCTGCCATGGCTCAGTGGGCAGCACTCTCAGAAGGTTGTGGGTTCGAGCCCCACTCCAGAGACTTGAGCACATCATCCAGGCCGACACTTCCAGCGCAGTGCTGAGGGAGTGCTGCACTGTCGGAAGTGCCGCCTTTCAGATGAGACTTTAAAACAAGGCCCCGTCTGCCCTCTCAGGTGGATGTAAAAGATCCCATGGCATTACTTCGAAGAGTAATAGGGGAGTTCTCCCTGGTCAATATTTATTCCTCAACCAACACCACTAAAACAGATTATCAGGTCAGTGTAAAAGGTATAGAGGGCACAGAATTCTTAAATTGCATTCAGGAGAACTTTTTAGCCAGTTCGTAGCAAGCCCAACGAGAGGGGGGGCAGTTCTGGATTTAGTTTTAGAGAATGAGGCTGGGCAGGTGGAAGGGAGTATCAGTGGGAGAGCATTTTGGTGGTAGTGATCATAATTCAGTTAGATTTAGCATAGTTATGGAAAAGGACAAAGATAGAACAGGAGTTAAAGTTCTCAACTGGGTAACGGCCAATTTTACTAAGCTGAGAAGTGATTTAGCAAAAGTGGACTGGAAACAGCTACTTGAAGGTAAATCAGTGTCAGAGCAGTGGGAGGCATTCAAGGGGGAGATAGTGAGGGTTCAGAGCAAATATGTTCCCACGAAGAGAAAGTGTGGGAATGCCGAATCTCGAGCCCCCTGGATGTCAAGGAGCGGACAGGGTAAGATAAGGCAAAAAAGGGAAGCTTATGTCAGAGACACCGAGAGCTCAATACTGCAGAAAGCCTAGAGGAGTATAGAAAGTGCAGGGGTGAAATTAAAAAGGAAATTAGGAAAGCAAAAAGAGGGCATGAAAATATACAGGCAAGTAAAATTAAGAAAAATCCAAAAATGTTTTATAAATACATAAAGAGCAAGAGGATAACTAAGGAAAGAGTAGGGCCTATTAGAGACCAAAAAGGTAAACTAAGTGTGGAGGCGGAAGATGTGGGTATGGTTCTTAATGAATACTTTGCGTCTGTCTTCACAAAAGAGAGGGACAATGCAGAGATTGTAGTTAAGGAGGAGGAGTGTGGATTATTGGATGGGATAAACATAGTGAGAGAGGAATTAGTAAGGGGATTAGCATCTTTGAAAGTAGATAAATCGCCAGGCCCGGATGAAATGTATCCCCAGCTGTTAAAAGAAGCCAGGGAGGAAATAGCAGAGGCTCTGACCATCATTTTCCAATCCTCCCTGGCTACAGGTGCGGTGCTGGAGAATTGGAGGACTGCTAACATTGTACAATGGTTTAAAAAAAAAAGGGAGAAAGAGGTAGACCTAATAATTATAGGCCAGTCGGTCTAACCTCAGTGACGGGCAAATTATTGGAATCAATTCTGAGGGACAGCATAAATCGTCATTTAGAAAGGCACGGGTTAATCAAGGACAGTCAACATGGATTTGCTAAGGGAAGGACTAACTTGATTGAATTTTTTGAGGAGGTAACAAGGAGGGTCGATGAGGGTAGTGCATTTGATGTAGTGTACATGGATTTTAGCAAGGCTTTTGACAAGGTCCCACATGGCAGGCTGGTCTAAAAAGTAAAAGCCCATGGGATCCAAGGGAAAGTGGCAAGTTGGATCCAAAATTGACTCAGTGGCAGGAAGCAAAGGTTAATGGTCGACGGGTATTTTTGCGACTGGAAGGCTGTTTCCAATGGGATTCCACAAGGTTCAGTACTACGTCCCTTGCTTTTCGTGGTATATATAAATGATTTGGACTTGAGTGTGGGGGGCTTGATCAAGAAGTTTGCTGATGATACAAAAATTGGCCGTGTGGTTGATAGTGAGGAGGAAAGCTGTAAACTGCAGGACGATATCATTGGACTGGTCAGGTGGGCAGAAACAGTGGCAAATGGAATTCAATCCGGAGAAGTGTGAGGTAATGCATTTGGGGAGGGCAAACAAAACAAGGGAATACACAATAAATGGGAGGATACTGAGAGGTGTAGAGGAACAAAGGGACCTTGGAGTGCATGTCCACAGATCCCTGAAGGTAGCAGGACAGGCAGATAAGGTGGTTAAAAAGGCATACGGGATACTTTCCTTTATTAGCCGAGGCACAGAATATAAAAGCAGGGAGGTTATGCTAGAACTGTATAAAACACTGGTTAGGCCACAGCTTGAGTACTGCGCACAGTTCTGGTCACCACATTACAGGAAAGATGTGATTGCACTAGAGAGGGTACAGAGGAGATTTACGGGGATGTTGCCAGGACTGGAGAATTTTAGCTATGAAGAAAGATTGGATGGGCTGGGGTTGTTTTCTTTGGAACAAAAGGAGGCTGAGGGGTGATTTGATTGAGGTGTATAAAATTATGAGGGGCCTAAATAGAGTGGATAGGAAGGACCTGTTTCCCTTAGCAGAGGAGTCAGTGACCAGGGGGCATAGATTTAAAGTAATTGGTAGAAAGATTAGAGGGGAGCTGAAGAGAAATTTTTTCACCCAAAGGTGGTGGGGGTTTGGAACTCACTGCCTGAAAGGGTGGTGGAGGCAGAAACCCTCAACTCATTTAAAAAGTACTTGGACGAGCACTTGAAGTGCCATAACCTACAGGCTACGGACCAAGTGCTGGAAAGTGGGATTAAGCTGGATAGCTCTTTTTCGGCTGGCACAGACACGATGGGCCGAATGGCCTCCTTCTGTGCCGTAACTTTCTACGACTCTATGATTATCACATTGCTGCTTGTGGGATCTTGCTGTGTGCAAATTGGCTGCTGCATTGCCTAAATTCCAACAGTGACTTCACTTCAAAAGTACTTCATTGGCTGTAGAACGTCTGAGGTTGTGAAAGTTACTATATAAATGCAAGTCTTTCTTTCCCCTCCCTCGCCCAGAGGCACCGAGGATGATGGTGCTGCTGCCCCAGCTGAGATCAACAGGCACTCTCCATTTTTTTATATTGGAGCTGACACAAAGCGTAGGGGAGCCCAGTCCTGTCTTGGAACGACTCTGGGCCTGTGGTTCGCAGGGAACAAGGTCGCTCTGGCCAAAATGTTTTGAGACATCTTAAAAGTAAGTAAATGATTATGTTGCTGGGATCATTATGAAGAAGTTGCCAGAAAACTACAGAGAAATTGCTGCTGGCAAACAATCTGCTTTTCTTGGGAAGTCAAGGGAGCTCCAGTGTTGTTGTGTCACCAGCTTTTCTCCAGCAAAAGTAGAGGCCTGTACTGTCACTATGGCAACGTGTCATTAGCAAGTAGCATCAAATTGATCTTGCTCCTAACTATCTGAAATCCTGAACACAACATCCTCCCATACAAAGGCGTTTGATTCCCCTCTCTTTTCAGAAAGAAAGCAGACAGACAGGCAGAGACGGAGGCAGACGCAGAGACGGAGGCAGACGCAGAGACGGAGGCAGACGCAGAGACGGAGGCAGACGCAGAGACGGAGGCAGACGCAGAGACGGAGGCAGACGCCCATTTCTATAGCACCTTTCATGACCACAGGACGTCCCAAAGCGTTTTACAGCCAATGAAGTACTTTTGAAGTGCAGTCACTGTTGTAATGCAAGAAATGTGGCAGTCAATTTGCGCAGAGCAAGATCCCACAAACAGCAATGTGATAATGATCAGATAATCTGGGTTTTTTTTTGGTGATATTGGTTGACCAGGGATGTTGGTTTATAATAAATGTTGGTCAGGACACTGGGGAGAACTCCCTTGCTCTTCCTCGAGATAGTGCCATGGGATCTTTCACATCCACCCGAGAAGGCAGACAGGACCTCGGTTTAACGTCTCACCCAAAAGACGGCCCCTCCGACAGTGCAGCGTGCCCTCGGTACTGCACTGGGAGCGTCAGCCTGGATTACGTGCTCTGAAATACCCATCACCTGTGGCAGAGAAAGCAGGCAGGTGAGATACACGCAGAGCTCCGCCAATACCAGTCTAGAGCAGACCACGAGGGACTGCAGAGTAGTGGCCTGGGTCTGACCCTCCCTCACCCAGCCACAGGGAGGTGCTCACAGCCCACCTTCAGCTCAGCAATATGGCAACCGAACCTCGGCCCCTTTCGCTGCCGTAGCAACACATCCCCCTCCCCGCCCCGGAGCGGGCCCTGGCGCTGTGCTACTTTGTCAATTTGTTCTTCATCCTCTTTCCCAACCACATTCCAGGTCTGACATTTATGCCCCCAACTATCACCAAACAACAAGAACATTATGCAAAGAACGCAGCCTATGGAATACTTGGCAAAAAATATGCAAACTCCTCACCTCGCCCACTTTAAACATGACCGCACTACGGGACAGTCTCGCCCACCAACCACAACATTCACACAAACTCCAAGCGGTGAAAGGGGCCGGGTTTTTCGAAAGACAGTTTGAGTGCGACAACCGGAACAGGACAGAGAGAAATGGAGACAGGACCTGCCTCGATGGCCATTCACCTCCTCCCATACCACCGCCCGGGACCCTGAGACGTCCTTCCACGTCAGACAACAATTTTCATCCATTACCTCCAATCTAGTTCACTTTGTTCATGGTGTGTGGTCTCCTCCATCAAATGCAGATTGGATTACTGCTCTGTCCACAAGTGTGACCTTGACCTCCCTGTGGCTCGCCATGTTAATTCTCCCTTCGATTCCTGCGCTGGCCTCTGCCTTTGGAGTCCGACACTAGTCCAACCAAACTCAACGCAAGCTTCAACGACAGTATCTCACCTTCCTCCTGGGCACCCACAGCCCCCATTTCCTTTTGGCAGGGGGGTGGTGTGGATGTGGAGTGGGTCTGTCTGTGTCCAGGGAGGTGGGGGCGGGGGGGGTGCGGGGGCCGGTGGACCCTTAGGGTGTGGTTCCTTCATCAGAACACGGCTCCGCGGGGGTTCCCTGCCCAGAACGTTATCTTGGGCTTTCTCTTTTCACACCTTTCCCAACCTTCCCCGCCCCCCCACAGTCTTTTATCCTTCTAATGCCTCGCTGGGATACCTTATATTTCATAACCGGTTCCCACTGCGCTGTTAAAGAGGCACAGATGGGGGAAGAGTCTCACGGGCCTCTCACCCCAACGGGGGGGAAGGAAGGGATAGAGAGACGGAGAGGCAGAAAAAGAGGGGGGGGAAGAGAGTGTTGAGAGAAAAAGAGGGTGAGGGAGAGAAAGAGAAAGCAGGAGGGAGAGCAAAATGGAAGGAGTGTGAGGAGAGGGGCAATGAAGAGAAGAACGGGAGGGAGAGGAAAAACAGGGATAGAGAGAGATCGAGTGTGTGAGCACACACGGCTAGTATATTTTACAAAATACAAACGTAGGATGAATGGGAATGAGGATGCAATCAGTTTGTTGAGTTAAAGAGTTGATCTCACACTCAATCCTACCCCCCCACTGGGGTGAGAGGTCCGTGAGACTCTCCCTCGATCTTTCTCCCCCTCTGTGCCTCTCCCCTTCCCCCACTTGCTATCTCCTGTTTGCACAGTGGTGGCATCTCTCTCCATAACAGCTCTGTGTGGATCACACTAACCACCGACAACAAGTGTAACTCACACAACATGGAACTCAGGCAGACTCCAGCAACCGATGAAAACAAGATCATGACGTGAGCTGCTCAGAGACGCACTAATCTGAATTAATGGTGCCCTGGGAGTGCTGCTGACGGAAGAGTTTCATAAATGGTTTTCTCCTCGTGCCTCTGTTATTATCGGTGTCTGACTGGGTTCGCAGATAGATCTTTGTTTCCTTTTTAAGCTGGGAAAATTTAACAACGGATACCAAGACTTTGAAACGCCTCCATTTAAATGGAGTCTTATCTCCCCTTTCCCTAGTTGTTTCCCCTGTTCCATACATTCACCTCCCCATCCAATGTCCCTGTACCTTGCACTTATCCTCTCCTGGCCAATCTCTGTGCCACACACCTACCCTTCCCTACCACTCTGTGTCACGCCTCTGCCACATGAAGAACGGGCACTTGAGTGAGATACTGGAGAGCAACCATCAAGTGTGGAATTCAACCCCAGCACAAATCAGAGCTTTCAGGATGGATGGGAGAACACTGGGAACACAAGAAAAGTCAAGGGTTGGGAAAAGGCAAATTCTCCCCCTGAGCTCTTCCCTCCCTCCCTCCCCCCAGCCGAGCTCTTCCCTCCCTCTCCCCTATTCTAACTCTCCCACTCTGTGGGTAGAGAGATGGCTGGGGGACAGAATGTGGAGATGCCGGTGATGGACTGGGGTTGACAATTGTAAACAATTTTACAACACCAAGTTATAGTCCAACAAATTTATTTTAAATTTCACAAGCTTTCAGAGGCTTCCTCCTTCCTCAGGTGAATGTTGTGGAAATGAAATCTTCGAATCCTTCACATTTATAAATCACAGAACAATGCCTGGTGATTACTGCCCGTTGCCAAGGCAATCACAGTGAGCAGACAGAGAGGTGTCACCTACAAGGCCACCGAATATACAAACCCCCCAAAAAAAAGAGGCAGAGACATAGAGACATCCGGAAGGAAGACAGCAAATGGCCCGTTATATTAAAAACAGATAACATTTGTTCGCTGGTGGGGTTACGTGTAGCGTGACATGAACCCAAGATCCCGGTTGAGGCCGTTCTCATGGGTGCGGAACTTGGCTATCAATTTCTGCTCGACGATTTTGCGTTGTCGTGTGTCTCGAAGGCCGCCTTGGAGTATGCTTACCCAAAGGTCGGTGGCTGAATGTCCATGACTGCTGAAGTGTTCCCCGACTGGGAGGGAACCCTCCTGTCTGGCGATTGTTGCGCGGTGTCCGTTCATTCGTTGTCGCAGCGTCTGCATGGTCTCGCCAATGTACACTGGGCATGGTACATTGGATGCCCCAGAGCATGGTACATTGGCGAGACCATGCAGACGCTGCGACAACGGATGAACGGACACCGCGCAACAATCGCCAGACAGGAGGGTTCCCTCCCAGTCGGGGAATACTTCAGCAGTCAAGGACATTCAGCCACCGACCTTCGGGTAAGCATACTCCAAGGCGGCCTTCGAGACACACGACAACGCAAAATCATCGAGCAGAAATTGATAGACAAGTTCCACACCCATGAGGACAGCCTCAACCGGGATCTTGGGTTCATGTCACGCTACACGTAACCCCACCAGCGAACAAATGTTATCTGTTTTTAATATAACGGGTCAGTTGCTGTCTTCCTTCCAGATGTCTCTATGTCTCTGCCTCTCTCTCTCTTTTTTTTTGGGGGGTTTGTATATTCGGTGGCCTTGTAGGTGACACCTCTCTGTCTGCTCACTGTGATTGCCTAGGCAATGGGCAGTAATCACCAGGCATTGTTCTGTGATTTATAAATGCGAAGGATTCGAAGATTTCATTTCCACAACATTCACCTGAGGAAGGAGCAAGCCTCCGAAAGCTTGTGAAATTTAAAATAAATTTGTTGGACAATAACTTGGTGTTGTAAAATTGTTTACAATGAGGGACAGAAAGCAGAGAATAGGGCTAAATGGATCTTTTTCCGATGAGTGTGACAGATGCATTTCATAGCAGAGAAATGTGAAGCACAGTGGTATATTTTGGAAAAAAGTGAAAGGAAATAAACCCTAAACAGTAAGATTATTAACAGATTGGAGAGACAGAGATAACTAGAGACAGAGATAACTAGAGACAGAGATAACTAGAGACAGAGATAACTAGAGACAGAGTTACACGGATCTTTAAAATGGGATTGAGTGCAGTAAAAAGCCATAAAATGGGAAATGGTATTCTGGGTTTACACACAGGGGCAGTGAATAGAGAATAAAGAATGGGTTTGTCCAAAACATTGGTTAGACCATAATTGGAGTACCATGTGCAGTTCTGGGCGCCCCATTATAGGAAGGATATCAGAACTATGGAAAGGGGACAGTGAAGATTCCCTGGAATTAAACAGTAATAAAAGGTTATAGCCATGAAGAAACGGCTTGAAAAATTGGGGACTTTTCACTGTTACAGAAAAGATTAAGAGGGGATCTTAGAGAGGCTTTCAAAATTCTGAAAAGTTTTGAGAGGGTGAAAAGGAATTGGAGAAGTATCTGAAAAGAATGGATATAAATAATACAGGGAAAGGGACCGAGAAATGGGATTAAAGCAGATAGCTGCAGTTGAAAAGTTAGCAGCAGCTCAGGCACAATGGACCAAATAGCCTCCTCCTGTGCTGTAAATTCTAGGATTCTATGTTTTCCACTGTTGTATCTTCGTATCCCAGCATTTAGTTAGTGTTTAAATCACCCACTGCATTGTACAAGACAAATGCACTATTTACGCTCAGGTTCTTGCCAAGTCTCCTTGTACTAATCTGACAGCGCTCATTTTGTACCATGATGCACATTATTTCACCCAATGTTCAACACTTAATAGGTCAGCATTAAATTTCACCTGTCATCTATCAGCACATTTGCATAAATTATCCAAATTGCTCACTGTCCCCATCGATGTCTTTCTGCTCTCCCCATTTCGGTGTCATTTACAAATCTGACAACTTTGCCTTTGGTTTCAGCACCCAGACCACTGATGGAAACGACGGGTGTGAGTGTATCGGAGCCCAAAAGAGAAACAGTCTCCATTCAGGACCGAAGGCTGATACACTGGCTAAGTACAGGAACACACGTTCTGGGAAACACTACATTTCTCTTCATTACCTGGGTTATATTAACAAAAAAGCATTCATAAGGTATTGTCAATTTGGTCCATTTGGTTTCGGACAGTCATGGGTTTGAGCCCCACTCCAGGACATGAGCGTATTATCCAGGCTGACACTTCAGTGTCGTACTGAGGGAGTGCTGCACTGCCAGAGGTGCTGCCCTTTGGGGAAGACTTCAAACTAAGACCCTATCTGTTCGTTAAAGATCCCATGGTAACATTCTAAGAAGGGCTGGGCGTTCTCCCGGAGTCCTGGCCAACATCCCTCAACCAACACCACCACAAGCAGATTAACTGGTCATTGTTGTTTGTGACTGTTGCCTTTAGTTACAAAGCAACATTCATTGCACTTCAAAGTGAGGTAATTTGAGATGCTTCTGAGAGATATGGAACTATATAAATACAATTTTATTTAGTCTTAATGCTTCCCGTTTGAATGCAGTCTCAGCAATTATTTAAAGTCTTTCACCTTTTAAGTTGTTTTTTTTTTGCAAGTCCTGAATGCTAATAATTACATCAGTAACTTGGAATGAACTAACAAAATATCTGAGCCGAGCCTCTTCCTTTTTTGTAACAGAAATGTCAACAATTTTCTAGTAGTGATTCATTGCACAGGAATCTGGATTAACCAGTCACTTCCTATTACATCCAGGTACATCCATCACATCCCCTTATCAGCTAACTGAGCTGTTTGAAAGACAAAACAAAAGAATCCGGGATATGTCAACACCTTCAGCTGGTGTCCAAGCCTTCAGGTGCTCCGCAGGGGTGAGAGGGAGGCTTTGTGCAAGCCATACGGTGTAGAGGGCAGGAATACAGGAACAGTGCCAATACGCTGACAATCACCAGCTACACAATGCTACCATTACGAGCGATGCAATTACAGAGCTCGATGGTGTGTGTGTATGTATGTATGTATGTATGTATAGATATAGATAGATAGATAGATAGATAGATAGATAGATAGATAGATAGAAAGAGAGAGATGTATTACGAGAGCTGGCGGACTGATGAGCCTGCTTTTGGTTTCCATGGTTCTATCCTTTTCCCCAAGAAACTCAACCATTGTTAATTAGCCCACATAACTGGATGATGGAGATCTGTAAACCAGCAAAACCCAGGCAGCAGTCAACAAGATTGGGATCAGCCTCCTTTCCGAGTTCTCATTTACAGGGCATCGGGGAGGGCTGGGGTGGACGCAGGGCAGGTCTAAATATTCCTCTGGGGATGCTGTAACATTGCACCACTCTGTTACACTGACATTTTCATCTGGCACTAAAGTGATACACACCAGCCAATAACCTCAACAATTCTAGTCATGGTTGAGTGCCAAACTAAGCCTCCAGTGCAGGCCTACAGCCTGTTTCAGGGCTTTCCATCTCCTTCCATATAACAATAACTTGCATTTATATAGCGCCTTTAATGTAGTAAAACGTCCAAAGGCGCTTCACAGGAGTGATTATCAAACAAAATTTGACACCGAGCCACATAGAGATATTAGGACAGATGACCAAAAGCTTGGTCAAACAGTCAGGTTTTAAGCAGCATCTTAAAGGAGGAGAGAGAGGTAGAGAGGTGGAGAGGTTTAGGGAGGGAATTCCAGAGATTTGTTCCCAGGCAGCTGAAGGCACGGCCGCCAATGGTGGAACGAGGAAAATGGAGGCAAGACAAGTAGACTTCAAAGTACAATTTAAAAATAAACAGGAAACAGGGCGTTAACTTATTAGTAGTAACACAGCTTAGGAAAAAAATGTAAATACAATTAAATGTTGTGCAATGTGCTTCTTCTGTGATTATCATAACTCATCTCCTTAAATTGCTCCATCCACTACCACTGGTGACAGACCTGTACCCATCGCTACTTCACATTATTGTTACACAGCTCAAAATACTCTCTCCGGAGACAACCTAAGTTTGGAAGGACAAAATTTATAATTGTGCTATGGGCAATTTTCTTGCTTCAAACGGACACAATATGAAGAATTCATCCACCCATTATTATGCTGTGCTGAAATTCCACTGACAACACTGGAAAGCTGAGGTGCCAGTAGGATGGATGTACCTAGGGTTGCCAATCCTCCAGGATTGCCCTAGAGTCTTCAGGAGTTGAAGATTAACCTCCTGGACATTGCTGCGAGCAAACCATAGCGGTGAAAAATCATAGATTGAGGTTTTTTTTTCAATTTCTTTGACCACTTTCATTTATTAGTTATAAAAACATTGGATATAGGGGGAAAGACTATCTTACTGGGCGGGGCAGTTGGAGACGGGAGATCGCGTGATGAAACTTCCAGGAATACGTCCAACCAGGGTTGGTAACCCTAGGTATACCACACAGCACAGTACCACCAATTTCTTCCATGGCAATGTCCCAATCCATTCTCTATCTGACCACTAGGGGAGAAAGCCAAGGAGGCTAAAATAACATTAAACCACGGAGAGGACCCATCTTCCTTTTCTCCACTTTCCCTAAGACAACAACAACTTCCATTTATATAGTATCTTTAACATAGTAAAACATCCCAAGGCGCTTCATAGGAGCGTTATCAAACAAAATTTGACACTGAGCCACATAAGGAGATATTAGGACAGGTGACCAAAAGCTTGGTCAAAGAGGTAAGTTTTAAGGAGCGTTTTAAAGGAGTGAGAGAGGCAGAGGAGGTTAAGGGAGGGAATTCCAGAGCTTAGGGTCTAGGTAGCTTGTAAACCCAAAGTCATTCAGCCATGTTTACGTTATCAACACTAAAATTCCGATCCTCACATTACCGGCCCCCTCCCCAAGTAAACACAAGCTTTCCATCTTTGAGCTAACTGTGTTCTCTCCCAACCCGCATGCATGTTGTTACTCAATTAGATTTAGAATGAAAATGTGATCATTAGATAGGTCCGTTTTATTTTATATACATGTTTAAGATAGAGGCTATCAGATTTTGAATTGAAACACTATGCAGATCATCGAAACTCTTGAATTGTAGCCGACCTTATCATAGCAGGTACACAGCACAGGAGGAGGCCAATTGGCCCATCGTGCCTGTGCTGGCTCTTTGAAAGAGCTATCCAATTAGTCCCACTCCCCTGCTCTTTCCCCTTATAACACGAGCAGTCTAATTACCACTTTTTAGAAAAACAATCCTACAAGGCCATCCCCGTGAGAAGACTGCCGTCAGGTGATGAGGAGTAACATTCCTCATTTAACAATTAGTTGGAACGCCTTTATTGGCCCACTGATGTTACCACTCGAGGCTCTTTGTTTTGTAACTTTCCTGCAGCACAATGATTTAATTGGCAGGTGTGCCGAGAGTTACATAGGCTTTAGCTTCAGGACTTAATAGATGGACAGTGAGCAGCATCGTGGAGTCTGCACCTGTCGGGATAAGAACGCTGACAGCCACAGAACATTTTCAGGTGCCTCCCAGACTTGATAACTATTAATTTATTCAGTTTGCAGATACAGCTTGTTAGATGAAGAACTTTACTATACAATTGCAATATTGCTACATGTTACTTTGCAGAATCTCTTACTAAATGAGTACAAAATATCCATTATGTATGAATTGTATTACTGTGCAATCTCCATTTTAACAAAATAATAAAGCCTGGCCCCAGGGGGACGAAGGTGTGTGGATTGTTTCACTGAAGGTGTCGAAACAGAAACAGAAAATAAGCAGATACTGCAACAATTTTAACAATTAAAAGGTGTGATTTGTACTCCTAGCACATCTGAGGTCCAATCCCTGGTCTGTGCTGAATTAGCTGTTCTCAGCCCAGGTAACCAGGTATGCCTGGTTCTATTCCTATCTATCCAGTTGTAGAGAATCACCTGCAATGGTCTCTCTTCTCGCTCCTGCACCTTTACCTCTGGAGTCCCCCAAGGATCTATCCTTAGCCCCCTCCTATTTCTCATCTACACGCTGCCCCTCAGCGACATCATCCGAAAACAGGTCAGGTTCCACATGTACGCTGACGACATCCAGCTCTACCTCACCACCACCTCCCTCTACCTCTCAACCGTCTCTGATTTGTCACACTGCTTGTCCGACATTCCGTACTGGATGAACAAAAATTTCCTCCAACTAAATATTGGGAAGACCGAAGCCATTGTCTTTGGTCTCCGCCGCAAACTCTATTCCCTCTCCCTGGCCGCTGTCTGAGGCTGAACCAGACCGTTTGCAACCTTGGGGTCCTATTTGACCCTGAGATGAGCTTCCGACCACAAATCTGCTCCATCACCAAGACCGGCTACTTCCACCTCCGTAACATCGCCCGCCTCTGCCCCTTTCTCAGCTCATCTGCTGCTGAAACCCTCATCCATGCCTTTGCTACCTCTGGACTTGACTATTCCAACCCTCTCCTGACCGGCCTCTCATCTTCCACCCTCCATAAACTTGAGCTCATCCAAAACTCTTAACTCGCACCAAGTCCCGTTCACCCATCACCCCTGTGCTCGTCGACCTACTTTGGTTCCCGGTCAGAGAATGCCTCGATTTTAAAATTCTCATCCTTGTTTCCAAATCCCTCCATGGCCTCGCCCCTCCCTATCTCTGTAACCTCCTCCAGCCCTACAACCCTCCGAGATCTCTGCGCTCCTCCAATTCTTGCCTCTTGTGCATCCCCGATTTTAATCACTCCACCAATGGCGGCCGTGCCTTCAGCTACCTAGGCCCTAAGCTCTGGAATTCCCTCCCTAAACCTCTCCGCCTCTCCTACCTCTCTCTCCTCCTTTAAGACGCTCCTTAAAACCTACCTCTTTGACCAAGCTTTTGTTCACCTGTCCAAAATCTCCTTATGTGGCTCGGTGTCAAATTTTGTTTGAAAATTGCTCCTTTGTAGCACCTTGGGACGTTTTACTATGTTAAAGGAGCTGTGTAAATGGAAGTTATTGATATGCCTTTGGGCTACTAGGAGGATGGGGTGGAGAGGGGAAATCAACCAAGGTTTCTATTCCCCAGTTGTTGCAGTTCGGCCAAATTGAGCAACAGCTTGCATTTATATAGCGCCTTTAAGGTAGTAAAAACATCCCAAGGTGCTTCACACTTCACACTCCAACACGTCTGCTCAGTGCAAAAAGGCTGCGTTTATAAGCAGACTGAGTGCCCTACGATCTGAAACCTGTCACCTTACACGTGCCATGTACGGGTTAGCGTGCCCAGATCTAATACTGAATCGCTAATGCAGATATATCGTTCGTGGAGATCTCCTGGGATGCCCACCACTTTCTCCCATCTCTTCCCAAAAAGGTGGAAAATACCACATCATCACACTTGTTCATACAGGCTAAAATTATTTAATCCGATTTATTCACGGGTTAAATAATATACAGAAGCCAAATGACACAGCAAGATACCAAATCAGCACAATATTTAAAAACAATCAAATTGGAATAAGTCCACAAGATGTTAAAATACCCTTTTTAAGAACATTTTTCTGAAAGTCAACAAAACTTTTAGATGAAAAAATCAGATTTGTCTCATGGTAGACTTTCCGGATGGTACAATGTGAATCTCAGTCCAACTAAGGAGATTGAATTTCTTACCAGAACTAGAAATTAAGGGAGAATTCCACAGTAGTTACTTATCCAAGGACCTCTAAAGTCAGAACTGTCAGTCATCCACAATCAAGGACAGAACAGTTGAAATTATTGTATAAAATGTTCGTGAACAGGTACTAATGCAATGTATGGATTCCGAGAACCTGTTCATGCCTTGGCCATGTACAAGGTAGTTCGCACACAGAACAAATCCCTTGTATCCTGGAAAGTTTCCAAATCAATCAGCCTGGCCTAGTTCCCATAGACACCGGTCATCCATTTTCAATTTTGGTAAAAGACCACCACTTCCCATTTAACTCTAGACTGGATAACAGTGACTTTCATTGGTCAGTGAGCATGTCTGGGCATTGAGTGCGGACAGAATAGGTCTTGGCTGTAATGTCTCGCAGGGCAAAACAGCCTGCCGACAATCACTGTCCAACGTGAAACCTGACAAATGGCCACTCAGGTGAGGTATTGGGAGTGCTTCCAGTGCCTGACCAGTAGGTGATATCTTCTGGAGAAAAGGAGGGAAAATGGAAAGCTGGGCTGCCTGCCAACCATGAAGTGGCTCACACGTGAACAGTGGCCATTGGAACAAGGCACCGAGGGTGACTGGTACCCGTGAAACAAACCCCAACGACACCTTCAGGAGAGGAGGGGAAAATCAACGAGGGAAAAGGATGCTTGCCCCTCAAACACTGGGGCTTCCGCACCCAATTTTAAAGAACTTGCTTCATTCACCGACAGTTACTTCCATTTCAGACGTGTGGCTTTTCGGGTCTTTTGTTTGGGGAGAGGGGGGGGGGGGAGGTGAATCAAATACACCCACATTAACCCAACTTTGGGTACAAGCAGTGGCCAGAGGGTGTTACAGATTCCAGCTGTCTGGGAGTCAGGAATATATCTGCAAAAAGTTTTATGTCGGATAGAATAACAGAGATTTAGATTTATAGACAAGATATGTTACCATTCTGTAAAGATAATAATTGTCTGGGAAGAACTTGGCACGAGGAATGTTTTAGCAGCTTTTAAAGATCATCATTAAAATAACTGCTCTTCAGTAGAAAGGAAATCACAGAATAAATCAACCTGTTCCCGTCCCGTCTCCCCCTCGCCGACCCGGCCCCCGTCCCCCCCTCGCCGGCCCGGCCCCCGTCCCCGTCCCGTCCCCCCCCTCGCCGGCCTGGCCCGGCCCCCGTCCCCGTCCCGTCCCCCCCTCGCCGGCCTGGCCCCCGTCCCCGTCCCCGTCCCGTCCCCCCCTCGCCGACCCGACCCGGCCCCCGTCCCCCCCTCGCCGGCCCGGCCCCCGTCCCCGTCCCGTCCCCCCCTCGCCGGCCTGGCCCGGCCCCCGTCCCCGTCCCGTCCCCCCCTCGCCGGCCCGGCCCCCGTCCCCGTCCCGTCCCCCCCTCGCCGGCCCGGCCCCCGTCCCCGTCCCGTCCCCCCCTCGCCGGCCCGGCCCCCGTCCCGTACCCCCCTCGCCGACCCGTCCCCCGTCCCGTCCCCCCCTCGCCAACCCGGCCCCCGTCCCGTCCCCCCCTCGCCGACCCGGCCCCCGTCCCGTCTCCCTATCTCTGCTTAAGCAAACAACTCCAACTAGGAGGGCCGTGTGAAATGGGTGAGGTGGGGGAGGAATCTCTTTCTGCACCACTCCAGCTTGACAGGCCTGGTGGAGGGTCAGCCAGGCACCGATGGACAATGGTGGGGAGCTGCAGCCTGGCCTGTCCTCCCAAGTCGAGTGACAAAGGGAATCATAGAAAAATACGGCACAGAAGGAGGCCATTCAGCCCATCAGGTCTGTGCTGGCCGAAAAAGAGCAATCCAGCCTAATCCCACTTTCCAGCACTTGGTCCATAACCCTGTAGGTTACAGCACTTCAGGCGCACATCCAGGTACTTTTTAAATGAGTTGAGGGTTTCTGCCTCTACCACCCTTTCAGGCAGTGAGTTCCAGACCCCCACCACCCTCTGGGTGAAAAGGTTTCTCCCCAGCTCCCCTCTAATCCTTCTACCAATTACTTTAAATCTATGCCCCCTGTTAAGGGAAATAGGTCCTTCCTATCCACTCTATTTAGGCCCCTCATCATTTTGTACACCTTAATCAAATCACCCCTCAGCCTCCTCTGTTCCAAAGAAAACAACCCCAGCCTATCCAATCTTTCCTCATAGCTAAAATTCTCCAGTCCTGGCAACATCCTCGTAAATCTCCTCTGTACCCTCTCTATCACATCCTTCCTGTAATGTGGTGACCAGAACTGTACACAGTATTCAAGCTGTGGCCTAACTAGTGTTTTATACAGTTCCAGCATAACATCCCTGCTTTTATATTCTATGCCTCGGCTAATAAAGGAAAGCATTCCCTATGCCTTTTGAACCACCTTATCTACCTGTTCTGCTACCTTCAGGGATCTGTGGACATGCACTCCAAGCTCCCTCTGTTCCTCTACACTTCTCAGTATCCCCCATTTATTGTGTATTCCCTTACCTTGTTTGCCCTCCCCAAATGCATTAACTCAATTCTCCAGACTGAATTCCATTTGCCACTTTTTTGCCCTCCTGACCAGTCCATTGATATCTTCCTGCAGTTTACAGCTTTCCTCCTCACTATCAACCACACGGCCAATTTTTGTATCATCTGCAAACTTCTTAATCATGCCCCATACGTTTAAGTCTAAATCACTGATATATACCATACGAAGGGGAACAAAGAAAGTACGGCGAACTCCCTGAATTAGCAGCACGGCACAGACTACAGACCGCACAAGACCCCGTGAACACCAAGCAAACCAGCTGTATGTTTTGACAGAAAAACGTAGAGCGAATGAAGAGAGGTACATTCCACATCACAAATTTATGAAGAGATTCCCCCTGCGGTGGATTACATTTTTAATACCCGTCCTGCAAACAAAACGTTCCTCGCACCAACACGTTGGAGAAAGCGATATCATCGGGTGAGATGCTGAATATTAAAGCCTTGTACTCACGTCGGTGTCTGGTCCTTTGTCTGCTCCGGGGCAGCAGAAGGTAACAAACTCATGGCACCTCTTGTGTACAACGAAGCAGCAAACTGAATGAGGGAAGAAAAAAAGAGAGACAGGTGTTAAACTCTTCTACAAACTGGTCCCCACAAGAAGGATAGTGAGTAACGGCTAAATGATCATTGGGATTCAGCCCAGACTATTGAGGGAAGGAAAGCAGCCAGGATTCCTGCTCCTAACCACCATCCAGTGACACCTGCTGAAAGGCACGGGTGGCAGGTAAGGAGAGGGATCGGGCTCAGCTGGGAGGCCGTATAACGCCCCCCCCCCCCAAATATTGAATGCTCTCCGTCTCAGCTCACGCACGAAGAATGGGCACCTGTGCGAGAGTGCAGGAGGCCATGCTGCACCCTCTTGAACCATGTCCCCCAATACCAGTCACTGGCGTCAGGGGAGGAACGGAGACAAAGGAGGGGAGGGAACGTCAAGATACTTCACAGCTCACGAAGGTTTGTCTCAGGGAGCATGACCCAGTCCGAAAACAAGTAATACAAATCACTCATGGAAAACCGAATCAGGAGGGGCCTTTTCAGCGGGGAGACCAAACAAAGATTGGGTGATCGCTTTGCTGAACACCTCCGTTCAGTCCGCAAGTGTGACCCTGACCTTCCGGCCGCTTGCCATTTTAATTCCCCCCGTCCCACTCCCACTCTGACCTCTCTGTTCCAATGAAGCTTGAGGAACAGCACCTCATCTTTCAATTGGGCCATTTACAAACTTCTGGGCTCAACACTGATTTCAATAACTTCAGATCATAACCACTGCTCCCATTTCCCCGGATAACGGGAGCTGGTAATGGTTCTCTTGTGACCATTTACAGCCACTCTAGACCCATATTTTGTTTCTTTACTTGTCCCATTCCCACCCTCCTTGCCTTGCACAATCATTCCTTTTGTCATTTGATCACTCCTGCCCTCCACCCTATCACAGACCTTCTGTTCTTTCCTTCTCCCTTTTCCCTGGCTCTGTACTTGCTTAAAAACTGTTAAATCTCTCGATCACCTTCTACTTCTGAGGAAAGGTCTTTGACCTGAAACATTAACTCTGTTTCTTTCTCCACAGATGCTGCCTGACTCGCTGAGCTTCTCCAGCATTTTCTGTTTTTATTTCAGATTTCCACCATCCGCAGGATTTTGCTTTTGAACTATAGACCAGTCAGCGTAACGTCGGTGATAGGAAAGATAATGGACCATAGCAAGAAAAATCGGTCACACTTTTCCAATTCGCTCAAATACCCATCATCTCTTAATTTAATCATAATGATTCGCTCAACTAGACAGGCAAGAAAGGCTACCCAATCAGCAACAAGAAAAATACTACCAATCAGCAACAGGCAAGCACAAAATCACCCAATCAAAATCACTACTGTACAATAGCACACTCACTAATGTGGGATGATAATCACTATTTAATGTGCATAAATTGCTATTTATTCTGTACAGCACTAAATTTACAAACAGATCACAATCCTCAAGCTAAGGCTATGAAGAGTAAATTAAGCGCACCTGTACAATAGTTTGTTTTGACTAATGGACTCTCTTCATAAAGTCTAGGCTCAAAAAACCGAGACATGAAAATACAGGCACTGCCACCGCGTTTAGGACATGACCATTTTTCACAAAATCATCGAAATTTCAGCACTGAAAGTGCTTCAGCCCACTGGGCTCGGGCTACCTCTACATCTATTCCAATCCTATTTCCCTGCTCTTTCCCCACAAGAGTTTGTCTTAATTCCCTCTTAAATGTCATGGTCAATTCAGTTTTAACAGACATTCGTGGGAATTCGTTCTGTATCTTTAATGACGCTATACATGAGAAACTGCTTCAAAGCTCCCCCATTAACACTAATCCTCATTACCAGTTCACTGACAAGTACAAACAATCTTTCACTATTTACCCGCTCAAACGCCTTTCACAATTTTGAATATTTCTGCTAAATCCTTAACCATCTCTGCTACAGTGAACAGCAGCCCCGGTTACTCAAGCCTCTCATCAGAACAACTCCACCTCATTGGGTGTCAGCCGTGGCTCGGTTGGTATCACTCTCGCCTTGGAGTCAGAAGGTTGTAGGTTCAAGCCCCACTCCAGAGACTTGATAAACTAATCAGACTGAGAGAGGGTAAAATCCCTGGTCTGGATGGATTGCATCCGTGCGTCTTAAAAAAAAAGTTAGGGAAGAGATTACATTACAGAACTATTACATATATATATAAAAATTAATTGGAAAAGGGAATAGTGCCAGAGGACTGGCAGACTGCTAATGTTATTCCTATATTTGAAAAGGGAGATAGAACAGGTCTAAAGAACTATAAACCAGTTCTGATGAAAGGTCTTTGACCTGAAACATTAACTCTGTTTCTTTTTCCACAGATGCTGCCTGACTCGCTGAGCTTCTCCAGCGTTTTCTGTTTTTATTTCAGATTTCCACCATCCGCAGTATTTTGCTTTTGAACTATAGACCAGTTAGCTTAACGTCGGTGGTAGGAAAGATAATGGGATCTTTACTCAAAAATGTAATAGGAAAACATCTCGAAACCGAAAATATAATGAAGAATAGTCAGCATGGATTTCAAAAGGGAAGGTCATGCTTGACCAGCCTTATTGAATCTTTGAAGAAGTAACAGAAAGGGTAGACAAGGGTAATGTAGTAGATGCAATATATTTGGACTTTCAGAAGGCCTTCGATAGGTTACCGCATAATAGACTCATGGCTAAGGTGGAGTCAGGGGACAGGTAGCAGAATGGATAGCAAGTTGGCTACAAAACAGAAAACAGAGAGTAGGGGTTAAAGGTAGTTACTCAGATTGGCAAAAGGTGGGAAGTGGTGTTCCACAGGGATCAGTGCTGGGACCACTGTTGTCCACTATTTACATAAACAATTTGGACTCGGGAATCGGAAGTACAATTTCAAAATTTGCAGACGACACCAAATTGGGGGGTGTAGTTAATACAAAGGAAGAATGCATCAAAATACAAGAAGATATTAATAAACTTGCAGAATGAGCGTGTAATTGGCAAATAAATTTCAATATAGATCGTGTGAAGTGGTGCATTTTGGTCGGAAGAATCAGGAGGCTGCATACAGCTGGGATAATAAGAGTCTAAATGGGGTAGAGGAGCAGTGGAACCTGGGGGTACAGATACACAAATCACTAAAAGTAGCAACGCAGGTTAATAAGGCCATAGAAAAAGCAAACCAAGCACTGGGGTTCATTTCTAGAGGGAAAGAATTGAAAAGCAGAGAAGTTATGTTAAACTTGTATAGAACCTTGGTTAGACCGCACTCGGAGTACTGTGAACAGTTCTGGTCTCCGTATAATAAAAAAGGATATAGAGACACTGGAGAAGGTGCAAAAAAGATTCACAAAGATGATACCAGAACTGAGAAGATAAACTTATCATCAGGAAAGGCTGAACAGGCTGGGGCTCTTTTCTCTAGAAAAAAGGCTGAGGGGTGACCGGATAGGGGTCTTTAAGATACTGAAAGGATTTGATAGGAGAAAATGTTTCCACTTGTGGGGGAGACCAAAACTAGAGGTCATAAATATAAGATAGGCACTAATAAATCCTATAGGGAATTCAGGAGAAACTTCTTTACCCAAAGAATGGTAAGAATTTGGAACACGCTACCACAAGGGGTAGTTGAGGCGAATAGCATCGATACATTTAAGGGAAAGCTCAATAAGCACATGAGGGAGAAAGGAATAGGAGGATATGGTGATAGGGTTCGATGAAGTAGGGAGGGAGGAGGCTCGTGTGGAGCATAAATGCCGGCATAGACTAGTTGGGCCGAATGGCCTGTTTCTGTGCTGTACCCTTGAAGTAACATAATCTAGGCTGACACTCCAGTGCAGTACTGAGGGGGTGCTGCACTATCAGAGGTGCCATCTTTTGGATGAGACATTAAACCGAGGCCCCGTCTGGCCCCTCAAAAAAAAAAATCACATGGCACTATTTCAAAGGAGAGCAGGGAAGTTAGCCCCGGTGTCCTGGCCAGTATTTATCGCTCAACCAGCATCACGAAAACAGATTATCTGGTCATTGTCATGTTGCTGTTTGTGGGATCTTGCTGTGCTCAAATTGGCTGTCGTCTTTCCTACATTACAACAGTGACATTTCAAAGGTACTTCATTGGCTGCAGTGTGCTTCGGGAGGTCCTGAGTTCATGCAAAGGTGCTGAAGAAATTCAAGTCTTTTTTTTCTCATCCCGAGAATTGTCTTCATGAACCTACACTTCACCTCTTCAATATCCTTTCTATAATGGGGTCTCCCGTGGCTACGTCCATGTGAAAGACCTCCCCCACCATGTCAGTAAGGAGTGGGGACTTCTCATCCTCCGGACCAGCGGGCAGCCTCCTCCGCCCCCCCCCCCCACCCCCCCCACCCCCCCACCACCCCCCCGCCACCCACCCTCCACCAGATCCTTGGGTCTGTGCTGAATTTGCAGCCAGGGCAGTGGTCGAGGCACCAGAGCAGACCTTACCAATGATGGGCCAGGAAGGGGAAAACCAGCAGGAGTTCCCGCTCCTGAAGATTTGCAGCAACGCCTGGTGGAGAAGTGCATGCCTGGATTTGGATGAGATACTCCCCCCATGGCCAAATAGCCTGCTCTAGGCTCACACACGAAGAACGGCTGTGGAAGAGACCCCAGCACAAGTCATGTCTACAGGAAAGGGTGGGGAAAGAGATGGAAAAGTTGGCAGAACATCAATGAATCGCTAGAATAATCAAAATACGTCAGGGTCGCAGACACCACCACACACTGCAAGAGCTCTCTCACCTCTTAATTGTATCAATTTAGTTCACACAAGGCTGTTGAACTGGTGCCAGTTTGTTTTTGGAGTGGGTCCACTGATCTAATTTGAATACAGTGCCCCATTCCGCTGCAGGGTTAAACCAGTTATCTTGTAGGTGCAAGTGCTGCTGACATCATTTCAGACATCAAGTCAGAGCGTTAATTCAATCTGATGGTTTGCCAAACAAATCTCCGCACGGTATCACAGGAGCTGACAGGGGATTTACAAGGTGAATTTGGTCTCTCACAAAGCAGGGAAGAAATGAAATCTTAACTGCAGCAAACTCTCTCATTGACAGCTGCCATTCTATCCGGCCGCTGGCGAACAGAACAAACTTGCATTTCTCCAGCGCCTTCCACCGCCTCAGGACGTCCCAAAGCGCTTTACAGCCTATGAAGTACTTTTGAACTGTAGGAAACACGGCAGCCAATTTGTGCACAGCAAGAGCCCACAAGCACAATGTGATAATGACCGGATCATTTTTTTTTAAAAAAATGATGTTGGTGATGTGGGGTTCCAGAGATTCGAGCACATAATCCAGGCTGGCACTTCAGTGCAGTACCGAGGGAGCGCTGCACTGTCGGAGGTGCCGTCTTTCGGATGAGACGTTAAACTGAGGCCCCGTCTGCCCTCTCAGGTGCATTTAAAAGATCCCATGGCACTTTTCAAAGACGAGCAGGGGAGTTCTCCCCGGTGTCCTGGCCAATATTCATCCTTCAACCAACATCACTAAAACAGAATATCTGGTCATTTATCACATTGCTGTTTGTGGGATCTTGCTGCGTTCAAATTATCTGCCGCGTTTCCTACATTGCAACACTTCAAAAGTACTTCATTGGCTGTAAAGCACTTTGGGACGTCCTGAGGTCGTGAAAGGCGCTATATAAATGCAAGTGCAGATGAAAGGTCATTGACCTGAAACGTTAACTCTGTTTCTCTCTCCACACACGCTGCCTAACCTGCTGAGGATTTCCAGCATTTTCTGTTTTGATTTTATATTATATAAATGCAAGCCTTTCTTTCTTAAGTATTTGTTGTTGCTGCTGTGGAATTCAAGACCCCGGCACACAGTCTCTCCCTCCAACTCACCAAACCCTGTGGAAATACCTCCCTCAGTCTTCCTCTTTCTTCAATTTTTAAACTGAAGCTGAGCATCATCTCACCAGGACTTCTCGATTTACCTCATCTTCTCTCCCACTCTCTCTCAACCTTAGCGACAGCCTGCACAGTGCACTCTGGCCCTTTCACTCGGGTTTGCTCAATTTTAAAAAAAAAGGGAGTGACGCACAGAGTGACTGGAGTTTTGTTAAAAATGGCCACCTTTATTGATGAAGAAAGTGCAAGCACACTATGTGGGCAATTTTCTACTGACATTCATACCTGACCTGACAGTATATCACCTGGCTATAGAACCGCCCTTTCAAAACACCTGGGAAACTAGTTTACACAACTGGATTGGGTGCTTTAGATTGGTAGGTCCGATCACATAACCTCAAGTTCGCACCCCTGCTGTCGTGGTTAAGCTGCTGGGACCCAGAACCCGACAGTCAGCTCTATAAACGCACTGAGCTGTTAACTGCTCATCTGCAGTGCTGAACTTGCGCCAGTGTTAATATTCCATTTCCAACAATCCATCAACAGCAAACTGCACCTTTCCCACTGCACACGTAGTGTAACCAGGGTCAGGTCTATTGCTGCTGAACGCACTCATCCAAAAAACTCTACTAAAAACTGTAACCAGGCCCACGTGCAGTGAAGGTGGCTGACAGTGGAACTGGAAACCAGCCCAGCAACCTCCTCGCCATTATGGAAATCCACTCATTATCAGCCTCCCGGTCACAAATAGCTCAACTGTCTTCTCATTATCAGTCACAAATAGTCAACTGTTTTGCAGCAAAAGGTCACATTTACATGGAACCCTTGAGCACAGTCACTGCTAAAGCTGCTTCATGTTGGCCTTTTCATTTGGCTCTTGGGGCTTCTTTTCTGATTTGGTTTCCCGAGGTAGACCTGGATGACCCGGGTTATCCGGCCCTGGGCAACGCTGACCAGATTTAAACAGCCGAATCGCCAGAAGTTGGTTCTTTGACATCGGGCTCCTGAATTTGAATGAATAAAAAACGACACACACTTTTGTGATGAAAGGTCATCGACCTGAAACATTAACTCTGTTTCTCTCTCCACAGATGCTGCCTGACCTGCTGAGGGCTTGCAGCATTTTCTGTTTTTATTTCAGATGTCCAGCATCCGCAGTGTTTTGCTTTTGATATAAAAGGCTTGTAAGCTGCTTCTATGTTGCTGGTAGCACCGTCTCCCAGAGCTTGGGGCTCACCACAGCTGGTGACAACACCAACCTGCACATCCAGTTTACCCATCACCCCTGTGCTCGCTGATCTACATTGGCTCTCGGTCCGGCAATTTAACCATTCTCATCCTTGTGTTCAAATCCTTCTACGGCCTCGCCCCTCCCTATCTCTGTAACCTCCTCCAGCCCTAAAACCCCCCCCAAGATCTCGGCATTCCTCAAATTCTGGCCTCTCGCGCATTCCCGATTTCACATCGCTCCACCATTGGCGGCCGTGCCTTCAACCGTCCAGACCCCAAGCTCGGAAATTCCCTCCCTAAACCTCTCCATCTCCCCTCCTTTAAGGAGCTCATTAAAACCTACCTCTTTGACCAAACTTTTGGTCACATGTCCTAATGTCACCTTATGTGGCTCGGTATCAAATTATTGTCCGATTTACGCTCCTGTGAAGCGCCTTGGGGCGTTTTACTACATTAAAGGCGCTATATAAATGCATATTGTTGTTGTTTTGATGTTGCTGGTGGCACCATCTCCCAGCGCAAAAACAAAAACACCCCATAAAGAAGGAGTTATAGTGAGAGTTAACGATACAAGGAGCTGGTAAAGTTTAATTACCTTAAATATGTTATGTTCCTGCCAATATTGTTAATTTACGATTGAATAAACTTGTTTGGGATTTAAAGCCAAAAATATGGGTTAGTGTTCGTGTTACTCTGCCATTTTTGAGACAAGGAGACTCCCGTGGAACAGAACAGAACCGGTAATTTCAGAAATTTACAAAGAAAGGTTCTCTGATATCCGAGGAACACTATTCGTTTTATATAGAGATCAGGGCAAGTGAAAACACTTTCGAGGACATGGGGAATAGTCTGAAACACAAAAGCCAAAAATATCTACACTATTAAAGGGTAAAAGAACCCAACAAGCTTGTACTTCTGCACGTGTCCCACTCGGGTATATGGCCTCCAACTCCGAAAAGGTTGGTACATCCCTGCCACGGTCCACATCAGGCCAGTGCAGCCTCCCAACTACACCAGTCAGAACATCTGTGTGGCCTCTCCGGTGCCAGGCTGCTGCTGGGTAGTTTAGTGCAGCGGACTGGGCAAACCTAACAACAACAACTACTTGCATTTATATAGCGCCTTTAACAACTTGCATTTACATGGCACCTTTAACGCAGTAAAATGTCCCGAGGCACTTCACGGGAGCGTAACACTCTTCTTAGAGCCAGCAGAGAGCGATGTGAAGTACTTACAGCTTTAAACTAAGATATGTTTAGTTTGAAAACCCCGGAGATGAAAGGTTGGCGTGGAAACAGACTAAACCCCTCCCCCAATTCCCTCCCTTTCAGCCCACTCCTGCAACAAAATAAAAAGCCCGCTTTGTTCCAGTAACTGTACGTCCAATACTAAATACCGTAACTGGAAAGTTCCAGCACGGTCAGCAAAGCATAAAACTGGGCTTGTTTCAAACTCCAATTTAGCCCGAGTCCTTTAAATTAAAGGACACTAGAGTTAAACCATTTGCACTTGGACACAACAACTCTGGTAAGTCCTCCTTTGGCACAGGTCAATTTTAATCTCCCAACAAAAACATTAGGCCTTTTAAAATAAGAATTTTTTTTCTCCAAAAAGCCATTTAATTTGCAATAACTGAGTAACTCCCGGGTGGAGGAGGATTGGCCGTCAAACCCCATGCCTCCATGTTCAACATCTATCCACCTCACTAATCGGATCTCATGTATAAATCAGAGACTGAAAATAAGATTAGGTTGTTTTAAGACACAATTTGCTGCATTAGAAAGTGAGAGGCCTGCTGAATTCCAGAGAGTTTTAAATTACCTCTTTTATTTGTTTTAAAGCTTCCAGCTAATCCAATTGCTGATCTGTTTTAAAAGGGATTCTCGGTGCGAGAGAAAGCGACGGCTCTCAGTGTGGAGACAGCACAAGTAAAGCCTGATTGAAATACATTTGCCTCTGGGAGAACTCGGAGGTTAAGTCTCATTAAACTTTCACCGTGAAGACACAGAATGGAGACATGAGCCAAGTGGTGCAGTGGCACTGCTCGTTCGACAAAGTGGTCATGCTATTTTACAAGGTGGAACTCCAAGAATCCTTGCCCAGAGGTGGCAGCTGCACTCGATCATGTCTACGTTACGTGGGAACAGATACAAACGGTTTCCAATTGTCGGGGAGTCCAAAACTAGGAGTCATAAATATAAGAATTATATTTTCGGTTTCTAGATGTTTTTCTATTACGTCTTTGAGTAAGGATTCCATTATCTTTCCTACCACCGACGTTAAGCTAATTTGGTCTATAAACATTTAAGGGGAAGCTGAATAAGTACATGAGGGAGAAAGGAAGGGAAGGTTACACTGAAAGGGTTAGATGAATGCCAGCACAGACCAGTTGAGCCCAATGGCATGTTTCTGTGCTGTACATTCTATGTAATGTAATACAGAAGGCAGCACGCTTTAAGGAACCTGGCAGGGATTGAACTAACTAGCCAAGAGAATTATGTACCAGGTCGATGGCCCAGGATCAAAGTGCAACCAGTCAACCAAGGAAATCTGGGTGTTCGAGTCTGCCACTGGGATAAGGGAGCCAGATTCAGTTGTGGGAACAACAATGTCCCAGGATCCAAGATATAACAAACACCAGTATATTCTTACAGGTCCAATGCACAAAGCGGGAGGATAATTGAGGATAGAGATGAGAGATGTATGCTAATTAGACTATATTTACATGTGTTAATTGGTTGCACAATGATACTGAATATCCAACGTTCTACCATTACTGAACTGTACATGGATTTGTTGAGATTTTGTTCTTAATGTTTTGGCAAATTTTGTGCTAATTGAAGTGAAAGATGTTTGTGCTGGGAACACTTTCCAATTTTGGGTTCCCATTGTCAACGTCAATCCCAGGTCAGGTCCAGCACAGATCAAATACAGAACAAAGCTTGCCTCAACCTCAGGATAGCATCCTCGACTGCACCAATATGACTTCTCCATTTTGTCACGCCAGCCATCTTCATGGCCTCCTCTCTGGGCGGGTTTGCCAACTTAGGACCAAATGAAGGGGCAGGTCTGTGCCCACCATGAACTAGATGGAGACCATCCAATCTCATTCCATTGGATCCTTATAGCCATCAGAGACATGATATTTTGCCGTTGCGCTACACATGCAGAGTTCAGGAAACTTTCCTGTGCAATACAATGAAAGACCTGCTTTACATCACTATCATGTCTCTGAGAAATATTTACCAGTACTTCACACACAATTAATTACTGGCAAACATGGCAGCCATTCTGCACATAGCAAGAGTCAACAAACCGCACAGAGATGAATGTGGTTTATGATGTTGTTGGTCAAGGGAGAACCACCTTGCTCTTTTTCAAATTATGCCCTGGCATCTTTAACATCGTCCTGATCCACTAGAGTTGATAGGTAATGTCTTATCTAAAGAACGGCGCCTCTGACAATACAGCACTCCTTCAGTATTGCACTGGAGTGTCAGCCTAGATTAAGTCCTGGAGTGAGGCTTGAACCACAACTGTCTTAACTCGGACAGGAGAGTTCTACTAACCGAGCCAAGCTGGCAATCTACAACGTGTTGTAAATGGGACCTACGCAGGCGATAACCCAGTGTGTCGGTGTATGCCGTAATGAACCATCTACTAGAGGGGTGAGCTTCACTCCGCCAAATGCCGTTTTCTCACCCTGAGAATTAAGTATGCAATTGGCAGGCCGAAAGTGTCCAGAATCACTCAACTCTTCATCCCTCCCCTCCCCCCCTCCCCCCCACCCCCGCATAATTTGCACAAGTAGTTGGGGGAACATAAGAAATTAAAAACATGAAAATGAATCTTTACAATTACAACATAACACATCCCACCAGAGTCCGACTCCACGCAGTTAAATCCAAATTCATTCACTTGAATTATTCAGATGATGAATTAACCTGTCTGACTTTCATATTAATTCCAGGAAAAGCTAAGCTGAAAAGGAATTTAATTCAAAGGAGTAGACATTGTGTTTTAAACAGCAGGCTTTTAATGATCCATATCCAGTAGGGCAGAGAGCCGGCAGCACTGAACACAGGCTGGTAACCTACGTTCCTCACGGCGTTCCCAATCTCGGCCCAGATACCAGACCGGTATCGGCACTGACGCAGTAAACATATCCGAGGACATTGATTCGCGGCTTTCACGGATATAAAAGGACAGAATTGCAAAACTCAAAACCACTGAAAAAAAATCCCAGATCTTAAGTAGTGAAAGCAGATCTGGACTTACTCAGTCACTGTAAATCAGTAAACGTACCTAATCTTTAATATTTAGTAGCCCTTATCTGAAAAAGATCCATTTTAAAAAAAACTTTACATTCATTTACCAAGTGAAAAAGAAAAGAACTTGCATTTCTACAGTGCCTTTCAGGATGTCACAAAGCGCTCGACAACCAATTAAGTATTTTTGAACTGTAGTCATAATGTAGGAAACGAGGCAACCAATTTGCATACAGCAAGGTCCCACAAGCACTAATGAGATAATGACCAGATAATCTGTTTTATTGATGTTGTTTGAGGGATAAATATTAGCCTGGACACCAGGGAGAACTCCCCTGCTCTTCTTCGAATAGTGCCATGGGATCTTTTACACCCACCTGAGGGGGCAGACGGGCCCTCGGTTTAACATCTCATCCGAAAGACGGCACCTCCAGCAGTGCAGCAGTGGGCCATAGATTAAGCTTCCTGCACCAGTGGGCCATGGGGGCCCGTCTCCTGCGCCCAGTGGGCCCGTCTCCTGCGCCCAGTGGGCCCGTCTCCTGCGCCCAGTGGGCCCGTCTCCTGCGCCCAGTGGGCCCGTCTCCTGCGCCCAGTGGGCCCGTCTCCTGCGCCCAGTGGGCCCGTCTCCTGCGCCCAGTGGGCCCGTCTCCTGCGCCCAGTGGGCCCGTCTCCTGCGCCCAGTGGGCCCGTCTCCTGCGCCCAGTGGGCCCGTCTCCTGCGGCCAGTGGGCCTTGGGACCTTCTCCTAGGTTTCTCAATTTTCAATACTGCTATTGTAAACAAATGAGTACATTACAGACAAAGGTAAAGTGAAGATTTAAACTGAAGATAGGCCCCCCCTGCCCCGATCCAGACTGAATACACTGCTGCTGATGGGCTTAGCAATCTTCACTGTCAGCCATTCCTCTAATCACCTCATTATCTGGGTCCTCATGATGTTATTAGGAATGAATAATTTATGGTCAGGAGAGGGTAAGTGTTCCTGGCTGTCAGCACCAGTCATGGTCCAAGAAAAAGAGAAAAGAAATAAAGAAAAGAAAAAGAAACAAAAGCAAAGGGAAAGATCGAAAGAAAGATAGAATGATGGAAAGATCTAATTGCATTTATATAGCACCTTTCACAACCTCAGGACGGCCGAAAGTGCTTTACAGTCAATGAAATATCTTTGAGGTGCAGTCACTGTTGTAATGTAAGAAACGCAGCAGGCAATTTGTGCAGAGCAAGATCCCACAAACAGCAATGTGATAATGATAATCTGTTTTAGTGATGTTGGTTGAGGGATAAATATTGGCCGGGACATCAGGGAGAACTCCCCTGCTCTTCGAAATAATGCCATGGGATCTTTTACGTCCACCTGAGAGGGCAGACGGGGCCTCGATTTAACGTCTCATCCAAAAGACGGCACCTCCGACAGTGTAGCACTCCCTCAGTACTGCACTGGAGTGTCAGCCTAGATTATGTGCTCACACTGCAGGTTTATAAAAAGCATTACTGCGACTTCAAGATAGCCACCAGGATCAAGACAGACAACTGGTTTAAAGTCTGTCCTCAGTGGTATGATTTTACAGGCACTGGCCTTCTTTCAGTACCTCACTCCAGCTGCCATTCTTCATATACAAGTACTGACCATACGTGTTAGCAGACTGTGCGACCACTACCCTAGGGGGAAGCCACAATCGTGCACCAGCCTGAGCCCGAGTCCGTCCTCGCCAGACTTGCACACGCAGACCCTTACCAGCAGGGGTCACTGGATAGTAACGGGGAGCAGGAGCCCTGGCTGGTCTTTTACTTTTCCCAGCGACTGCCCTTTCCTGCGGGCAGCTTCCTTGGGCCAGGCTCACCCTGCTGTCTGCAGGTGGACGGCAAGAGAGGGAGGATTAAATCCTGCTTATGTTTCGAGATCAAACAGAGCCCGGCTAATGCAGTCCCACCCACCCACTGCAAGGCCATTTATCTCCTTGCTCCATTACTGCAGCTACTCAACACATTACACAGCCACCGACCATTTACAAATCACTCAGCCCCTTTATTGGACACTGTTGAAAGAAACACAGGTGTTTTATTATCCTGTTTACTGTAAACAGCGTCTTGTAATCTTAATGAATGTTATTTTTTAAATGAGATCGTATGTAATTCATGCCAGGTCTATGTGTGTGAGCACAATGGAAAGTCAGGAGAGGCTCCGAAAAGGTGACGACAACCTGGGGAGGGGGATAGAATTATCACGTTCGAGGTTCCCTTTTGGTTCTTTTACCATGACGAGGGTAACACAGAGAGCTGGGTTTTCTCCCTGCTCCAATCGCTTGTTGCCCAGGCCATGTGCTAACACCCTGGCTTAATGGCTGAAAACACCCTCCGGGTGTGGTACTGAGTCACAAAGAGCAGAACGTCCCAGCTTCTAACATTAATCTCAGCCCAAGTGGAAGTTCAGATGCTACGACTGGCCTCAGGAAAGGGCAGGGGGTGGGAAATCCTAACAGGATCACACAGAACAGAAGGAGGCCGTTCGGCCCGTCGTGCCTGTGCCAGCTATTTGAAAGATCTATCCCATTAGTCCCACTCCCCTGCTCTTTCCCCGTGGTTCTTCCTTGACAAGCATTTATCCAATTCCCTTTTGAAAGTTACGACAGAATCTGCTTCCACCGCCCGATCAGGCAGCGCAAGTCAGCCCGTGTTCCTGCTCCGGGCAGTCGGTGACCTCCGCAGGGAGGCGTGAACATGTAGGCATCAGGTGAGAACACTCCTGGGCTCAGCATTGCCATCTGCCAATCTTGAAGAGGGCTTCTAATGAAAGCTACGTGGGCAAAGTATTGGGGGACTGCCTGTGCCCGGGGAACTGGACCCCAGCACGAGTGAGCACCCTCAACAACAACTTGCATTTATATAGCGCCTTTAACGTAGTAAAACGTCCCAGGGCGCTTCACAGGAGCGATGATCAGGCAGAAAGATTGACGCCGAGCCACGTAGAGAGATATTAGGACAGGTGACCAAAGGTTTGGTCAAAAGAGGTAGGTTTTAAGGAGCGTCAACGGAGGAGGGAGAGGCTTAGAGAGGGAATTCCAGAGCTTAGGGCCTAGGCAGCTGAAGGCACGGCCGCCAATGGTGGAGCGATTAAAATCAGGGATGCGCAAGAGGCCAGAATTGGAGGAACGCAGAGATCTCGGAGGGTTGTAGGGCTGGAGGAGGTTACAGAGATAGAGAGGGGGTGAGGTCCATGGAGGGATTTGGAAACAAGGATAAGTGGTGAAAGCTGCAGGGGGGAAATCAATAAAAGGACCCACATGAAAATCAGAGGTCTTCCCTTGAATCTCCCCCAACGCGAAGGACAGTGGCTCCAGATTGGAGTCTGCAGTGCAGACACCGCGGTGCAGGAGCTGGGCCTGGCCCAAAGGACGACAGTGTGAAGCAACCAGAGAGGAGCTGATGGGGAGACGAGAAGGGGAAAAGGGCTGAAATTGAGGGTGATGAAAGATGCCTTCCTGCACAGCTACCAGGTGTATCCTGGGCCCAGGCTCTAACGGTAGAAGGGACAGGGAGGCAAAATATGCAAATCAGTTAAAAGGAATAACAGCTGAAAAATACGTTTTTCTACAACAATAAAAACCTCTTCGCCTCCTCCCCCTTCCCCCCCACCGAGAGACTGGATGTTCCATGTGGCCCTAATACAGACTGCTCAGCCAAGAAACTTTACTGATTTTAAAATCAAAACTAATTAAATAGTAATGAGAGCAAGAGCGCGCGAGAGAGCGAGAGAGAGCGAGCGAGAGAGAGCGAGAGAGAGCGAGCGAGAGAGAGCGAGAGAGAGCGAGAGCGCGCGAGAGAGCGAGAGAGAGCGAGAGAGAGCGAGAGAGAGCGAGAG